>NW_003805171.1:330985-663081 GCF_000255335.2 Galendromus occidentalis | reverse complement strand
TCTACGGACCTAGAGGGTGGGGCATTTTCGTGAAAAACTGCAAAAAACGTGATTTTTGACTTGAAAAAAAATATTTTTTTTCCTCTTTACTAAATGATTGTAATATCGTCAGAAACGAGTAGATCATCCAATTCCACACCGAATCGTTTCTTTGCGAGAAAAAAACGAAGCATTTTTCGTGGAGATATCGGCGCTTCTAAGAATCGGCCGCTAGCTGGCTTACGAAAGGTCATAGGTCAAACTCTCAAGAGACAAAAAGATGCGAAATTCACTAAGCTTTCCAACGCCACCAAGAAATCCAAAATCGATTCAGCCGTTTAGCCGCAATCGCCGATTTAGTGAAAAAATTTCGATTCTCGGGGTCACCGGGGTCAAACCCAGACCCAGTTATATCCTCAAAAGTTGCGTTTTAGGCCCAATAACCCACCATAAAAATTTCAGCGAAATCGGTCCAGCCGTTCAGAAGTTATGATTTTCCGTGGTTTCCGACCACTGTGCGTCGGTTAGTCGATTTCCTCCGGAAGCGACAATCGTTCCTCTCGGAGCATTCGATCCTTAATCGTGGAACCCTCGCTGATGATAGGTATGATCAGGTCTCTGGTCGCACGGGGAGAACTCCGAGAATGTTATGATGTATTATCTTGCCTGTTTAGGGCATCGATTCACATAAGCTCTTTTCGATGGTCACCATGATACCACATCGACAAGAAATTGGATCATATGAGTCTCTTTTTCAGCTTACCCTCTTCGGAGATTTTCGGATCCGCATGCTGAGGAGCGTATTTCCCCTTTCTATTACACATGCCGAGAGCGTCGCAGCTCCGCGTGGGGTATCTTGGGAAGGCGATCGCAGAAGAATTCTCGATCGTTGACCGATAGTTCGTGCTCCGGCTGCAGGGGCGTATCCATCGTACACGTGATAGTCGGGACGGCGTGGCGCCGAGGGCCGATCTGACAGATGTCGCCCCTGAGCAGGAACTTCTCGGAAACTCTCGCTCTCATTGTGCACCAAGCTGTATTCTTGTTCACCGCCTCACTGCCCGAGAAATCCGAATTCCTCGGGACATAGCTAATCCTCTGGAATGACGTCGCTCAACGAGAATTTCGTCGCGAGTTCTCCGTTCGTAGTGGCATGGCGCTCATTTGTAAGCCTTCGGCCTTCCCTCTCGCTCGAGTCAGTTATGAATCGTTGGTCGGGGGTGAACAGAAATCGTCCCTGGAGGATCGAGCCGCGATCTAGTCTGTAAGGAGTCATACGTACAAGAATTGTGGCCACCGGGAGCTCCTCAACCGTTGCCACTCTGCTGGCCGAATAGGCCTCGTTTCGGTTTTTATTTTGGCATCTCACCATGGCACCAAGCCGCTCGCTCATCGCCATCAGCACGACACGACGACCTCGCGGTCCCATGATCGCTGGGACGACGATGCTCGAGCGTCGTCTCTCTCTGAGCATCGAACGGTCTTGTGTCTCTCGAAAAATCGATTTCGGACTTCCTTCCATCGTAGCTCAATGGAAATCATCGCTTGAGAATCAAGGCTGAGTCGGATTCCAGACCCACTAAACCTTGAAGGAGTTGCTCGCTGTCATGCTCAGCATCTGGGATGCCGCAAACCGACAAGATCCGGCAAGACGGAGACCAAACTCAGACACGGAGACGAATTTTCTGCGGAAATACTTCTGGGGAATCAAAGGACCTCTCACGTCGGGAATTCTCGATATATCGCATATGCGACCGCTTCGTGTCGCTCATACGGCAAGGAGCCGACGCCGGCCGGATCGCAGCTCAAGGATGGCCCCCTGAGCTGAAGAATATCAATCCCCAGCACGGGGTTCGTGCATCAGCGTCAAACCTGCAGGTACTTGAAAGAGTTCAGGAGGACTTTCGGCTGAGCTGGGGTCAGTTGATGTCCAACAATTAAACAGACGCTCGTGACCTTCTTCTTGTCATCGCCGCCACATCAACCACGTCTCTCGGAGGAGAAAGCGGGGAGACGAAAATGAATATTGTCTCCTCGGGGATGGGAAAAGGGGATAAGAATTCCGAACGCGCTGAGGGAGAGCTATCATTTGGCGAAGGAAATCATCAAGATACGCTGTAGGAAGAGGCTTCATCTTTCGGAGCCTCGAATCGAATCCAGGGATCCAGGGAAGAGGGCTGAGGAGAAGGAGAGGCATGCGATTCGGAGACGGCATGAATTGTTACGTGGAAATTACCTTATTTCTGGCTTACCGGACTCGATTCTCTGCAGCCGCGGACAGCACCCGTATAGCTTCCACAGCGTTCCCAGCTGATTTGTGCTATCTGCTTCGTCCACACTTCTTTTCTCCGGCCGCCGTCGACGTCTGCTGCCACATCCAACGGTGTCCTCAGTCGGTCACTAAGGTACGTTTTAGCTAAAAAAAGGCGCCCGCGATAAGATAAAACCTCGCATGCGACGCCATCACGCCCTATGGAGATACAGCGGATCTCAGCGGTTCTTGGCAGACGGACGCTAAGAAGGCCGAGGAAAAGCTATCCATGCGTTATGTATGAGTGACTTCAAGCGCTAGCGGCTCGTCGTGCGGCGACGACATCGCCCCTGAGACTACGATAGCGCTGGTACCGACAATTTACATGATGTACGTGACAAGCTTCCATCTCAAGAAAGAGATGTAAAACGAGGGAACGCCTTAGTCCGTGTCCGGATGAGCTGTTGCTAGAGTAGTTGCTCGCGATTGAAACTCGATGGGAAATGTATGACGAGAACCTCTGAATAATTGTTGTGGTGCTAAGCGCTCTGTTATGAGTGTTCGAGGGGAAGTGTCGACCCGCGGAGAACGGAAAAGCATCGATCTGCACCCCTAGTCCTCGCGTCCCTTGGTTTTTCATCATCGAGTATTCCTTGCGTGAGTGGTCCTGCAATCAGAGCAACAAGGGTCGGGGTAAGAAGACCGCACAGGGATGAGATGCTCGAGCTTCTCGGAACCTCCGAGCTTCCGTCGAAGGATTATCGCATCATGTAAATGGGTGATCGTTCATTTTCGAGCTTTCCGCTCGGGTCCCGAAGGAGCTCCACAAATCTACGGGAGGAAGCAGGCGAGCCTCGAACGTTCCGTGTAAGTCCACGGTCCGACGATCGTCGGCGGAGTGATCCCGAATCATCGCAATCGTTCGCTGAAGATAGGAACTTCAGATCGCCAATAATAATAGAACATCGCGAGGACTCGGTTTAAATCGTAGACGGCTGCTGCTCCTTCGCATTCCGAATCGAGCCCCGAAGGCCACGCTACATGAGCCAGCGCGAGTCGAGGTAGAACTACGTAGGACCACGCAATCTGAAAGGACACAAGGGGGAGCAATAGCCGAGCGAGTCCTTCCGGATTTGTTTACTGATGGTACACAGAAGCTAGCCAGGCAAGCTGCAAGCAATCCCGCTTCGAGCGCAGCTCCCAATATATCCTCCCAATAATGTTCCATATTTAATGAAGCGTCCATCGATTGCTTCTCCTCATCGGAACCGGAGATCCTTTGCCGTCGAGTGGGCCTCGTTGAAAGGCTCCGATGGATGACGTCGAAAATGTTATCAGAGATAGCTATCCTAATAACTCCCACAGTACACGCGTCCGTTTATTCCTTCGGGACGCTTGTCTGCTCGACTGACCGACGGCCGCTCAGATTCTGCCGTCAAAACAGAGGACGACCCCCTCTTCGGAGTTGGGGTCGATATCCTGGAGAAGAGGTCGTGGACGAACCCGCAGATGAAAGAGAACAAATGAATCTATCCGAGTCTCGAGACGATATTTTTCCAATCTACTCGTTCCCTTCTCACTCGGTGTCAAAACGTTTCCGAAACCCACTTCCGTCGGAAGTCGGACATGAATACTCCAGCCAGCCTTAAAGATAGCTTACATGTCGTTACATCGTCACCTCCTCTACCGCGACTAGGTACACTATCTGCCCCGAGGATTTTTTCCTTCTCGCCTCCGCTGGCGAAGGAGCAGTGGTGGCGGTAGTGCCGCCGCCAGAGAGGGAGAATAAAAAGGAGAAGCGTAATGGGATCCGCCTTTCCCGTGTTCCGTTGATTACCCGCCGGCATCGTGCTCACGAACGAGGTGCGACTTTCTTCCCACTTACAGTAAGAGAAACGGAGGCGGGGGGCGACGAGGGTGGGCAAACCAAGAGCATGCCGGCCCAGGGAGACACGCACCGGACACGGCCGTCGACATGGCGATGCTATGGGCGAGGAGAAACGACGCTAAGAGAAAAGTAGCGACTTAGGCATTTCTGAGCCCCGGATAAATGCGAGCAATAACGATAATTCCACAAATAATGATCTCGCTGTCGAGAGCCGACCCATGAATTTCGTCTGCGTAACGCCACGCGAAACAAGAGAAGGAGTCCGACATTAAACAATGCGCTCGGACAGCACTCGCTCGGTAGCATAGCCAAACAAGGCCCGAGGCCTCACACGACTAATGTGTGGATTCTTGTCCGTTTGTTAATTGTCCGCATTGTCCTCTCTTTGCATGCTCGCCTGTTCCCGGTTTCCGGTGGACGCTCGCGCTGAAGAAGCGACTAACTGCTGTTCGCCAGTTCGCGCGTCTCTCGACGGAGCAATCGGAATTCTCTCCTAGTCGATCAGCAAGTAAACGGCTGCTTGTCCTCCGCTCATTGGCAGTGGGAATCTCGGGAAGCATGATAGAATCAAAATATATAGGAGCGTAAAAGGCTGAATAGTTTATTCGCGGAGAAATAGTTCCTCTTTCTCTCGGGCTACGGTGTGGGGGTGTTGTGGTGCATCAACGCTCCTCTTCCGAAATTCCAGTTCCCCTGGGCTTAGCAATTGAGAGGCTACGAAACATCGGATTTTTTTTTGCCAGTTGGATTATCTCCTCGAGCTTCCCCAAAGCGGATAGACAGAATCGGCCGCGGGCTGGGCTTCTATGTGCTGCCAGGTAGAGCATATCTGGGCCTGCGGTCGGAAACTGGAGTCCGTCTTCTACGAGTTGGAGCCGAAGCTCTCAATTCCGATAGACTCGCTGGGCGGGAGCTTCGACGGCGTGACGTCGAACGGCCCGTACACAGAAACTTCGAAGCTGTGTCGCACGGGAATTTCACTCTCGCAATCTTTTTCGCGCTCGTCTCGCTCAGACGGCTTAACACAAAAAGTCATGATAAACTGACGCGAATGAAGATTGGACCAAACGTCTCCGATCAGCGGACCTTTCTTCGCCAGGACGAGAAGGTGAACGTTCGTGCTCGAGCTCATAGAAGAGCGGCCGGTGATTAGTGAAAGTCATCGAATTCGCGACTATACTCACTCAGACGAAATCTCAGGATTCCAATCGAGAGCCTCCGACGCATAGATTCCGTTAGAAGCCTCAGAGAGGGCTATGCAGGTCTCTCCTTCTAGCGAGGGGCCGTGAGACTCCGCGGGGCACTGGAATTCAATCGCAGCATCCTGCGCTCGGAACACGTCTCGAGACGAGAAAAAAATCAAAGTCTACAGGCGAGATCGTTGAGCCACTTGAGCCTCGCGACCGCTGAGGTCGAGGCTGCTCATGGACATCCGTGTCACATCCGTGTGGGTGACGTCGTATAACAGTCACTACTCCTCTCGCTTGTAAGACTAAGCAATAAATGATTCCGAGGCCGGCTTCATGCCTACTAGTCTGTAGACCGAGCTCGCCCGGATGGAATATCGATCCGGGAGATATTGTTACATAGTTTACGATCCGGAGTGGTTTTTGAATGCCGCGTCGCAGGACCTCCCACTGACCAGTGTTCTGCTCGAAATTCTCCCTTGTAGTCGTTGCTCAGTGGTTCCTGATGTCTTTCGGGCCGGATATCACTTATTTTTTTCATCAACCAACGTCGGCATGCTCATCCATCCATGAAAAATACCCGCGTTTTCATATTATGCCTCTGGGTCCTGGATCACTCTCCCATAATGATAAATGGGGGTCACCTGAGCGCTGGACGTACTAGTGAGGAAGATGACATCTATTCTTGTGGAACGACCAGAAAAGGATTTGGGTAGGGGAGGCCTTCGAGCCCCTACTGCATAGCTGCCCAGAGTATAGCCCGCTCAGCTCGTTATTCCCTCATCATTGTGAGTGGTAAGCCCCCTCGGAACCGGATGAAGTTCATCCAGAATGGTTTGTGTTGTCTCGCATCTTCCAACCGCAAGGGAGGGAAGCAAGATCTCCGGATCAAGCTCCTGGCGTGTACGAGCACCACGTGATGGCTTGCTTCCCCTTCATCCCGTCTCATTCCTGCTCCGTTCGACGACGGAGCTGTGCTTTCGCCGATGCCAACTGAGGTTCGCCGGCCAGACAGAGACGGCGATTATCGAAATGATGTATTGACCCTCTTGGAATTATGAGATGAGCCGGTTCTCGACCGATGAGGATCTGACAACCATCGTCTGCAGCGTCCACTCAGAGTTGGCGACAGGGTGTCTTGAATCCACTCCCTGATTTCTTCGACCTGTCGCAGAAGTTCCTGACCGCACCGGCCCTCAACCATCGGAGGAATTCAGCCGCCCCATCCGCGCGTCGTTCACATCGCTGAGGCCTTTCCAACAGTACATGGAAATTCAAGAGGAGAGCGAGAGCCTCCCGCGAAAGTATGATTCATGGCTGGAATCGAGTGTCTTCATACTCGTCACGGATTTTCGCGGGAAAAACTTCAGCGGCGCATCGGCCCAAGCTCTCGCAGTTTGGGGCTCGGGTAAGAGGAGAGGCGGCCTCTATCGATTGGAAACAGCGGAATCAGGGGAACCCCCTCACGCTCGGGAGTTCATCTTCCCGCTGGGTTAGAAAAGTGTCCGAAAGGAGGAGCAATGAGAATCTCATTGATCGTGATAACGCCCGAAGGGTTTATTTCCCTTCAAAGATGTCTGTATTGTTCCGAAATAGAAGCTGCTCCCAGTGAGCTACGTACTCCCAGAATAGTCCGAAGTACGCGCGTTCGATTTTCGTCCAATCGGGTGCACTCTCAAATCCCTGGTCTTGAAGCCTCAAGAAGGAGACGCAGAGCTTTCTACAAATTTCACTCGGGATTATTTACTCTGATATCGAGACCGTAAACTATTCGATTGAAGTCGCGGCGCATTTCCCGCTCAGGCTATCTTCGACTCTCTATGAGTACGTGTCGCTGAGACATTCATCAAAGAGCTCTTTCCGAGAGGATTTGCAGATAAGATAGGCATTGTCATCTGGGGGTGGAGCCCGCAGGACGCGTTTAACAAGCTCCGCTTCGCCTCGCTTATTAGCCCGCGGTAGATTCCATGTGAAAGGTTGCGATGCTGTAGGATCTCTCCGACATGCGCCGCCGTTCTCCCTTTAATTTTCAACCAGCCGTGAGGGCATTGAAATCATGAGAAGGAAATAGTACGATAGTGATTCATCGGGTAATTTGTTGCGTTTTATTGAGTGGGGGGGATTATGATCATGCCTCATGCCGAAGAGCAGGACGACCGACTCGGGCCTTCGGAAGTCCTCCTAGTATTTCCGAGCCCCGCGTGGATGCCGCGACATCACCGCGCCACGACTGGGGCTCCCAGCTTCTTCACCACCGACTCTGCTCAGATGTCTTCCGACTCTTTTTCTCGCTCCTGTAGTTGACGCCCCAGGATACGCTTGGGATATCCGTTCCCCCAGGCGTCCAAGCGGACATGAAGCGTTCTCATTGATCCTCATGAAACATGACTGGCAGTATCGATCCGCTCACAATTAGTTTCTTCGTAGCTGTCTTCCCTCTGCATGTTTCCTTCTGCTCCTTTCAACTTGTGTTGGACGCCGCGCCGCTCGGCCTTAGTCCCGACGGGACCACTTCGCAGCGGTATAAATTGGATGATTCCAACAGGCAAATTCGAAGTTAGCTCCGATATTCCGGGAAAGAATTCCGAGTTCCGGAATTCCAGGCATGCCATGGAGTTTCACCTGGGCCCAGAAAGTCTCTCGCATGACTCTCGCCGCACACTAGAAGCGACACACTCTCGCGGAGCGAATGATAGCAAATTATGCCGGATCGCGGCGAATAGGACAATATTCAGATGGAAGGCAATCGTCAGATGCCTAACCTTCGGATCACCGATTGGCATCCAGGTTCCAGGCAACGCCCTTTCAATTGATCGAATTGAGTCATCGATGAAGTTTCCAGAGTCGTTTCCATTCCATTGCCGCGAGGTGCCTTCGTGGACCACAGTCCACTGGCCCAGTGGTTCCCGACCCTTTCTTTCTCGTGGAAACCCCCCAGTCCTCATCCAACCCGTGCAACCCCGTTTACCGTCTAATATTTCAAAGGTTCGAAGACCCTGAATGAATTCCCACTTGGGAGAGAAAAACAGAGGCGAGGGAAGGTCGCTCTCTAGTCGTGAATCACAACGTGCGGAGGGATCACGTCTCGACGGGGCTGCATCGAAAATGGTATATTATCGGACGCCCCAGATGTTCTATCGGCTCGCCAGCGCAAAAATGGGAAGCCGAAAAATGACTCGAAACCTTGTCTAGGAAAATATAGGGGACCCGGAACGTATGATGGAAGTCCGGACGTGGAACATCGCGAAATCGTCGATGGAGCCCAAGGGTTCAATACAGCCCCGGTTGAGAACCTGTGTACTAGCCCACTCCCCGATTTCCAATGAGCAGATATATCAGCCGGGATATCCGAGCCCAAAAGGGCTTCCCGCGGGCGATGAATTCTCTATACATCGGAAATCTCTTCGACAAAACCAGATGCCCATGTCAAGCCCGCTTTGAATATTGCCCGAGCCGCTCCTCGGTAAACACACCCATCCTCAGGGAGATGTCGTAACGGTGTTTGCCGACTTAGCGTACCTGCTTCGGTCTGGAGATAAGATGCTAGCTGGCTCGACCGACCGCCGAACACGTAGCGCGCTTCTCGTAAGGTGATCGCGGCAATGATGACGCCGCAGGTTGCAGCATTCACGAAGCTCTGAGACGTGCTCCGGAGTTGAGTAAACTGTGTTTCAAGCGTCAGAAAGACCGAAAGCATGTTTTCCGAAATGCGCCCCATCACTCATTGTGGACACAACGACTCAGCTGGCAGCTACTCCGCTGTTGCTCGCACATAGCGCCCGAACCATGCGTGGAGGCAGAATGCGGGCAAGCAAGCGGAACGACCAAAAAAGAAACCTTCAAGGAAAGGAGCGAATTCGCGACTACCTCGGGGGATTCTTCTCTCTTTGTTTTTGAAAGGAAATGGGAGGTCCTACGGAACCTGCGAAAACAACCGGAAAAACTCGGAAGCTCCGTACGCATTCCTTGAAGCGAGACCCTCATCATCCCGGCAGGTCCACTTTATTCACACTGGAGGTTCGCTTTGCTTCCCACGCGCGTGACAACTCCTGTCACGAATCCGATTTCGCTCTTCGCACGCCTAAAATCACGCGAAGGCTCGCCCGCCGCACAGTTCTCCCAAAACCCAGCCTTTGACGATTTCTTCTCCCTTCCGCCAGTTTTGTAATTCGAAGCGGGAGCTGCTGCGCCGAGACAAGGAGCGGGGAAAAAATACCAGATAATTTGGCGAGACGAGAGTCCCATCGGGAAAGCGAGGATACACGTGTTGTCACGTATTCCTCCAGATCGAGCCGCCATGTTCTTCTCGAGGGATCTCCCGCCTCGACACGGCCAACGCTTATTTTTCCGGAGCTCTCCGGGGTCGAGCTTCCTCGGAAGAGGGTAAAACTCACTCTCCGAGTCTTTTGTCCTTCCCTTCTTCGGTAGTTTGTCCAGTCACTCTCGGAAAATACATAGCTTGCACCGAGGGAAGGAGGTAGTGGTGATTCTGCGGCGGAAACTCCTCGGAGTCCCAGTTAAACCGAGTAGTAAAAATTTGCTGTTTCCGATCCACTTTGCGGAGTTGGGTACATTTCCTGAATGGCCTTGGCCGGATACGGCGATCCCGGGATAGTGGAGTCGATTAGCTCGTGGTTTGCGGATACATGATCCTTAGTCGGTTTTCCTGCATGTTCCTATCGCCCTTATACGCATTTTCGAGTTGCACCACATTGTACCAAAACATTCCGCAGACTGAAGTCCCCACGACTTCTGCAAAGCGCGTTTTTCTCTCTGGTCGACACCTGCGTTCCGCGATTGAGGGGCCGCCTTTCTGCGATCGAGGGATCATTTTGAAACGACAGGTCGACGGCATGCCCTACTACTACATGCCCGACGACTTGGGGATATGGGTGAGAGGTGAGCCATGTCTTCTTTCGCCATCTCTGTACTTTCTGTGAACTTGCCGAAGTGTCTCGATACTCTCCGAGCGAGCACACCCAATAGTTCTCGGACGGAGACGGTATTTCACTAGTTCCCCTGAGACCCATGTTCTCGCGAACTTCGCCTAGAATGGTTCTCTTCGCAGTTGTCACTCCGCTTGACGATAGCTGACGTGCTTGCCTCCACATGAAACCAATGACCGGCACAAGCGCACGCCGAGCCGGTCAACCGAATCCTGCAACAAGGTTCGAGTCGGTCGTTCGCACACTTGGACTCAATTATAAGAAGACAGAGCGGCGCCGATCAATTATTTCCTCCGTGGTTGGGATCGAACCGAGAAACGTATGAGCGATTCCGAGCGGCTTCGAGCTCATTTCTGTTCATGAAATCATGAGGAAAAGATGGCGAAAATTATTCATTGTGCTAGAGGGCAACCGATGGCGGAGATTTAGCACGATATTTCTCGGATTCGGGCGGACGTTTCCATGAAAGCATTTTTGAATGTTTGATTTGGCCTTTCCAGAATAGAAGGCGAGCACTCATACTTTATTTACGACCAGCTCTCGGCCGTCGATGGCCGCTCTAAATTTTCAAGAGGATTTATTCCTCGAACGCCCCGGAAATCACTGCCTCATGCGGCTAATGTATCGTGGAAAATCCGTGGAAGCAGGACGGAAGACGGCGGAATACGTGATTAGTTTTTGATTCGAACTTGTCACGGAATCGGACGAGGCTATCGAGTGTGCGTCCCTTGCTTATTGATGGTCAGCCGGTGATGTTGATCATCGCATGCTCGGGATTAGGAACTCTTCCCATGTTGCTCGTAACTTAGGAAATAGAGGTTTCGAAGAACCAGGTTGCCCAGAGCTACCCACTAACGAAGCGCAGCCCGATTCCCGTTCAGATGGTTGATTGGTAGCGGACCTTTCATCTTGAGTCATCAGGAGGGTGACCACGGCTTTCAGCCTCGAGTGCAGGGACGGGCTGCGGAAGCGGTCAAAGGGAATCTGTTTTCTCTGTTAATTCCAGGGGAAACAATCCGGGTCGTTGTGAGATGAGCGAGGATTTCACGCGCTTCCGGTCGGAGCCGGATCAGGGCGCCTTCCACCGCATGAGTCAGAGAAATCTGTCGTAGCCTCTCTGAATCGGCGAAAAATTGTGTAGCTGATCTTCCCCAGGAAGATCAGAATCTTTGTCATAGAGCATTTTCCACTTATCCTCCTCAACTGCGACGACCATGTACATAGTAGGGTCCTGCGCTTTAATGGTTCGGCACCCATTGAAAATTGAGGTCGCTATCGGCACATGGTGCAGTCGGACGTGAGCTAGCGAAGAACACTGACCGAAGGTAACGAACGTCTGAATTGAAGGACGCCACGTCCCGACCGAACTGATTCAGTCGAGCCCATGCTGCCTGCCGTGTTCCTCTGTCGAGGAGTCTGGACCAGCGAGCAGCAACGAAAAAGGTCATCCCGAAAAAGAGTGACAGCGGTAGAAAAGCACTTAGCAGCAGAAAACTGACCGTGGCCCCGTCTTTCTGAGGTTTCGAAAGCGGCTCAGGAAAACGACCAAGACAAATCGTTTATCCCCACTGCGATCACTCTCAAAATACTTTTGGTGGATTCCAGAATTCCGGACTTTGGGGCTCATTGGATGCAAAAGCTGCCTGAGCGTATAGAAACGAGTTCCCGATAGCATCTCGATGTTGAGGGGGCTACGTTCCCCCGCTCGTACTAACGCGTAGTAGAAGTAGCGAATACCGAACATTGAATCTGACAGGTCTATAATCGTTGCATTTCTCCGTCAAGTCCCACTAGAGGTCTTCGACCATCAGAATCGATTCACGAATCTCAAGCTCCGTGGCGGCACGGCGAAGGATCAGACGAATGCTCTCAATGGACAAGAAGACATGTATCTGTATCGTCATGCTCAACAAATCGACGTTTGCCATCGCTCATTCACACGACCGCGACGAGGAATGGAGAGGACCAGAAAATTGCCTCCGACACGGTATGTCCAGCTGTAGGGCTCTTGCATCTCTGCAACGTAGGTGTGAAACAGCTCAGTCAGAAGACCGGATAATCTGACCGATGAGACGGAGTGAAGTCAGCAAGGGGAAGGCGAGTGATGTCCCCCCTAGAGAACCGCCTCCGAGTGAACGGAAAACTCAGCCGGCTCGTTAACCTCTGTTCGTTCCAACCCATCGCAGTGTTTTCCTGTGTTTTCGGATCGGCGGAACATTCAGGGACTTTCCGTGATGAGATGAGATATTCATGAGAGGCTCCGCAGGGAGTTTCGGAGATGGAATGATCCTAGAATACTCCGTAGATGCTCCCAAGGGCTCACTTTGTGCCACCTCCAAATGACTCCTGAGGCGGGGTTAGTTTTGGGTTTGGAACAGGCGCAGTAGGCAAGTATTCGCGGGAGAAGTCGGGAGTCACCCGGCCTCCGAAGAAAGAGAGGTCGGGGTCAGAGTCGGCAAGCATTCGGACAAAGGCGTGAGAGCAGACATTTCGAAATTCGGAAGCATCGAGCCATCGACAATGACATCCCATGCCGGAGAGATTTCTTCGCAGCGCCATTCTCGCCTCCGGAGCTCCCTTCGAATCCAGCGTTTCTTTTCTGAATGAGCGGGAGTTCTATGGAAAATGCGCGCTGGAGAAAAACTGCCCCTCCTTTGTTAAAAATTTCATTCCCCACAGAGAGGAGCCGAGTTCCGCGCAGTCCAGCCTGTATTGCTCCGAGCTCCTATACGAGGGGAAGCAGGTCAGGTGGTGCGCCGAGGTTTGATCTCACAAGACGTAGTCACAATCAGTCGCAATGGATGAGTGGTAGGAGATCCCTGCTCAGCAGAACTCCCCCTCGACGGTGATTTTCAAAAGCCCGAAGAGCCTCGATGGATATGCAGCAGAGTCGGACGCTCCTCAAATATCCGCCTACGGTTCCGCGTCTGGTATCCCGCGCGATCTAAGATGGCTCATGGAATGATGATGAAGAGATTCACCTGGGTCGGTTGGGCTACTAATCGTTTTTCCAAGGGAGATATCCATTGGGCTGCCGAGCACCGCCCTTCGATTCGCACAGGGGGTCTCTGGCTTGAGAAACACCGGGAGTCGCCGCTCTGATGAGTAAGCGGAGCCGCGCGGAGAATGGCATTCTCTGATGAGCCGGTATTCTCCCCTCCGGGACACGCGTTCCGAATTCAACTCCAAGCGGAGTGCGTTGATCCGTCAGTTTCCCATGACTTGCCGTTCTCCGACGGCCGAGAGGTCGTAGGTTCCCGGATGCTGACCTGCTAGGCGTCGGATGCTTTGCCCTGGCTGTATGTGGGAGTCTGCGCAGAGAGGCGCTCAGGCTGGCCTTGAATACTCACTTGCTCATGGAGTCTCTGCTGTCTGCTCAGATCGAAATGACCGACATCTGTACATCGTTTCTCGGGTGAGGATGCAGACGGCGCGACGCTGCTGGCGTTGTCGCACCGAAGTGATTCACAGTGAAGAGAATCGCTGGAGTTTGGTAGCGGTAGCGACTCGCGGCGATGCTCCCTCAACCTCCCTCCCTGAAGCATCTGAAGTCTACCGGAGACGAATGTCCTTCAAGGGAGCCTTTTGACTTCATCAGTCTCCGATGGGCGGCAGCGTTGATACCGCTATAGGAGACGACCTGAGAGCGACTTTCTGAACGACGTACTCGAGCTGGAAGTACCCTCTAAACAAAACAAACGGCTTGGGCCAGATTTTTCGTCGGTCTCCCGCTCGAGGGAAGGAACTTGGAATCTCCGAGTGGCCCACTAGGAAGCTTCAGCCGGAGACAACGCACTGCTCATGCGAAGTCTCAAGGACGTTCCATGGGCTCGTGGCTCGAAATGTGTGCGACCGATGCTCCTATTTGTGCGACTTTTGAGTGAAAGATGGCAAAATTGATTCAACTCCCCAGTCGTCGATTGGGGTTGATCCAATGACCGGAGACAGGGATGTGATAATTTTCATATGAAGGTGTCAAGATTCTAGACTTGATGATTGAATTTCAGGGACTGGACCATGCATATCACGCTCCTCATAGGAACGCCATATGCATCTGATAGCCGGCCTGGGAGGCTCCGCTAGGTGTGGGTATTCCGGGACGGGGAGAGAATGAAGTTCCTAATGACGATTTGGAACGAAATCCATCGTGAATGGCGGATCAGAGCGCAGTGGCACTGCTTCCAGGTAGTATCGTTCCGGCTTTTCACAGAGCTATCCCGCGTTCTTTCGAGACAGAGAGACACGATGTCCTGATGTAGTCACTTTATCAGAATGACGGCCACATGAGCGTGCCTTGATTGGCACTGCTGAGGACAGAGAGGAGCGACCGTCTCTCTAACAAGAGACGGTCTGTAATAAGGAGCTAGCCTGGCAGGACCTCTCTGTCCCCAGGCGAGCCGGGAATCTCTAAAGACTACTCTCAGCCGCTGCCATCACTGTAATTCCCGCATATTTTTTCCTGGGAGTGGCAAAAAATTTCATCCCTTCCCGTCATCGTGCCAGGTCTTCTTATAAATATAGGGTGGAGGCAGGTAGTAGATTAGGCTATGGAAGGTCTCTCTGGAACGCGTGTCCTGACAGGCGGCTCCCGTTCCTGTGAGGAAGGGGTCTCATTATGTTCATATACATAATCTCATCCGAACGTTGGGAGAGATGAATACCCTGCACACGAATGGAACGCGAATCTCGGATATCACACCGAGCGGAGCCCGTCCAAGCTGTATCTACCTATGTGGCAGATTTGGCCTCGATGCCCCACCGAGATGATCCCACTCTGGTCGATACAATGATTGAGAAGCCTCCGCCCTCTAATTCCTTCGAATTTTAGCCAGATATCCCAAGTACCTTCAAATCATGTGTATTATGTTAACCCGGGTTGGATGGTTGGCGGTATTGATCCTAAGAAGAGAACTGGGAGCGTCGATCAGGATTCGCTCGAAGGATTTTTTCAGATGGAACCGTGAGAGTCCCGAGCGTCCCGTGACCTTCCGAGACGAGGCATCGCCCACCATTCTTCCCGAGAAGTGTAGCCTCTTATTCTGGTGACCTTGAGCAGATATCAGCGAAAGAGCATACAATATCCGGGAGGAATATTTGTCATTTCAGGAACCTGAGGGGCGGAAGTGAGGATGTGTTAGCATCACATCGTGAGTGTCGGCTCGAGTCGCGATGGGTGATCACCAGGTATCTGAGGAGCTCGGAGAGAAAGTTACATGATTATACTGGGTTTCGATGGAAGTGGATGGATCCTTGTAGGGTTTCTTCATTCGATGGAGAAGCCAATCACGACTCGACAACTCCTCGAAGCTCGCCGTCCTCAGGACGACAGACACAAAAGCTTCCCTTCGGTTAATTTGTTTCCTCCGGTACAGAAGGACGCACATACTAAGTGATGAGCGCCCGAGAATTCCTATCACGTCCCCAATAAACTCTGTCAGCCGATTGGTTAGTTAAATAATTACCGAGACGCTTGCTTTTCTGCTCTTTTGTTCGTGTTCCCAGCTCTTTGTCTTCACTTATCCCGATCTTATTCCGGGGAGCGATTCATTCATGGTATGATTCAGTAATGCACGGGATGGGACGATCTTCGATCAATCAATTCATCGATTGGTCGGGATTCTCTGGATCATCATCTCATCTCGAGTGTGTATGATGTATCTGTCCACCCCGAACGGCGCCCGGGACGATATCGTCGAACGTCATCTCGGCGAAAAAAAATCCCTGAGAGTTCAGCGTTTTTCGAACACTCTCGTCAAGGGCGCGCGGGGCATGAATTCCGTCCTGCGCCCCACCTAATACGCCACTGTCGATTCCTCGTCGGAGTGATCTCTGATACTGATGACTGTAGTCTAATGGATCTTCGAGCGATTTAATCTTGCACCGGCAGCGTTTTCGAATCCGGTGAGTTTCTGAAATCGAAGTTTCATGCCGCTCCCGGATGCTCATCCAAGACACCCTGTATTTTTGAATGATCGCACGATCAATGGAGACAAGCGCGGTCTCAGTCTCAGATGAATACCTCGGAGACGGCGTGTCATCGACGTATGAGTCCTGTCAAAGCTCCCCTGCCGGAAGCGATTAAGGCCCGAGATCAAGTTGTCTACCGACTGGAACTACAGTCAATGACAGCTTCCGATCCTTACCTAAGTCACAGCAGGGTTCATTGCTTAGGATAGGTCCTCCGTTCGTGAAGTGGTCGCTCGCTGCATGGGGGACGTTGATTTGGTGAGGCGCACTCGCGAACTTCGATACCAAGATCCCTCTACCCGCTACCCCATGAAATGACACGCGAATGTCTCTCGTCATGTGCCGCGGTCCGTTGCAGGCTGCGAGGAAAGTACGAAGAGCTTCGGCAATCGAATGACTGGTATCACTGGCTTCAGCTCGACCGTACTCGGCGGGAGATACTCGGAGAATCCCCTGATAGCCTCATAGAGATACCTCGTGGTCTCGTGAACCCGAACCGCAAACGTAAAGTGTCACTTATTCCTCAGAATCGGTATACACCTACCCATAAGAAAACAGAGGACTCCCTATTATCACGGTTACCAGTCCTCGTGCACTGGCAACTCCAGGAGGCGTCGCAGAGTCAGACAGGCGATGAGTGGGAAATCGTCAGTAGGTAGCGTTGCATAATCGCTCACGGCGGCCCGTCTCCACTCTCTATCGAGGTTGTCGGGAAGCGGCTGAGGGCCTTAGGAAGCAAGCTCCACCCGTTACCTGGGACTCCTGGCTCGAGATGCTGTCGGAAAATTCCCAGGCGAGGCGCCTCATCATGACAGTCGACCGCTCCCCGATTTACGTTGCCTGATATTCGATGGTGTGATTGATCCCGAGATCGGACAGCCTTCCGCTCTCAAATTCCCTACAAACGATTCCCTTGGATCAGGCTGGGAACCAAGAGACCTTCGAGTTTGGATGAGGCAGATATCGGAAGTTTCTAGGAACGATGAAGTCGAGAGGACCCTCGCCATAGATCATCGGCATCAACTGGGGTTCTGTGTGGCGTCACTCTGTGCTCCTAATGCCCGAAGATCCCGCTCGAGCGCGCTCAGGAGCGAATCACCATCTCCCGCGAGAATGTCCTTGATCGGCGAAAGGCTAGGAAATCGCACCTCCGCCGGCATTAACTCTCCTCATGGCGCCCGGAATCAGGGGGATGCATATGATAGTGGGTCGAGGACAGTCGGACAGTGCAGGCTCATGACTGAAGTATACACATTCGAGCAAAGATACTCGACTGTTTCCCAAGGATCGCGAGAGAAATTGCGCCGTCATCTCCGACAGGAGGTTCAGATTAAGCCGATCCGCGGAGGTCAGCCCCTTCCCTGACCCTGCTCCTTCCGAAATGCATTGGAGCGATTATATTCGGTTCGCACGCGTGCCGACGAGGAAGTTATATCTACGGAGCGAATAGAACGTCAGACAGAAGAGCTCACGGAGAAGGGGTCTAGTCGAGGGGGCCATGCCTTCACCACAGAGATTTCTCCGCCGCAAAGTTAAAGTATAGAACAGGAGGCGGCGCGTCATAATTTCGGTCGTATCGTGCCTATCAACGCTCGACGGAGATCTGACCCTTTGTAAGATCGTTTTCGGAATCCCCTCGCTGATGCTGATCTACTCGCTGTTTCACCTTTCCTCCCTCCTTTCTCATTCCCTAACTCCGCCGAGAATCTAGGCTTGCGCGCGACTTGGAGTGATCTTATCGAGCATTCCCGGGAGGAGAGCCTATCGCAGGAAGACGACGACCCTACCGTGAGCTTCTCCAGAGTCCCGGGGACACTCCATCTAATTTTCACTGCCATCGGCTAAGCCGTTCAGAAGTGTACAGAGAATTTCCCATTTTCGTTTCCTTCTTTGAGCTTCCGGCCTAGAATGCGTCGAGCCTTCGCCGAGTTCAAGGTGAAATTGCTCAAGGTATTGGGACGACGACCTTCGTGGAACCTTTCTGGGGATCTCTAGCTCACAGTCCTGAATTGTCACGATGATTGGCTCGGCCGTCTGAGAGTCCGGAAGGAGATTCCTTGAGCTCCCGTTTTTACCCAAAAATTCGATTTTCGGTGCTCGGTTTGTTGGGAATGAACGCTCATTGCATGCTAACGAGAGTCCCCTTGTAGCTTCCTTAAGGGTGCCAAGAAAACATCCCTTAATTTTTTTGGCGATCGGTCGCGCCGTAGCTTTTGATCATTCCCCTCATTATAATTTTTGAGTGTTCTCGGTCTGTGAAGCACTCAACGAGCTTCCGCGAGAAGGGTAGACACGCCCTGATTGCCTCGACGATCGACTCCGCCGTCCAGGACTTCGGGAGGAGATGCCCGGTTCCTACTTCGAATTGTTCGATTGCAAGGTATGAATGCTCATTGCACGGAGACGGAAACCCCCTCTCACTTTCTCAGGGTTCCAGATGAGCCTCTCTTGAGCTCCGTTCCCGGTCACTATCCATGGGCTGGTGTGAACCACAAGATATGAATAACAAAACAAAGGCCCGGAGGAGCGGCTCGGCTTTCAGCCGCGTCCGAAGTGTATAAGGGAGCCTTCTAAGCTGATTTGGGTGCCCTCATGAAACATAGAACACGGAATGAAGCTCAACTCGCCAAGCCTTTCTTTCGTGATGCTTTTCCTGAAAAGATTTCGCTCCAATTCATCAGAAGTACTTGTCATTGAATTCTCCCAAACCGTTTCCCCGTCTTCACTTTCCATCTCTCAGTAGGCTCGATATTTCACAATACTTCCGTGCCTCCTTTATGGCAGCGGGGTTCTGAGCCAGCGTAGAGGAATACGCTCCATTGATTCAAAAAAGTTCACCCAGATGGAAGCCGCATACATGTCATGTGTTGGCCAGCGTGTGATCTGGGCTTCTGAGCCTGACTTGACGAGGCTATTCGCAGCTTCGAGCGAAAGTGAGTCCGATGATGAAATCTCACGAAACGCTGCTTATCGTTCTTAAGTCCTCCCCCGCAGCTCACGCGGCCCGCCGTCTCGCCTGCGACAGCCTGTCCATTCGAGACCTTGTGAAGATATCTTCACAAACTTACAGCCTGCGCAGAGGCAAACCTTGATACTGTTCATTTTTTCGTTCTAACTCGTCGGTTGATTCCGAGATTTCAGCGTCGAATCATGGAGAAAACTCCTCCGAAAGTGAAGTTCGATGTGAAAGATACTCCAAAAGCGTCCTCCTCACCTAACAATGGGACCCGCTCACCACTGAGACGGACGATGTCCCAATATCGTCACATCGAAATCTTCAAGTTTGGCAGAAGGTGAGTGGACTTACGTCATCTCCGAGATCGATCAGGCACAGAGCAAGCTCCGGGGAAGCTGTGAAGCCGTGCTCCCTGGGTACTGCGCGAACACCGGTCCGCCGTGGTGGTCTCACTTCGATGACGATCCACTCTGGGCGAGTCGCATGCGGAATAGGCTTCGTCACACCGAAGCTGCTTCAATCACGTGTAGCATTCCCGAAAAAGCTTCCCTGAAGAATCTGACGTGAGAGCACTCGACCCATGCGTTGAGTTGCTAGTTCCAGTCGCTCAGACCGTCCGTGATAGGCCGGGAATGAGACACCAAAGATGTTGGAAGAATACTCAGGGATAAATCGAATCCGTTCCCCGAGGCTCAGATAGTAGAATGAGAAATGTGTACTGCCCACGCTTTCCCTCAACCGTCGCTGCTGGTCAGGGAGTCCTTTTGCAGGGGTTCCCCGAATCCAGAGATTGTGATCGGTAAAATCGACTCCCTTGCGATTAGCGGCTTGAATGGGGGCAGGCGCACCGGGGGCATCAGATCCCGGCGTCACTCTCAGAGCACGCGGATCAGGGACCATGGCAACCAAAACCACGGAAGATCGTTAGGGGATTTTCCTCAGAGACGCGCAATTTCCAATCTCCGATCACGTTCGGAAGAAGAGAACTGTGATATAGCGATTGAGGTTTGTGAGAGCGCAACTCTACGGTATGCATGAGGCAGAAAAACCTCAGTTGCGGACAGGATACAAAATGAGGCCCCCTCCCGATGTACACACATTTACACAAAGTATTCGATCAGAACCAGAGATTAGATGCGGGATTCAGGAGCTGAATTAAAGCATCAGCGCTCCGGCTTAGGGACCAAGCTTCCGCGAAGATCCGAAAGACGGTAAATGAAAACAGCACTGCCCGGCATTGAGGCTGACCCTCCTTCGCCCATAGAAAGCTCAGCGATAAGCACGAAATTGATTTGGGTTTGGATTCAGAAACAGGTAGTCCGTCATTAGCTGACATGGGGATTGATGAGTTAACGATCCGGGTGAAGCTGTTTCGGCGGAATAAATGAGCGATCTATCTGTTCTTCATCTTTTTATCTATGTCGCTATCCACTTCGATCACTGACGATCCATCCGTACATCTATCTGAGAAGAGAAATAGCCGAAAAAATCGCCTCAAACTGATTCATGGAAGTGACAAACGACGCGTTCGCAGATGCACACTATTTATAAACGAACCAACGAGGGAATGAGAGCACGAGCTATCAAGGCATGGCTTTGCGATGCGTCCATTGATCTTACGTGCCTGATGCTCTAAGAGGCGCACTCTGCGCGGAAATGCGCGAGAACGAGATTCTGAGTTGGAGTGTACGGATCGCGGGCGAGCAGGGCGAGACGATTGCCTCACGGAGCTGAGCGTCACGCGCGATCCCTTCCCGTATCACCTAATTTTCTTGGACTTCCCAATGCTCGATTCCCCCCATGCTTGTGAGCGTTGTGGGGCTCTTCGCTCCGATTTGTCCTCGCTACCGCGCGAAGTCTATCTGGAAGCTCAAGTACGAGCCGTGACTATCCAGGAAAGATCATGCTCGCAAACGGGCTATCGTCAGCCCTGCCCCCTCGAATACTCAACCTGGTTGGCTCCGACGAAAACAATCAGGTAATCAAGTTATTCCAAGCAGGAGATCCGAGTTCTCATCATCTTTCCCGAAGCTTGAGGTTACTCCAGAAGGAAGTCGACTCGTGGGCTACCTCATCCCGTCAGATACGTCCATTGTCCGGAATTGGAAGAGAACTTTTCTTCATCTACGCGGCGACCCAAATCGAAATCATAGAAAAAACTGTTCAATCTGAAGCGTCCGCGTCAG
Source organism: Galendromus occidentalis (assembly GCF_000255335.2). NCBI lineage: Eukaryota > Metazoa > Arthropoda > Arachnida > Mesostigmata > Phytoseiidae > Galendromus > Galendromus occidentalis. The sequence continues at coordinate 641,721 of NW_003805171.1, read as the reverse complement.
CACTTCGATTGATTCGCAGGCAGATGGAAGAATTATGCGATCGGACTAGGCTCTCACTCCGAAGAGCTGTCATGAATATATCGTATCCTTATCCTCCCCTCCGATGGCTCTGTTTTGCAAGACGGATCGCAGACCCGTTATCGGGGCGTAATTTTCCATCGATATTCCTCGCTCATCATTGGCTTGGCGTGGTTCTTGATGAGCATGATTCGCTCTCTCATCGATGTCCCGTCTAGTTCGAGGGTCGAGCGGAGCTGTTTCATGTGCTCGTCGACGACGAATCATGGACAGAAGATCCTGCTTGCTACAGGAAACAGTCCGAGGGCTCGATTATCCACCGATCTCCTGACAAAGTATCGAAGATGCGCACTTGCGCTCTTCCTGAGGGAAGGCGAATTGCAACGAAACAGGGTTTCTGCGCTCATGTTGGGGAACACCTAAAGGAGCTCCTCCCCAGATAGCAAGGCCAATCCATCGAGGGAACCCAGTAGGAGAAGCCCCGGAAGCTTTTCTTCGTTCGTGTCCGGAAATACCGGAGAGACAATTTCCCGTGATCATAGGAAGAATATCGATTATTCCACATAGTCCGAGGAGAGAAGAGGGTCAGACATAAATATCCTCGTATGAATGTGAAGCGAAATCGAGGTGAGCTGTATCGCGTGACAGAAATATTCTGTTTTTCCGCCCAGCCGGATGTGGGGAAAAAATCAGCTTCCGAATCAGATGTACCTTCCCTGAGCGTCAACGTTCAGATGAAATAAAGGAGCCAATATCTCGCGCCCGCATCGCTCGATACGCACCATGCTCTCTTAGGCCCTTCTCGGAATAACCTCTTGAACTGCTCGCTCGATAATTCCGAACTTTCCTTCGTTGATTCCTGACGCGCTCTCGATTACTCCGACGTTCGTAGGGATAGGTTTGCTTGAACGGATTGGATATCCAGGAGAAGTCAACTTTCTTCGGGGTCTTCCGCTCGTCAACTTTCTTCGGGGTCTTCCGCTCGTCAACTTTCTTCGATGCCAGCCGATCTTTTCGGCGAACCTCAGATTCTCAGAAAGAGCCGTGTGGGCTCCTTCAGCGAGCGGGGCTTCCCGGTTAGCTCGATTTACTTATACTGCTTCGTCCACCGACATCGATCCATATCTCGCATGTCGCATTTTGTTCTTGCGAAGGGAGAGGAAAATAAGGAAACGGGGAGCAGTGCGGATCATACGAATTATCCTCTCGGATCACAAACTGATTTCCTGCGAAAAAACAAGTTTCGTGTCAAATCGGACGCAACACGCCCAGATCAAAAACAAGATCGCTGTGACCGCCGACGCGCCTCCACGCTGGGAAATGCCACCATTTATTTGTGTGCCCGATTTCGGCGGTTTTTCGTGACGTCGTCGCCATGCCGGGACCACGTTTAAGGAGCGCTGTACAAGAAACGTTCACGGCGCCGTCACCAACGACGGAATGAGCCGCAATGAGCCAATGAATGGAATGACGGGGTGCAGGCTGTCATCGATCTGTCCATGGCTATCATGAAGTGAAGATCCACCCGATTTTGGTGTAGTTACGTCGCAGGAATCGCTGAGAAAATACTCCGAATATTTATTCGATAGCTCAGGAAGCAGGAAGAATTATGTCGCCTCGATCTTCAGTCGACGGTTTTGAAACGACGCGAAGCGTATATCCAAGAAAGACGTGTCAGAACGGTTTCTGCAGAAGCTGAAGACCGTTTTCCGGTCAGGTTGGACGTTAATCGATGAATCCTGATTCATCACAGTGCTCTTGGAGAGATTCTCGTGTCTACGGAGTGAGTAATCCCTCCGAGCAGATCCGAATCTTATCCTTCTGCGATAGCGGCGTCGAACCGCAAAAACGGAAAAGGAGTGGAGGAGGTTTCCAGCTACGTGGATCGGGGCGAGTTCTGAACGGAGTTCTATCCCGCGATGGCAAGCCGGCGACTCGGGATGAACTCTCTGGTCCTAGAGCAGAATGGATGAAACATTCGTACATGTATGGGGCGAGAGATGGCAAAAGCATATCCCGACTCTCTCATGCTGCATAGCTTCTATGCGGCTATGGGACAACCTAATCTAGTTGACAAAGACAGCCCGTCAATACGCGATGCCAAAGCAGACCCGCCAGGCTTGCCATCCACCTGCTCACTTTCAAACCATTCGTTTTTCCCCCACCTTGATGAAATTATATCTGCATGAATGCACTGAGCAACTAAGCCTCGCCGAAAAACCGCGAGAGGTAGATCGTCAGAGCTAGCTCCGATGGGCACGATAGGTACGTGCGTTCCTCTGAACTCTGTACCGAATGTCCGGATACTCAACCATTCTTCTCTGCTAGGAAGATGAGCGTTCTTCCAAGGACCGCGGTCTTCCAATTCGAAGCGACTTCCTTCGAAAGAACGTCAATCGGTCTCGGATGACCTTCGCGTCCCTGACTCAGTTAGAGCTCCGTTACAAGGCTTCATGGGTAAGATGGAATGACTTAAGAGATGTAGGCATCGAGCATCGGGACATAACCTGCTGCGTTCTGAGGGAAGCGCATGGGAATTCTGTGTTGATTGGTAATGCTAGAGTTTCCCGCGCAAGTGTGATTCGCGCGACACCCTTGTTCGGAGTTTTTCCTCGGTGCAAGGGCTAAGATCGTTCTTTGATTGACTTCCGTAGAGGATAGGATCCGTGCAAAGTGTGGCCAGCGAGACGCTGCGATACGGGAGGAAACACCGAACTCTCCGCGATCCGATGAGATTGATGAGTCGAGCGTATGGGTCAAGGCACTCCAACGAGATACCTAAGCGTTTTTCGTTTTGCTCCACGAACTTGGGTATCAGAACTCAGGAGGAGGGTGAGAGGCTCCGGCGCAAAAGCATCAGCGAAACGCAATAATCGATAGGAAGCGAATAGATAAACTCTGCTGTTGATTCAGTCGATCGGTTAGTTTCGGAAGTCGCGACGCCGACGTTCTAACGCGTGGTGAGAAATGTCAGGCATCGGATTCTCGTCCAGAAAACATTGTCTACGTTTCTGGCCCCAAGGGTCAAAATTTATCTGCTATTGTGAGCTGGCAGTGAGGGAGGAGGACGTGGAAGAATGCTGGTTAGATTTATGTACTGCATGCTTGCTTATTCACTCATTTTTCCGTCCATCCATCAGGGCTTCACGACAATAACCATTCCAGCGTCACATTTGCCGAAGGCGTGAGTCGTGAACCGTTCTGCAGGCGATGCGGAGGTTGATAGGAAAAGAATTATATTTTAGGTCTCAGCCAGTCAGTAGTGTGTCAGTTACCCGCCACGCATTCGTTGTGCATGACTATGTGGCCGCGGGCGACGAGAGTGCATATACTCTTCGCGCATCTCAGACGAACCAAATTCACGTTTATTATCACGCGTAGAATCGACCTGTACTGACTTCACTCCTATCCGAAGACCAAGCACACCAGTTGCCTACATAAATTCTCACTAGCCATGACAAGTGGAGTGAATCTCCCTAGACGCGGATCTAGGGAGGAGTTCGTTCGCCACACCTCACAAGTGCAGTTATTGATGACCACTGACTGCTTTTGCTTACCTGTGTCCGGTCTCTCGCTTGGGTGGGGTCTCCTGTGTCATCGTCGCCCGCGTCCACCACCTTGCGCGGCTGACACCCTCGCCTGGTACGGACCATGAGCCTAGAGCGGGATAGCACCTGCTTCTCGTATGTGAAGAACTGTGACAGTACGGATAGGAAACAAAGGGACCAGGACCGTTGACTTCTAAAGCAGAAATCGGGAATTCTCGACAAGGCGAAATCTCATAGGGGAAAACTAAGCAATATAGGGAATCGCCGAATTACGAAAATGATCGATCGGAAGTTTCCTGGCTGATCGGGGTGTCATCAGAAAATCCAATGCATTACTAGTTCTCACGGAAGTTTGGGATTATGCTCGCCAGCGAGATCAAAAGTAAGACCGAGCCGCGGTGGAATTCGGTCACGAGCCGCAAAGCAGAATGAGTTTTTTATGAATCGTCGCTCCGAACGCTCGATCGATCGAACGAGTTCATTTCATTAACCTTCGACAATCACGCCAAGCTCATTGAACTTGTGGCGTCCCGCTGGAACCTGTGATTTCCTTCGTTCTTCTGCTCAGCTTCTGCCGTTTTCAGGATCCGTCTGAAAAAGTAATAAACACGCCGAATGATTGCGATGATGTGTTTCTATTGGTCACGGTCTCGGGCTCGTTTACTATTTGACCCAGCTGATCTTTTGTCTGTCTTGCATCCCTACCGTTGACGTTGAGAGCCCTACACGGCGGTCGAGACAGTGAGGGGAATGATCGATCGAGGGACCAGCATTCGGAGCAAGAGTGGGGAGTGAAGACGCCTTCCCGTTATGTATACGCCAGGATATATGAATGAATGAGCGAATGGAGGAACGAATGATTGACTGACTGACTGACTGACTGAGTGACGAACTTACGAACTTACGGTCAGACAAACGGACGATCGGTCGAGTCGAATGGCTAGCGGCGAGTCGCCGACTGTCGTCGTGGGCTTCTGTTCGGAAGCTTCCGAATCAATGTGAGCCTCGAACACGGGGCCTGGGTTCAGCCATTCGTGGATCTGAAGCGACCAAGCCTACGAAGAACGAGCCCCACTGCGGATTCCCCGTTGTCGAAGGGATTCTCACCGTCGATCAAAATATTGATGGTTTGCTTTTGTTCTTTCGCGATAAACCCCGACTCGGCTTTGTTGCCGACATCAGGTCAAGAGACAGCGCACGTCAAACGACGTATGTACGACTTCGTCGAGAATTCTCACCGCGGCGTTGGATGATTCGTTGTCAAGATTGCGGACAGCGATAGTGTGAAAGCGAGGTTTTCATAGACGGAGTTTTGTTCGTCGGCTCCGCTTTGAAGTTTCCGCTTCCCCTAAATCATCGAGTTTTAACACCGCGTACGAATCGACCGGATGACACTTTGATCGAACACTTGATCGAGTTCCTAATTCTTTGCGGTCATGCAAATGATTGATTGATTGACGGAGCAATCACTCGCAACGGTAGATCAAATTCATGAGAAGCGGTAGAATGAAGATCTTCCGTAAAGCGCTGGAAAGAGGACGATGATTCTCTTGACCAAAAATCTGATCCCCGATCCTGTGCTACGCAACAAGGATTAGGGTCGGTCAGGAGACAGGTGGCGGTCGCGGAGTGGGCTGTAATTCGCCTCTTAGAAGAGACTTGTCTGCGAGGGGTACGCCCGATTCCCAACAGGGTTGTTAACATTAACACATAACGAGCCTGTCCCGGAGGAGGAACGAGTGAACAATACCCAAAGGAAGAGAGTACTACAGGTGGGCCGGACGTGTCTGCTCCGGAGCTCTGAGACGAAGAAACAGTGCTCTCTTCGCGAATGCAACTCCGGTAAACACTATTTCACGGGCACTGGCTCCTTTTTCTTCGCTTCCTTTTTCTTCAGGAATAACCTCCCTCTTTCTCGATTAATTCCGCTTTCCGATAGTGAACCGAGTTAACACCATTTCGAGCATGATTGCCGGAAGCATCAGATATCAGTGAAATCATTGTATTTCCGTATGAGGAAGAAATCCGATCCGATACGAAAGCGAACGGATGTGGACAATGGCACAATAGAGGCAGTCGGAGCGAAGACCCCAACCTAGCATATCCTTGCGCTCTACCCATCATGCTCCTGAGCTCATCCCAGCCCCCATCGTCGCAGTCGTCCCTGGCATACATATGTCCGACTCCAGAGGAGTTTAGAGATCTGATCGAATTTCACCTCTTCTGGAAAACGATAACTTTTCCAATGGTCGATAGTTCACTCGCTCTCTCGTGGGCACGTGCAGGCAGGCCTTCGCTGCTTCTCGTAAAAACGAAAACGAGTCGCTGGGAGTAGAACAAACGCAGCGGTGAGGACCAGCTCGGTCGATCGGTTGGAGGGAGCAAGGGAGGGGGTCTGTTGTCGGGAGCCGCACACTCAACTAGGCAACAACGAACGCTGTCTGAGACGGGCGAGCACCCAGAAGCCCGCTCCGGAGCCTCGTCGAGTCGGCGCCTCGGAGCAGCGAGCGAATCCCTCTCTGCCCCTAGGCTTCAACAGGCTGCGCGTGAGTCACTTGTCGGTCGAACAAAACCTGACTCATCTCTGAGTGACATACATTGAGCTTGCATGCCACGAAGCTCATCCTGAGTTAGCGACGACTGACTTGCCTCGCTGCCAACTGGCTGGGATGGTCGGCCAGCGGCTCCTGCGGCAGCGATAGTCCTCCCGCAATTCTCGCCTTGTCTGACAACACTGTCATCGAGTATTTATTCACAACAGATGACCGTCGGACCGAGCGACGATTGCATCGGTCGTGACATCGAGAAGCTTGCTCGATCAAAAGAGCGCTTGCGAGACCGTTTTCTCCTCGGCCTACATCGCTCTCGACGGGCCGCGTCGTCAGCGGATGGTGAGGTGGGGAGAGCAGCCAAACCCCGAGAGAGTCCCAGAGGGTGTGGCACTTGTTGAACACATCAACATTAAGAATAATTGCAACGATCAACGGGAGAGCGCCGTCGCACATCGCCCTTGGTTAAGTTCCCGCGAGGCATCTGAGCTACATTGGAAACCTCCGAAAACGCATCGGAGCATCGCATATTCAGAGTTATTCTAGCCGTTCACTGATCCATCCACCCATTCAGAAGGTACATTCCGGAGGAAGACTCGCTCACCGAGTTGCTTCCTGACAAGTTCTCAATACGTCACGGCCTCTGAAAACTTTGTCTCGGGCACTTTTACGTTTTCTAAGTAAGGAAGATGTGGAGATCGGGAGAACGCGACGTCTCTGGAGAACCTTCTCCCGTGCAGCGCGCGGGTCAGCGGCTCGAGAATTTTCGTTATGGACGGATGCTAACGAGCTGTGATATTGGCCGGATGTAGTCAGCAAGAAAAGTAGACAAAATCATCGTCTCGGTGGGGTAGCACACCTACAGGAAATTAGGGAAGCTTCGTTCCGCTTCGCTGCTCATGCCCTCCACAGAGGAAACGATTTTTTCGACTCCACTGCGTCCTGCACGAGCTGTTTCAGCGGGACCAATACTAGCTGGGTTTTGCTTCGCGGGATCACTACTTTGTCCCTCGATACCCCTGCCATGATTCACTATAAGCACTCTCGGGCGTTTCCGTAGTGCAGATCTTCCTCACGCTGCATGTTTAGGAAGCGTTTATCGAGGATGACCGGCGACTCAAATTCAGTAGAATTCTGTCGCAGTTGAACTCCGAATGAGAATCCGCAATCTGGAACTGAAGTCTGTAAACGAAAGCAGCCGCGAGGGTTTCTTCAAGCGCAGTGGATGTGAAAAATATTCAAATTTTCCGCAGTGGATACAAATGGGGCGAGGCAAGTTTTCGCACCATTACCGATCTCCTCTTTGTTTTTCCTTCCTCCGTGTGCGGCGTGCGTGTGATGCTCTCATAAACGGGAAGGGACTGCGCTTTGAATCAGCAGACGAGCGTCGGTCGGGTCTGAGCGATGCGGCGACTCTGGGTCCTGACGACGGATTTTTATCGAACGAAGATCGCCGCGTTCAGCATATGTACGCACTGGCCGCCAGACGTCAAGAGTGGAACACGAGCCCGTCGTAGAATCTGACTTCGGCTCGCATTCATTCCCCGCACTTTTGTGCTTCCCGATGTTGCGTGATGGAAAACGAATCTGAGATCAGAAATCCATTTGTTTTCACCGCTCTGGCCGCGACGAAAATCCGGGAGGAATCCCGCCTCGTCTTTGTGGAAAATAATGGAGAATATTTTTCCTCCAAGTTTGAATCTTTCCATTAGGTATCGACACCGAGAGTCTCGATGAAAGGGGTAGCCCCAGAAACATTGAATCGAGAGGAATGTGCCGCATTACTCAGTAAGCCGAGTCCCGTAGGCTACGAGGCTGGAAAACCTTTTTGCGTTCTTGTCTCCCGGAATACGATTCCCGAGATTCACGTCGTACAGAACAGGTCCTCCGGGTATTCCGAATCCTCAGATGTGCGAATGCGTACCAAACCCCGCCCACTCTGAAACCTGGTTTCCTAGAGTCGAAATTCTAAAGACACTCGTCTCAACGCCGTGCCGGCCTCATTCGCCGCCTCTACGCGGAGCGCAACCTCCCGAAAGGGCCGCATTGAGCGGGAATGCACTTCACGTTCGAATAAATGTATGCGGTTTGGCGGAGGCACTCAATATGTGGATCTCGGTGAAAATTGTTTTGTGCTGTTAGACGTTCGAATTGTATTCCGAATGGAAGCGGGTCCGAAATACGAACTTCCCCAAGCTTAGCCTCCGGGTACCGGAGCGCTTCGTAGATCAGCGACTGAGAGCGAGAGCCATCTGTAGGAGGGGAGCTTGCCTCATGTCAGTGTTGAAACGCATCCCGCAGACTGTCGATCCGACCTCGGAGCAATTTCGGTTTCACTTGTTCGCGACAACATTCAGTCTGTCAACCCGAGGACTCGAATGGTACAAAGTTGTATGCGCTCACGTAGGATCTTGAGATCATTGCGCGAAGTACGAAGTTTGGCGGTATGGAGCGATCCTCGGACCGAGAATCCTCTGTATTGATGGTTCACGTTCCGTCAATACCCTCCCGAAACCTCCGCCATTCGTCGCACGGGACGCTCGGGACTAGTGGACGAGCGCATGGCTAATTATAATTACTCATGGGGACGAATATTCGATCATATGGGACTTGCAGGGTCTAGGGTGTGCGCACCGCAAGTTGGATGAGCTGATAGAACCCTGACTCTCATAACTTGACGAGTCTCTCAACTATTTCGTTGCAAGACCGCTGATTTCTGACTCACTGCGCATGGATCCGGCTCGGATTGTTCGCTGTGAGGGCGTTGAAGCAGGGAAAACATCCATAATAACGATGATCGTCTAGATAATCGTGTGTTCGGCGATCCCTATAATCTGAATTGCATAGATAATGAACGATTGACCCGAACGGAGGATTATTTGTCTTTGGATAACAGCCGATCGATTGCTGCCGATGCATCATGACGACTCCACGTGAAACCTATTGGCGCGAGATGATCTCTCAATAATCCCTCCGGAATAATCGGCGGTAAACGTCCACCCTCCTTTGCGTCGGATCGTACTTCACAATTGTACTGCATACGAGCTACACGCACAAACGGGTATCCGATTATTGACTTCGGAAAGGTGACCCAATTTCACATGCGTACGATTTTGGAGCTGTTGTGAATCTTCCGAGCGGGGTAAACGTTTTCCAGATCGCAAAACAACATTTACGCTTACCATAGAGAAAAAATATCGGAGCGTTTGGGTTAGCTGATCGGGATGTAATCTTCGCCTTCGATGTCCGGATAAATTCGGAGAACACTCGGCTCGGAACTGGGTTATAGAGGCTTGATATTGGTAGACCTACGCCATCTGATGACTATAAGAGCGGCCGCTGTTTACGGAACTAAGTTGATCAAGGAGTTTGGATACCGTGGAAAATTTTCGACTCGTCGCTGCCCGATGACATGTCGATCCTCCCTCCCGAGCTTTCCGGAGTTCTGGAGCCGCATAGATTTCGCTTACGTCCTCATAAACTTCCGCGGCTTCCATAGGTCATCCCATGGTGCAGAGCTCACCCGTAATCAGGAGCATCGGCCCCTCGATCTGCGAAAGCGGCATCTGAACAGAGGGAGTATACTTTTTTATCGAGACGGTCCAGCACAGCACGGAGCTTATCAAGAGGATTCTACCGGGTCCTGCTGCAAAGTCGATTTCTGCCATCCCAGTGAGATTTCCTCGGACATGAGTGCAGGGTATTTCCGCAATGTACTGTCGTACTGAAATTTCGTATCATCCCGTTATCAGCTTCGAATTAGGGACGGCGATTTTTATCGACGAGATCAGATCGAGCGTGTAGTTCCTTTCGTTTGGGTATCGATGAATGCGGGTGGTGTGCTACGATCGGCACCGAGTTACGTGAATCGTTCATCGCCTCGGGCAACAGAAATTGCGTTGGCAGCGAACACCGTCGGCGGCAAGCCCATTAGCTGGCAATGAAGCCGATACAGATGTCCTTTTGATTTCTGCCCGTCGAGTTATTAGACAGATGACTTCATCATTGAATAACGACGCTTTCACTCGGCTCACATTCGACATTTGACGGATAGGTCGACACTTCGAGCGCTTCTCAAAATGTTACTTTCTCGCTCGGGGAAAGTCGGCAGAGAGGTTTGAAGGTAAACAAACTCCAGCAGTCTCCGGCAGCTCCACGAATACGCTTGGGAGGGGTTCCCGAGGTTAGGAGCCACATCCACGATGGGGATTAGGCCTCGAGACTTTCCGCGGAAGCCAAACGGGCTTGAGAAGATCCTATAGCTCATCGAGAGCTTCTCAGGGAACACCGAACAAGAGCCTGGGGAGGCTGACTTTGACGACCTATTCGGGAAATCTCGGGGAAATCCTCGATTCGGAGTCAGAGTTCCGGATGATCTTGAATAGGGGGTCGCCCTGGGACGGGAAGGTGTTTCTCGGCACGCTTGAAGAGCAAAAACGGCTCGTGTATGAGAATCACGATCTGGCGATGCCTCACTCAGTAAGGAACAAAATGATGTACTGGCACAACGAAAGCGAAGCGCAGGAAATGCGACAGCCCCCGTCGATTTTTGTGAAAAATCAAAAATACGGGCTTCCAAAAAAGAGGAGTAACGTTGCCCCGTCACTGTTTCCTCTTCCAAAGTCTTCCGCTTCGGAAGAGATTTTCGGACGAAGATTGAAGCAAATCGAAACAGAATCAACAGCACGCGTTGCCGCAGCTCCGACCGAACGCTGCTGGTGAAGCCGTTAAAGAAGTAGTTGGTCGCCAGGAAAGAATTTCCCGGGGCAGGGCCTTCGTTGGAGTGATTTTTGACCAAAAAACTTCATCGAAACGCGGCAAGAAGACGCAGCCGTTCCGACCGTCCGTCGATCAATCGATGGCTGGTGGACGTCCGAAGAAGAAGCTAACGGATAGCCAATGAGCGAAAGGCGAATGGAACCAGGAAATATCGTTTCCAAAGGCGATAATTTATTTTCAGTCCGACAACGGAGATGAGATAGAAAAATTCGAACAACACAGACATCATCAACGCCGACGACAAGTACAAGCATGACTTACGGTGGTGTTGCGACTTAACTGACACGATACATGGAGCGCTGCGACGATCCTTGGGTTCCTATGAAACAATCAGCGTGAGCCGGGACTCAGGCACCCAGCCCCAGCATCCGACGGCCGGTGGACGTCCTCCTATTGCCCACCGAGCCGACGTAGGTAGGTTGAGCTCCTGCCTCCTACCTTTTGTTGCGGCCACTATTGTTTCATTGATATAGAGATGAATTCGACGGAGAGCTCGGCTGGCATTCGATTGGCACACGGCATCGATGGAGAATAAAAACCCAATGAATTGATAGCCTGGAATGAGCCTCATTCACGCATACAATGTCGAAAGTCATGTATTCACGATGCGGAAACTCGAAATGGTGGCGAAAGCGGTCTTCCGTCTTTTTCCATCCCGCAATGACACCGTTCTGGCGTCAGAAGCTCCACATGAACATTCGACACAACAAAGTTGTCGATCCAAAATCATTTTTTTTTCTAACGATGGAAAAGTAAAATCTTCCATTGTAAGGGTACTTGACGGCTGCGATTCGAAACACTCGCCATTCGGTGGGAATCAAAACGGAAGAATTCAAATCGAAAGACGAGTTCAGCTGTCTATTCCGTCGGAGCCACGACTCATCAGACGATTTTTGAGGGAGCGAAGAACTTCATTGAGAGGAACCCGCAGGAAATTCCTTCACCTCTTGGAAAACTCGTTCAACTGCGAGCGCCTCCGACGGGGGTTTCGACGTGCAGCTCCTATTTAAAACAGGCGAAACAACCCGGATGAGATCTCGTACTGCTCAAGAGATGAGCATCTCTAATCGTAGATATTCTCAAGCTGCGGAACTCGCTCTGTAAATCCGCTCAACGGTCCGCACATTTTTCTCTAGTCCCAATCATCATTTCTTCAAATTATCCTCTTTCCGAACAGAGCATCTCCTTCGCGGATGAGATCCAATTTTCAGTGCGCATTGACCTCTGTTCTTCTCGCTGCCGAAGGAAGCATCGATATTTTTGCCTCTTCTCTTCCTCGTCGTGCCGCTGTGATTGACTTTGCCAGTCACTCAGTCAGTCATCGAAGAAGCAAGCCGGACAGCTCGGCTGCCGGCCGTCCGGTCGCTCAATGACCCGCCACGAATCAATTGCACGCGACAGTTGTCCGAAAGGGAGCCAGTGTTTTTCCCTGCGCATTTCACATCCGAGTGGATCTTCCTTCGTCGGAGAATTCCGTGGTGTTCGCACACCCTTTGCTGTTGTAGTTTTTGTCGTCGAGCCTGTCGGTGGCGATTGCGCTCAGGCTCAGGAGCTCGCTGCTCGGATTCTGGGACTTGATGAGGAACTTGACAGATTGCTCACGAAAGACGAAATGTCGAAGGTCGAATTGGAAACTCGTTGAATTTCACAGAGGCGACTGAATCATTCACCGACACCGGCTGATATAACAATCGAAACTTTGATTGCGACTGATACGGTCCCATTCTTTCGGAGAATCAGACGGCCAGGAATGGGAATCCATCGAATTTTCGGAACACCGAGTTAGGGTTCCACTTCAATGAAGTGACTCGTACGCCCGGAAGTCGACTTGGCCATTGGCGCTTTTTCAACATTATAGCTCATAATTAGGGAAGGAAGCCCGTCGGAGGCTGGAGTATATGGAGTCTTCCCGTCTCCCTCCTTCGAATCCAGTATATCGGGAGTCGTGTCTTCATTTCTCAGACTTCCCTTGGGAGCGCAATCAAATTCAAGGGATAATCCGAAGGCCGCGCACGGTGGAGCCTATCCTCGAATCCTAATCGATCATGGACCGGTCGGATATGCTTCAGAATAAGTCATGGAATCCCATATTGTACCGTCCTGCGGGGCCCTGACCACCAAGCACCGTGCGTTTATGCATGCACGTGAGCCCAATCCGATTCCCGATATCGATTCCCGATCCAGGCGGGTATTTCCGCTTCGTATCGGATGCTCCAGAAGTTAACCCAACTTAAAGTTCCATGAGCTCCGCCTGAGGATCATGATCGGGAACGCAGTGACGGTGACTGATCAAATTATTCACGCAGGACCAGGATCCGCCACGCGAGATCCGGCGCTCTGGAATTGATTCGGAGTCAGAAAAGGATTAGACAACTTTCCAACGGAGATTTTGTGCGCGCAACGCATCGGCGTTGAAAAATGATTTGGTTGACGTATGGAGGTTCGTTTTGCCAGAATCGCGGAGGGAATGTAGACCAGGGATGGTGGAGTCCGATCATTTATTCTCCCCGCGTCTGGAAAAGAAAAATCATCGAGCTATTGCGATCCAGCTGTTTTGAATAAGAGACCGTACTCGTTCCCGCGGATTCCCGATCCGGTTATTAACCATGGGCCGAGAACTACAGAGAGTCATCCGAGGAACGACATGCGTCAACTCCCCTCGGTGTCGTGTCCAAAGATTGTGGCTTGGCTTACCTCCAGTGGAGCCGAGCCTTGATCCCTAACCGTCGACTCCGTTCGAAGATCCCGAAGAGTTTTCCAGAAAGATGCGTCATTATGACGTAAGAGACCGACAGATTTTCGAAAAAGATCATTTTCCAAGAATGTTGCCATCTAACGCTTGGAACCCTCAATTTCGTTCCCCACCACCACCACCAACAACAACATCCAACCGGTGACATTTCTCATTCTCGCGACTCTGACGGAGAATATGCGGAGAATTCTGAGGAAATGACTCACTCGGAACCCGGTCGGGGAAGGAACGGCTGCTCGGCTCTTGTCTCGATGCCTCTAACCGAGTTAGCGAGTATTCGTTCGGTTTCAATTTGCGGAACGTGACACATAGCAGCAGCACCACTGTCCGGTGTGCGCTATTTGCGGGCGAGTCGAGCCTCCGGCCCGTACGACCATGTTCTGAATCGGCAAACACAGCTCGGACAAGCTTTGGAAGCGAATAACCTTTGATCAGCTATGAAATCTGCTCGTCCGCATGGCCCGCAAGTCGGTTGGCCGTACGAGCGATGGTCGTCCATCGGACTCCGGGTCGTCTGTGGGAGCGACGGTGAAGACTATGCTGGACGTGCAGGATGCGGCGAAAGTGCATGAGACTGACAGAAATGCTGGGAAGTCGATTTCGATCCATCAATGAGACCGGAGCCACTTGAGCAACGCTTAGCGCCTTTGGTCGCACACAAATGCGCACAGACGTTCTCATATGTTGTCGGCCGAACGGTCAGCGAGCAAGTCTCCCTTTGAGCCGGCAGAAGCAAGGAAGGTGGCGAGAACATCGCGCTTTTGTCTGAACGTCTCACCGCTGCTGGTATCAGCTAACGTTCCGACTCGAGCGCAATGCCATTAAAACTATTTGGACGAGGAATATTCAGGATCGATGCCAAGCCGACTTACCCCCATGCAACTTGCCCGCCGCTTGCCACCTCGCGTTCTTCTCGACAATCGTGTCTATTCCATCTATGTAGACTATCTTTGTGAAGGCGACGACGCCGACGTCGCGCCGCCGGGTTAAGCAAACAAGCCGAGGAACGGCTCGCTAGTCGGAGCGGCAAACACAAGAGCTTTGAGCACTTCCGACACATGAATTCTAGATGAATTGTCTCGCCGGAATCTCTGCCCCCATCCGACAACCGGCACTTGATCTGCTTGGAATCAGTGCAAATCATTGAAGTGAATGACTTTTGCTCTTGGCACAACAACAACAACAACAACAACAACAACGACAACATCGATCCAGCGTGTTGATGTGAGGTCTCTTTGTTCTCACTGATGCTGCTCTGAATTCAGCTCTCGAGTCACAGGTGATTATTATTTCCGACGGCACCGTCAGACTCTTTCCTTCGCGGTTTTGTTCTCACTCAGTTCTTCCGAATTATTCTCCGGCTTCGTCTGAGCTGGTGATTCGGATTGATTTGATCCGACAATCGTTTCTCCGCCTGTCAGCTCTTATTCACGAGCCGCGAAGCCAAAAATAGAAGTTTCACAAAATCTGGGAGCAGGTCTTCGCGTCTTATGTGACATACTGATCGCGATACCAGTCGCTGAATAGGGAGTTGTGACTTCTGGTGGCGTCGGTCTTTATCACGGTGCCTGAGCATGTCTCTCTTCAACCAGTCCGCTCCTGTGTAGGGGCTTCTCACTTAGCTGCCGAAGATGTGGCATGGTCGACTTTCGGCAATCTGTATATCCATTCGATGGTAACGCTTCGGTATGAGCTTGAGAAATGGGAGGTAGCTCCCGGAATGTTCTCGAACCTCTCGACGGCTCGGAGCCCCGGTCGAATGCGCGTGAGATTGATCTAGCCCATTGTCATTTTTCCGATGAGGCCAATTATGATCTCAAATCTCTCTATCGATAATTTGTTCAGTAATATGGACTAGTTCGAGAGCACTCTTCCTCTTTGAGGAGAGCCTACGCTCTCGCAATGATGGCTGCGGCCCCACCCCACCAAGGGAGAGGAAGGGTAGCCACGTAGCCCGATCCGACCATCTACCATTCGGGTAAGCTTCGCTCTACGCACTTGAAGCACCGTTCGCAGGGTTTAGGGAGAGGATGACTTCATACTGCGGCGCCATTCAAGTAGATCTTGAGAATATTACTGGAGGAATTTCGCTGTCGAGGCAGACGAAAAGCCGGCGAAATTCCGCTCAAATTCGCTCGGTCGATCAGAAAACGAAAAAAAGCCTGTCAGCTGTGGCGGAGAGAGTTCTGTGGAGAGGATGGGAAAGGGCAGCATGGGGTCTACCCGGCATTGCTCCAATCAACTAACTGTCAGTTCTGTTCAGACGGTGACCCGGGATAAGTTTGTGCGAGACTTTGTGAAACTACGAAGGAATTCAATATGAGCATCTGCAGCGGCGAGGATCTTACATTCAGGAGGTACGTTCTGTACCTTCAAAGGAGCTAGAAATTTTGGTACAAATGGAAGCGCATTAGCTTTGGGGACTCACGAGAAAATGACCGGTCATCGTGACTGATCTCTTGGGAAGAGTTCCCGGACTTCAACGTGGTGATCAGTTATCACATTCTGACTCTTTTCGGGACTCATGATCCCCCGAACATCAACCATCCGTTGAGAATTGTCGTCTCAATTCTCCGGTTGAGGGCTTGTAGAGTCCCCTTGCTCCTCCCGAGTTCCTCGAGCCCCTCGAAAGATGTTAGCGTGGCCATCAAAACTATTGGGCATTCTAGACTCTAGACTCATCACTTATCTGACACAAGATATGATAACGGCAAACGCTAGACGAACGGTCCGCAGGGACACGGCTGATTCTGATCACTTCTTTGGAAGCAAAGGATATCAATTGGTCAGGGCGAATCGTATCGATCAGTTTCAACCGTTCATTATCCAGAAGTCTCTCGTCCGTCCACGGAGTCACAGTCAAGGATGACTAGGATGATCGAAACCACAGCTGTTTCTTTCCTCTGACGCAAATAAGAGGGATGCTAGGTCGGCATCTGCCCTAGTAGCGTAATATTACGCACCCGATGAGCCATGCTGGAGAAAGCGTGCTTTCAAGTCGCCTCCTTGCTTCCATCTCAGATTTTCCGGACCGTTTAGAACACTCTTTGAGTATGCAAAGATACGATACACGGATGCAAGATAGGAATACTTTGCTGGAACGGGCGAGACACTTCTACGGCGAGAGACTTGACTGGTTCCGATAATCATTGACAGAGGTGTGACTGCATGAATTTTCCCCGTTCTACTTGTAATCTCAAAAGGATATCGGTTGGGAGCACTCTTATCAGAACGAAAAATACAATCGGACACAGACTCCGGAATCGCGACTCATGGTCAGACGGGATTCAAAGCGGATTTCATTATCACACAACGTAACACACGTGCGTCTGAACGATAAGACTATCTACGGTCGACAGAAAACCGCTTCGCCAAATAAGGCAGTTGGAAAGCAAGACTTCAACCTCCAGTCCCCAGAGCTGGACGGAGAAACCAGTCTACGATTCTTGGAAAACGGGAAACGAGATCCGAGGAGCCACATCC
The DNA here is from genome assembly GCF_000255335.2 of Galendromus occidentalis. Lineage (NCBI taxonomy): Eukaryota > Metazoa > Arthropoda > Arachnida > Mesostigmata > Phytoseiidae > Galendromus > Galendromus occidentalis. The sequence goes on along the minus strand of NW_003805171.1, from coordinate 624,592 downwards.
CCGCAGGAGTACACACCCTCAAGCGATTCTGAGCGAAGAGGTCCCGACTTATCGTAGAGGGGTCTCGCGCGGAGGAATCGCGACTCTTTTCGGAGTCAGTGCCGGAATATCATCGTGCCTCTCGAGCGCGTGCTTCAAAGTACAGCGGCTAAGTCTCTCATCACGGCGGACAATCTCGATTCCGAAGGACGTCGTCACACGCGTCTGGAAATTCCGAGACCGCTCCGACCCGAGGCGGCTTCACGATGAGCTGAGAATCGAAGGCAGCGATTGAGCCGGGATACCTCCGGCTAGCCACGATGCATCCAGTATCGGCCTTCAACTTGTCTTGTATCGTAATCCGTCAGAGCACGTGGAGTATGTATTTGGTGTTAGCAGTGGCGTCCTGTGTCTCCCGTGCCGCTGAATGAAGAGGCCTAGGTGACAGAATGTCTTGACGTGGCCCACCGCGAAGCCGTGACGGGGCCTCCTTGTGATGTAATGATGTCAAAGCGAAAGTGACGTTTCATGTTGCTGCTCGGAAGAACTTTGATACAGACTATGAGCGAATAATGGACGTTTCTAGGGGTCACGAGTCCTCTTTGATCGACGTCGGTCGTAGTCGAGCCCAACGTATTGTCCATTCGCTCTTCGGTCGACCAAGCCGGGAGCACTCTGCGGAGGCGACAGCGGGCGGCGGCTCTGATCTACGGACGGGTCGGTCAGAAAATGGAATCGAGAGCATGCTCTCGGTGACTGGTCCAGACACTCGTAGAACACGTAAAGTTTACAAAACTCACATATACACCGATTGCGAGAAGTGCGGAGAAGGAGCTCGCATCGCTTTAGCGGTCCGATAAGTGGTTAGCGTAGCGGATGCTCAAGTTTCCAGGACGGTTGACGGAGCCCGAAGCGAATGACGTGACCGTTGAGCCTCCTGTGCGTCGTTTCGTGACCCTGTCGGTTTGGCTTTCAGCACTGCGACCAGTGCTGAGCACCCGAACTATTTAGGATGACAAACGTCGTCGTCCAGTCCGCGGACAGTTCAGTCTTCCAACCGGACTTCGACGATTGTTTCGGAGCTGCAACGGGAACAGCGGAAGCGTAGGCGGGAAGTAGAATCCCTCCCTGGACAGATCCTCAGAATCCCAGCACTGATGAATAATAATAATCGGTCGAGCATTTTGGGCTCGTTGGGTTTTCGCACTCTAGCACCGCCTCGAGCCTCCGATTCTCGTCTGCCATATTGCAGCACAGCAAAAAGATTCTATCGAGGCTCGGGCTGCCGCACCGTCTTCTTGCCGCATCGATAAATCTCTCAGGAGCTGCTCGCCACCTGTCTCCGTCGAGAGTATTCCGGATCCCAATGGATCCATTATTCCTGAGTCAGCTCTCACGGACAATGTCAGCTGAGGGGCCGAGGAGGTGATGTCAGCGAGATCATCCTCCTCCAGGCAACAGGACTCGGATATTTCGAGATCTACCGGCTTGAAAGAGATGACACTTTTGCGGCGAGGGATAAGATGTGAAGAACGTAAGGAGATTCAGGAATCCTGAGCTCGCCAAGATGGTCAAGAGCAACGGAGCTGACAATGAGCGAGGCATCATCGCTCGCAGCTCCTGGATCACATAGATATGCCTGGATGGGTATGACGGAGCGCTTGATGGAATTTCTGTGTCGAGAGACCGCTGACGTGCTGATCCTCCGAGGGGGATGGCGCGAGCAGACCGCTATCGATGTCCCCTCGATCAGTGGATGAGATATCCTTTCTACTGCAGCAGCCCATCTCCCTTAGTCCCAAAAGCAATGTGGGCAGCAAGCTGGGCCACGGATCTATTGATGCCACATCCCAGTCAGACGACTTGATCCGACAACCCCAGTGACCTGCCGAAGCAAAGCTCACCCGATCTATCTGTTTGCTGCGTTGTAATGATGTTTGTGGCATCGGTACGGCCGTGCTTCAATTACGAAAATTGTCCAGGGAGCTGGACGCCAGGAACAGACTTCGTCGAGGATTCTCCGAGGGTTTCGGGAGTTTTTTGTCCTCATATGCATCGGCGTTTTTTTCTCGATCTGAGCGTGGCGGTACCACGGGGAGCGAACTCACCGCTCTCCCGCCAGGAACGGTCCCCACGTGTGGGTCACGTAATGTTTCTCCACCCTTGTCATGATACTCTCACTACAATTTACCCACGGGTGGGACGGAGCTCGTTCGCTTCCGATGCCGAACTTTCACCGGCAAGCGGACGTAAGACTGGCTATCCGCAAATCGAGTCCGCCACGACTTCAGAACGATCGTTTGTCGAGACGGCTTGATACACCTAGTCGACGCCGATCAAAAGCTGTATCGAACATCTAGGACAATACCGTGAGTTTCCGACGTCGAATCTGGTGCCATATCCCGCGCCGTCTCTTATTGAGGGAACTTTGGGTGGAGCAGTGAGAGCCGCCCACCGTGTTCCCATTTCCTTGCCTGTGGACTTTGGTCCATCCATCACTCCGGTGCCTCCATCATCATCGAAATGCCGTTCTTCTTCTTTCGTCTCAGAAAGACAGGTCACCACCACTCAGCAACATGGAATCAATTATTGCTCGGTCACAACGAGAAAGAAAGCCGGAAATCGAGAGGAAGTTTATTGTTTCCGATGCCCCGTGGTCGCAGCGGTCGTCCATTTAGGCGGGCGGGCGGCGACCGACGTCGGCGCCGACTAAACAGCTCTCGTTCTGAAAAACCATGTACCGTCTCTTGCTCTCTGACGTGGGAATGGAAGCTGACGACTTTCCACGGGAATCCAACTTGTACTCGATCCCGCATCAACGGTGAATCGGACTACGAAACAAGCGGCGTCTATGAGATCTTGAGCCCTCCAGAGCTCTCGGTACGATCTTCAGCGTCACCGGGAAAAAAAACGACGACGAGAGTCACACACGTCGCGTCGGAGCTGCCGACGTGATTCTCATTTCTCTTCCTCCGTTAGTCCGGAGCAGCTCAGAAACCGCACAATTAGATTCCCGGTGAAACGTCGAACCGCCGAGGAAGTAGTAGTAGTTGTTTTATAAAGAAGACAGGATCTTCGCCTGTTCCGACGTTCGTGACCGGCTGGTGTTCTGGTGCACGACCGAGTCGATCCGGATTGACCGTCACGAACTTCGAGATGAAAATTAAAAATAGGGGAGAAATGAAAATAAAGAAGAGCGGGATCCTGCTGCCGCATTCGATTTCGCCGTCGGAGACCAACAAAAAGAATTAGAATCAAGTATAAGCACACGCGAAGGCCGCCGAGGCGTCGTATGAAAACAATTTGAGCTTCCTTTACTAATGATTCCCGTTTGGAGCGCACAACAAGACCAAACTCATAAAAGGGATCAGGCACCTCCGAAACGACAAGGGAGTCGACTTCAACCACCGATGGCCAAGTGAATCTTGATTCCTCTGATTGAGGACTATGAATATTGAGACAGATAATCAAGCTGCCGGGACATGCGGGCCGGAATCACTAGTAGGATGCGAGAATACAGTCGGAGACACATTTCGTGCGGAGCTCCTCAAGACTGTTGAAGGCCACGGACGATTGTACAGAGTGTCGTGACAGTGTACGGGTCGCGAACGTCTTCCACGCTTTACTGAAGTTTGCTCCGGACCGCATTGTCGTCGTATGCATTCATGCACGTTTGGCCTCAGACAACCCTATTCGGCGCTCGACACTGTCCGCCTCCCGTTGAATGACTCCGTCTTCAGCGTCGGCCTACATCATGCGGAGCCATGCTCCAATCTCGCCGAACTCATCGAAATACTTATTCAGCCAGCCGCACAATGGGAAGGAGAAGAACACCGTGCGCGCGATCAGATCAGCCGTGGTTTTGTTACCGGCTAGATTCAATGGCTCCGACCGCCGCCGCCGGCCACCGGACTCGATTCGAGAACTCATAAATAGGAAGACATCAATAGATTCGCCGGAGCACCTTTTCCATTGAGACGATTAATCAACGATGAGAGAATACGTTCTCGTGAGCACGCCGCTATTGATCGATGATACGAGAAAAGATCCAAAATCCATCGAAAACATCGCTTCGTTCGACTGCTACTGGTCCAAGTTTGCGACAAACATCGAAGTCCGCTCGCTACCCCGCTGCGTAAAGAAATATTTACGTCGGCCACGGTAATGATATTTCTTGGATCTCGTTGGAGCTTGTCATCAATGTTGTCTCCGTCCGGGGTCTGGGGCTCTCTGATCGTATTTTCACCCATGGAGTTCGCTCGGAACGCCTTCCGTTGCATTTGTCGTCGCTGCCGAGCGGACAAGAGACGAAATCGCGGAGTCTCGGGGAGGAGGGGCCCCGGAATCGCGTGATGAACTCTTCGACCATCCGTCAACGGCGGCAAGAATTCTGCCGTCGTTCTCCGTAGTTCAAAGAGTTGCACCTGTTCACTTTCTACAACGACAAGTGCTCGGACGGAAAGAAATCGGCGGGAGAACGAACGAGTGAACGAATGAGTGACGAGCGGAAAATCTCAGAAGAATGAGGCAGAAAAGTAGTCGAATAGAACGACAGAGGAAAATCTAACACGGATCTCAGGTGGTTTCCGGCGTTCTCATCGTTTCGAGACAATGATGGCGGAGGCGATAACGGTAGCAGTATTGGCAGCCGTCGACAAATAGCCGTTTCAGTATCAACAGAGGGCGATTAGTCGCTGTCCGACGTTTCGTTCGTAGCACAATACTATTTCCCACTCTTGGATATACTATTCTCATCACAATACCGAGCCCGGGGATAGTCTAGTCAGTAATGATTAATGATTAATCCTTGCGGCGATTTCCCACCAAGTGCCGGAATTCGATGTCACGTCGGTCACGTCTCTTTCCACGTCCATGCCCCATGCGTATTGTCTGGAATTTCTTTCCGCATCTCGGCCGCATCTTCAAGCATCTCGACTGAGGGGCAAGGGTAGGGAGCCCAATCGTCGCTCCTCAAAGAACATCAATCCCCGTGAAGGAATCAATAGGTACCGCGATCCATATTGGTACACACTGAATGTTCCAGAGCGCTTTCTGGAGGTTGCCCGTAACCGACACGCGCTCCCGAATCGTTCGAGAATTGCAGCGACCGCCTGGTTCAATTTTTCCTTCTCCATTTTTTCACCCTTCTTTCGCCAGTCCGATATCCACCTTCGAAGCTCGCGGTGCTTGAAGGGAAGAATATTAAGAACGAGCGACAAGCGAGCAGCTACCAGGGCATAACCCCTTCACGAGCGCTTGGTAGCAAAAATCTCCCTTGCGATTTAATTCAATATAATTAGCTGGCGGGAAAATCGGAGCGCTACCACCATTATCTCAACGGCCACAGAAACTGGCCGTGCGTAGACCGTTGAGACGTTTCAGATTTTCTTAGTTCCCTCTCGTCGCGATCATTGTCGTGTGAAACTCGACTAACTGCTCTAGATTCGATCTGATTCCGTTCGATTTGATGGGGTTGAGCTCTACTCTGACTGGTCCGTTCTCACTGGAACGCTCTTCGGTATGTCTCTGTGGATGGCATGAGTAACACGCGAGATGTGACTCAGAATCTGATCGGTTTTCTCCCGATGCATTCGAAGCCGAGGCGATCCCACCGCGTGTGGACTCCTGCGGGAATGATTGAAGAAGTTTCCAGGTTTACCTATGAACTCGTCGACCAGAGGAAGCGTTTGCCCCGGAAGAAGGAGGCTATTCACTCGTAACTGATCGCGACATTTTTACCGATGTTTCGAAATTTTTGAGCGTAGGTCAGCCTCGCTGTCTGCGGTAGGGGAAAACTCAGAAAAATTTTCTCTTATTCCAGGTATGTCGAATCATCAATCGATGTGAGCCCCGCCGGTCCCTAGCCCGCCCGATGCGTTGACATTTGTCAAGATGTCCGAGCATCAAGAGTAATTACTATGATATGCTCCGAAATCGGGCTCGAAGCACTTCGGTCGCTTCCGAAGCCGACTTTAGCGTTTACTGGAAATCTATTGCCCTGTGATCACTGATCTGTATGCTTATCGGGTCGGATCCCTTTCTGGTAATTGCGGTTTTTAGTATCCATCGTCAGTTTCGGGCTCAACACTTCTGAGATTGTAGCCGGCACTGTTGAGAAGACGACAGCTTGCGATAAATCTTCTGCTAAAGCCTCTCGGGAGGTTTGCACATACCGTAATCGACCATGAGCCGGCGACAAAATACTCGTCCCGGTACCTATTACCATTCTGGGTTTGCGCCGAGGACTCGACGCTTAGACGCTGGCATTGCCGCCGAAGTTGCCAGCGACAGACGGCCGGCGACTAGATCGGGCGTGGTTTTAATATAATCTCGGTCGACCCGCATCGAGGAAATGAGGGAAAAAAGATTCCGAGGATGGATGGATAGATAGATAGATGAACGACAGAGCGAATGAATGAAGAGAAACTCGACATTTTTTGAGATGATCATCGACACGCCCGGTGGCCATTGAACGAACTCAACACAACAGCTGCGCTTGAAGTCCGTGAAGAATGACCGCAATTTTCTCGTGTACTTTTTCCTAAAGGATCCGATCCGTAAAGCCGAAATTCCCGCCATGATTTTGCTGCGGCTCGACACTCGAATAGAAGTTTAAAGATAGATCGAGAGTATTCGACCGACACTTTGTTTGCCGAATAGGCGCTGTATAAGTGCTCGTCACGAGCTCGAACGGCCGATGGCTAGCCGCAAAGGATGTTGAAACTTGTGGTTCCATTAGAAACAACATGTTTAATGAACTTATCCTAAGAGACGGTCGACCGATCATCGCTTCCGGTCTCTATGAGCGGGAACATTTATCTGAATTAAAGCGCTCAAACGACAAGAGACTTTCGAAAAACGTCAGAGATTACGTATGATTGATGTATGGATGGATGAACGACCCGCGTCCGAGTGACTCATCTCCGGAGTCCGCTGACGATGCAGAATCCGGATGGGGGACGTTTGCATGCACACTCCGAACGAACCGGTCGACGACTGATTGCGGGAGCCCTAGCTTGGGGATTCAATGACATTATCCGCCCTAGTCAACGCCGATCGGAGCCGAGGAGACGAAGGAAATCTCCGCGAAAAGCCAAACGTTGAACCAGTGGTTCTTGGTGAGCCGGATGCTTGATACCATGATCTAAGATGATCATTCCGAGATCCGATTCCGCCTCTGACATCGAAAGGAGTGACTTGTTGCGCCCCTGTCTACCTGTAGATTCTTGAATGTGCCTTTACTACATTGCTCCTGATTGGCTGTTTTGATTTTCCATCAAACAGAGACGCTTCGTTCGGGGCCGCTCGATGATTAGTAGATCGAGCTGATTATCGCCAGGCTACGGACCGACAACCGAAACGGCGGACCGGCAGCCCTGCGCTCTTCTTGAAAAATCACTGAGTCGAACGCGACCTCAAAATCGAACAATGTTGCAGTCGCTGCTTTTGTTATTGTTGTTATTCACGTTGTTGTTGTTCCTCTTTTCCTCGGAGCGTCTCCGCTCTGCGAACTTTGTTGACTCATGTCTTGCTGACTCCGTCGGATCCAATTGAGTGCCTGACTGACTGACTGACTGACTGACTTTCTGTAGATCCGGCTAGTCAGAGCATTTGTGCATTGGTCCCGAAGTCTACAGTGGTAGGTTGCGCCGTCGTCTACTCGTCTGCCGTTGTCGGTGTTCCACATAGATCCGGCACCTTGTGCGAGTTTATTTAAGTGTGTCTCTTGGTTATTTGCGCGTGTTTGTCTTTTGTGCGTAATTTTTATACCTACGGCAAGTTTTTGACGACTGAGACTGTCGAGCGCCGCGACGTCCCGGTTTTCCGCTGTACGAATTTTCGTTTTTATCCCAAAGGAGTTCTCGATTCTTCAGTATTGTTACAAACGCACACACGCAAATAAAACTACCGAAACCGGTGACGAAGGACCAGCTGGTGACCGCCCTGCTTCCGGCGCCTCAGCGCCCCGTTTCTATGAGTTCGTCGCGGTTCCACCGTAGTGTCCTGGACATTGAAGACGAAGAAGACGGGAGGAATACGAAGACATTCAAATGAACGGAGCCATGTTTGGCTGAGTACAACGACGGCGAGGCGAAGCTCCTCAGAATCAATTCGAAGTTTTTTTCTGGCCCGAAGGATCGCTGTCGCCGGCTGCGTTTTGTGCCGTCATAGCGGCAGCGGAAATTCGGCATCGGGAGGAAACAGAAGACTTGACTCCCACAACAATCTCACGAAAATGGAGCTCTGACGTGAATGACGTACGTGTATCCGTTTCTTCGACCGAGGATTTCTCGGATTGGCCGCTTCTCAGACGGCTCGCTGTGGCTTCGGCGGTGGTGGAGGGGATAATGGGAAGCGGGGTGAATTCTCCGTCATCTCGCACCATCCATTTCGTCAAGCGTCATCGTTCTTGTTGTCTTCGTCGAACGAAATACGACGCCGTCACTGACGTTAACCTCTGATGAAGATTGAGCGTTAGTTCGGCGGGGGAGAACAATACCAAATGTTTTACAGAAGAGCTGGAAACCTGTCCCTCCATCGTGCGAAGTCTTCGAATGCGTTTTGATTGAACTGTCAAAGCTTGCTGAGTGGGTTCGTTCGGGATGCCGTTGTCGCTACGAACGTACCGGTGTGCGAGCTTCCGTTCGGCCAGGTGATCATTCGCCTCCTAATACGGGGATATCGATGTCTCATACACGGAGAAAAATCGGGATAGGGAGGGGTAGACAAAAAACACAAACACGGAAATTTCGCAGTCCGAGACAATGCTCCGACAGGACGTTAAAGCATCGGTACACACTCAGACTGACACACGTCAGATGCGAAAGAACGGACGATGATGATGATGACTGTGATGATTGTTGTAGGCTCGTCTTCTTGACTCAAGCGTCATTGCTTTGACGATTGATATATAAATCAGCCTCGAGTCGTTCAAGTGATCGATCGATGGACGGCTGTGTCCGGTGGTGCTCTATGATTGATGATCGATTCGAAAATCCATTGTACCGACCTGTCATCGTAGACGCACCGTGATTACCAGGATTGTCCTGCAGATGAGCGCGAAGTGAATGGAGAAGCGAGCAACGGAATGGCATACGGGGAGAAGATGAGCGTGAATGGAAAACCGCTGAAAAGTCAAAGAGTGGAAGACCACACCCTAACAGGATGGGATGGCGCCGGAGAGTGGATTCTTCTACTGTTGGGGACGCGACGGCGAAGAAGTGACGTGCGAATTATTGTGAGCATGAAACGGATTTTGTGTATTGTCGTTCCGGACTATCGCTTTCGAGCGAGAGTCGCGCTGCTTTATCGACACCTCCGGACCGAGTTCGTTCCGACGCGTGAATCGCGCGGAAAAACGCGTGGCCCGCCTTACTCAGGGCGTCAACCGATTCGATGTTTCAAAAACGAGTATTTTTAGAAGTGGAAGCTTGTTACTATTTACTACGCTCGCGCGCGAGTGAGACGGGCGCACGTGGCTGGATGGCTCTGGCGATTACCTAAGCCAGGGCCCCTCTCAAGTGCTCGACCCCTGTTTAGGTTGTTGTTGAATATACTGAACGACGAACGGACTCATGAACAGATAGATACACAGAGAGATGGGTGGGTGGATAGAGGGACGCTCGCTCGCTCGGATAAACGGACAAGCGACCCAATGAGAGTGGCGAATGATCGCACTCGATACCTTCGGAGTAGGTATTTGCGAAAAGCTCGAAGCCTGAGGGATCGTGGATAAATGGCCGCGCCTGTAAACAGGAACCTGCTTATACTTCAGCATTCCATTCCAACAGTCGGCGTCAGCAGCAGCGGTAGTTGCTCTCACGTGGGATAGAACTCTATGCACAAACGGGCAAAGGGTAACGACCCGTCTTGAGTAGACGTTTCTCATACTTGCACGCCCGCAATCGTTGTGCCGTCTACGCTGGGTCCGCAAACGTGCGTAATGGCTCGAATAGATTCTCAACTCATCCACCCTGGAATGACGCTTTCATAGGTACTACGTGTTGGCTGAACACGGCGCGGAAAGATCACCGAAAGCGAGCGGAGACCCGAATAATCCCCATCCACGACTAGCTATCCATCGGCTTTTCTTCGCAAGAATTTTCTGCTCCAGTCAGCATTTTTCGTCCGTGGAATCTGTTTGGTTCAGGGAATCCGCTCAGCGAGCGTCTGTCCATACTGAAACATATTCAGAGCGGTAGCACATAACTGTTTACAGTCAAGCTGACTCGTAGTTGTATTTACATCATCGACAGTAGTTGAACCGGTTAACCGCACACAGTCGTCGAGGCGGCTTCCCGGATGGCGTAGAGCGACACGCTGATCTCACCATGTGCCTGATGCCGTCGTGGTGGCTAAACGCCAACGCCTTACCGAGACTTGGGTGCTTGCTTACTTGACATGTAAATAAATCTGTTCCGCTCGCATGCGCTCAGAATTTGGCCAAAAGCAGTGGACTGGCGTTGAGAGATGGTTCAGGCTGCTTCCGCTAATCGACATTGACACAGCGGTGCCGGATTGTCAATAGCTCGGAGGAGATCCGCTCGAAACGTATTCTCTTTGCTGGAAGATATCGGCGAGCGTCGGCGCAGGCACGGTATAGCGCACACTGCTCCGCCCTGTCGCATGTTGGGCAAAAAACGAAACCACTTTGTGCCGGGGTTTCGACGACGAGTCAATCGCTCCGAGAGAGAACGGCTTCCGCTTCCGCTTACTCCGAGGGCGCAGAGTCCCGTGCCTCGATCGGAGCACGTTATGCCACCAGCTGTCCAGCGAGGCCGGGAACTTGGGGCAGAGAAGAAATTTGGCATATTCCGGGGAAGCTAGGATCCGTGGCGAGACAGAGACTCGCCACCTGCGGATCGCCCGAGTAACGGGAAGAGGGTCGGAGAAGGGAGCCTCCTTCCTCCCACGTTTTAGCTGACTGAGACGCGCGCCGGTCAATCGAATCATCCGCCTCATTGTCGCGCGTGTTCCAAAACAAGAATCAGAGCTTGCAGCCTCCGAAGGCTCTTCTGGCACCGGCAGGTGGAGCCCAACTTTCTACTTCTACAAGGGGGGAAACTCTCATGGGCTCAAGGAATTTCATCATAGTCCCCGCGATTAGCCTTAGAATACTTTATATCAAATTGGGGAATTTTCCAACATCATCGAGCGGCGGCGTGAACCAGAGTCCGTAAGCTCCTAAAGGGGGACACGTAGCCGGAAGAGAGCCATCTGAATGCGGCAAAAGATGCAAAGCGCTCGAACGATGTTTCTTTCCCAAGATCCCGCTGCGTTGGGGCGGCTCACGGGAGAGACACGGGATCGTCTGAAGGATGTCGCCTCAAGAAATCTGGAACAGTTCCAGTCTGATCAGTCGAGAACAATGTAGTTGCAGTTTCTAGAACTCAGAGCAGCGCCATGCCGACAGTCCCACGTCCATCACACAGCTTGGAAGTGGTGTGGTCGCTGCAGACGATGGAGTCGCTGATCGGCTCGAATCGGCCGCCCTCCCGTGATCAATGGGAACCGGCACTGCGATGCGAACTGGCAAGCAAATACAGGCTGTTTTGCGCTGACGTGGGTAACTTGCCTTCACTCGAGACAATGACCACATGAAGGCGGTCAAGAAATTCCAACCGAAGTTATTCGCACGTTTCAACCCTTCTCCCTCGGCCTCATCTCTCAGAGTGGACCGCAGCTCGAACGGAGGCTGGACCCTGTGGAAAAAGAACATTATCTATTAGAGAACATTCACGGACAGCGCGATTCTGAGGTGAATTCTGTGCGACGAGCTCTCTCAGCTCGCCGAAGTAGCGACCGATTCCACATCGGTGAAAAAACGTGAGCTGTTGTTCTGAGCTGTCTCCTGACGTGGTGCAGCTCCTCGCTGCTTCCGTTCGCGAGATTTCCCTCTCTGGAGTCCATTTGCCGATGTCAATCCGAACTGCGGCGATTCGGTACTCACGGTCTTCGAAGAGATGCGCCCCGACTCTAAAAAGTCGCCAGCTTTAGATTCGAAGATTCTCCTACGCTCAAACCATCAACAATGATGTCCGAGACGGCGAATCCACACGCAATTGTGTTTTTCTCCCAACTGGCTGAATCTCGGCGCTACAGGGGAATCGCTCCAGGCAGCCGAACTCGAACGAAATTCGAACTGACTCAGTTTGTGAATACCGCGGGCGAGACGCGCTCGGGTACATTCGAATGGTGAGCACGAACCGTCGAATCATCAAATTGTCCCGTGGAGTTGGGATCATCCTCCTCTCCGTCATGAAAACTCGGCGACGTTTCGAGGCCGTCCCAATCATCTTCGCTATGCTCCATCAAGAAGAGGGTCAGGCCGTCCGGAGGTTCGATCACTCTGGAACGATGGAATCGCCCGATTGACAATTTCGACGATTCTCCAATTCGACGCACATCGGACGAGATCTTCGGGTGTCTGTCCGACGACCCCACGTGCTTACCTTCTCTGCGAGATTCTCGAATCGGACTCTGGGTTCATGTTGTCTCCCCCTGCGATGCTCAGCTCAGTCAGTGAATCGATGTATACATTCCGATCCCGTTCCTGATGCACAGACCTCGAATCGTGTGTCGATCGTGGGAGAACGTGCACTTTGTTCCCGCCGAGGAGAACATTCCATTATAGAGGAATAGCCTGAACGAATGGTCTTGACGCCGATCATGAGTGGAACGCGTGCGCTGGATGGAATTCGCTCGACAATCTCCGCTCCACGAACTGAGATATCTTCCCCTCGTTTCAACATTGGAGATATTCGTGACACGGGGAAAAACATTCCGAGCGTGGGGCCCATAAGCGGCAGGCCGTTTCCACCCCGAATTCCATTCCATCACGAGATAAAGAGGGAAAGACTGATACATTTCAGCTTTTTTGGTCGGTTTCTCATTCTTCTTCTAGTCGTTCACGATTACTGCCTCGCCTCATTCGGATCATTCTATAGGGAAGCTTAATGGTCAGAAATCCAGAAAATGGTTCCAACACGATCGCCGTTCTCACCTCCGCGACACTTGTGAACAAAGTCGTCGAGGCTTTCCGTTTTCAGCGGTGACGAGTCCCGCTCGAATCTAGCGGCAGATTCCGTTTTCTTTCCCTTTTGGCGTTCGGATCGCGCTCCGGGCCCTTCTTTCTTTCGAATCACGCTCCGGGTGGCCATAAACTCGACTCGAGGAAGCGGTCATAAATTCGCCGGCGGAATCTTCTCGACGAAACTGAGGCACGAGAGTCCTGTGTATATGTCAATGGCTTCACGAGTACATCGTCGGAAGGATGGCGAGGTGAGCAAGCGATTCTTCCTCCCTGCGGTACAACTCCACCCCGAGGAGCAGGTCGACGATCTTTGAGGGCTTCGAGAACTTTTTATTTCTCCGGCAGGAGTCGCTCCGCGGAAAGCGGATGTGCTCCAATCGAACGTGTATCACGGCATCTTGGATTCGTCACGGGAGCGAATTGATTGCCTTCCTTGGCAGTTCCAGTTCATGATCTCTAGGTTCGGTCTTCTCATTGAACGTTGTGTGCTGCGGTATTCACATGACGAGCCCGTGGATCTCGGCGATCCGAACGCCATGTGAACTCGATTTTTCCTCCGGATCGAGACTCGGAGCTCGCGGAGAAATCCATTTCAAAACTCACATTCCCTTCTTTCCAGGTAAGTCGATAATCGCATTTGCTGGCCTGTTCGCCTAAACGTTCGCTGCCACGTAGATGAGTTCGAATTCTGAGGTCAGTATGTACGATGTCGGGTCAAACACGGGACGCGCTGAGGTCACCGCCTGAATATCCATCAACAAACGCATGGATTGGGACGTTGCTCGGTCGCCGAATTTTTCCCTTCCAAATGACGAAATCGATCCATCAATGTCTAGTAGCCGCGACATGATCCCGCATCGCTTCTTCCATTTACGCATCCAGACAGATTTGATTAATTTTTCCCGAAAACCAAACGATATATTTTCCTCTACATGGAGGACTTCAGTGAATTTTCCTACGACGCGACGATCGCGGTAATTGTTATTCTCCCCAAAAGCCCTCGAGCTAGAGTTGTGCTTTCAAAGACACAATTCGACCGCTGAAAGGCACTTCTGCTCTTGGCAGCAAGGCATCTCCCCGCGAACCGCTAACAACGACCATCACAACCCCACATCGAGCTTCCCAAGAGTTCAAGCCAGCCTCACTTGACACTTACCTCCGGATGCAGTCGACTCCCCTCGAGACGGGTGAATCGGCTAGCCTCTAGTGGAATAATTCATCACCTCACTTGCTATCCTGGGCTCCCCGAGTAAATCCGTTCCTGAGCCTTTAATATTCAAGTAAGACCTCATTACGCGGAAAGCTGGAGGGAAAGTAGATTTTTTCGTATCAATACATCCAATGACGGGGAAGTTCCCCGAAGTCTCACTCCTCGACGCTGGCGTGGGTACTCGTGAGAGGGAAGAGACTCGGTTCAATGAGTATGTCGCGGATTAGCACAGGCCGAGAGCCCGACAAAGATTTTTCTCCTATTGTGCTTCGGTCGGAAGGGGACTGATTCCGGCAAAGATCCGAGGTTCCCATACGAGAATCGCGACATTCCCATTCCTCGATCCTGTTTTCGGTCTCGGAGGAGCTGTGTTTTCTCTAATCCAAAGATTCTGATTCTGTCGATCCGCCTCGAGGCGGTAATTTTCCTTCGACGCACAGGCTCTAGCTCTCGTCTATTTCTATTCTGAGATGAGAATCGCAAAAGCTCATGGGTTCCGAGAAAGAGCCCAAGCTGCGGTACGTCACTGGAGTGGAGTTCAAACACTACATCTAAGTGCCCGACGATCGCTCGACCCCTCAACTTTGCTAAAAATACTTCCGAAGTTTGTTTTCCTCCTCCTCTTGCTCCCGCCACTATGACAGTTCGTTGGCTGCTGCCCTGCCGATCTTCTGTTGGGTTTGGTTGATTTCACACAACACCCAAAACACACAGACAGGAGGAAAGATCAATGACCAGTCGCTCCGTTTGGCAGTTTTTTTCTCTCTGAATTGAATTAGGATTATTTTGTATCGTTATACAATGGCTGCGAACAGAAATCGGAGCAGGCTCTCGACAAGGGTTCAGCGAACAGCGAATTTGGCGTCTCGGGCGGCTTCTCATCTGACTGAGAGCCGCCTGTTCGGCGTTCGCTCCACGAGTCGCCCTCAGAATTTGCGGTCGTCCCGAAAGGGAAGAGAAATTTTCGAATAGAATATTGGAGTCGTTGCTCGTCGTTCCCGCGCCGCTTCGCGATGGAAAAAGAGTCCGACGCGTCTCGTGTGCGGCATTCCGTTAGAATTCGAATGCGAGGAATAGTCTGGATCGGTCGAAGTGGCAGACCATGAGATGGCAATAGAATCGCGGAGGGAGTCGGGTGAGGACACTCAAGAGCAAAGTTAGGGGCCCCAAGCGGGGTTTGGGCTGGGGTTTGGTTCGGTGGCCTTCTCTCCCTCGTTCACGGGGGTTCCAGATGCAACCGAGCGGGAAAAGCATTCAGAGTAATAGAGAAGATGATGCCGTCGTGGGTGCTACTTGTGCTACTCTGACAGGGCAACGCGGGTCAGAATCGAGAGAACTTTCGCCAGGGCAACGAGGGACATCAGGACGGGACGACCCGAGCAGCGACGACCGCGGGAGACGAGCACACAATAGAGAAAGTCGGGAACCGTCAATAGAAGGAAAAGTGCTCTCTCGGATCCATCTTGGCCCCTGCTGAAGAATGAATTGAAGTGCGCTCATTAGCGGCTGCCCTTCGAGTTCCATATACATTCCGTCTTCCCTCTCGTCAGACTTGGATCGTATTTATACTCATGGGCCATGAGCTTCTCCAGCGCACGTGCCCTAGCAATTGGAGGGCCGTACCGCTCGAGGGACGGGACCTCTTTGAGGAGGTTTGAACGAAAGCTGAATTTCGACGACTTCCATCGCGATGTCTTTTGTTGCTTCGGGACATGCGGCATTCAAAGACTTGGGAAAAACGAAGTTCCTCGACGCTAAGATGGATCACAGTGTAACGAAATAAAGTCGTGCTCGGTCAGAAGGAAAGGGTGGACAATGCTACACGAGGCAGCTATTTAATGGGCATGGGAACAGAGGAGGCAGATCTAATCAATGATAACGGGTGGCCCCCTTTCCGGAGCTGCGTGTGCTGCTCTCGTCGAGATCTTCGTGGCCGATTACTTAAGTTTGGAGATCGACTCGGGATGACTAAGCGTCTCTCAAGGCTCGCTTGGCCCGTGATATGCAACTCAAGACCCTGCTACGCTCCCAAGATGCTGTAGGGGCGCTCTCCTCCCTCCCCAGCCCGCTTTTCAAAGCGTCTCTATTCTGAGATCGCGTCGGCACAAAGACCACTGCTCGATAGAGAGGAGAAGCATCCGAAGGCGCATCGATCTTACCGTGAATCTCCGCGAGAATATCTCGTCTCGCCTGTACACGGTGCTTTTTGCAGGTTCGGAATATTTCGGACGTGCGAGAAGAACTTCCCGCGGAAGTTCCGCCGATCATTCAACATGATCGGAACGGAAGCGCGAACTTGTTCTCGAATCACGGAATACACCTCCCTGACGAATGCGGTGGTGTGGTGCAGAGTCGAATCGCCTCACTGAGTCGCACGGAGCATCTTCTGGTGAGCTCAGAAAATAAATCCTCATAGGAATGAGTAATGAGGATCATGAACACGGAAAGCTGCTGCTACATGCTGCTGTAGTCGAGCAGTCAACCATTTGCTCGAAAATAGCATCAACTAAAGTTTCAAGATGGCTCTCGGTCGGTGAGCAGCGAAGATTTATCGAGACAAAATTGGTCTTAAAGAAACTTGAGCCTTATTCTGCGACCAGGGATCGTTGAGGGGAACGATGGAGAAGTAGAGCCACTGAACCGCCCCCGAGATCATCTGTTTTGAATGTCGGCAATTCTTCAGATTTTGTGCTCCCATCCAGTCGAATTAACCAGTCGACAACTTTTCTCCTCTTGTTCTCGCGGCAGCTGCTTTTCTGTTTTTTTTGATGTCTCAATTGTCTCACTTCGCGCTTGAGAGGCTGAGTTCCGCCGTGCGGCCGATTATAGCCATTGGGGGGACTTGGGACAATTTGGTTTCTGGAACGCGAAGGCGAAATCCAATCGAGAGACGCTATCGATCCTCGGAGTCCTCAAATATGCATCTTCGCGGAACGTCTCCTCAAGAACTTGCATTACGCAGGAACTTGTCGATCTCCGGGATTGAGCAGCCGCGATCGCCGTGTCAGGCACTCAGCCTGTGGCTGAAAGCGAATGCCCTCAAAACCTGTCGCCTCTGCAGCTAAAGCAGCGCGGTATTGTCGGTATCGGCAGGCCGCATGTTGGAAATCGGAGGGAGCAAGGCAGTGAGCAGACATCGGGCTTCAGTGGTAATAAATATGTCTATTGGCGAAAGAACACATAAATAAGGCCAATAAATGTGAGTGTGGCTCCTATGGACTGTTGCTCAGTTCGCTCGCACGCGGTGCTAGGGGACGCGGAGAGGAAAGAGGAGAGCTAGTCTCCGGCCACCAGTGCGCTGTGAACTAAGTCGCGGCTGGAGATCCCGGGCACTAACTTTGAGCGAGCGGTGGGTGACTCACTGGTTCCGTTTCGAAAGAGCGAAGGAACGATCGAGCGCACGACACGGCACTCCAACACCGATCGGGAAAAGAAAGTAGGTATTTCAGAGAGACTACAACGGATAAAACGATGCCCTATAGCGTCTGCGGTCTCATTTAGGCTTCTAATTACACCGAATATCTTGAATGACTCTGCGCGAATCGCTTTTGGGTGCGCTATGCTGGAAATATTGGTGATGAGTCGATGAGGCAATTACACTCGAGCCGCGTGCTTCGCTCATTTATTCCGATGCGCTTTTCCGACGGGGATTCTCCCCAAACACAGGACTCGGTGATTTGTCAATCGAATTCAGAGCGTGAGAGCACCGCATATGAGAATCCCAGTTCATTTGCCGTTTGAATATCCCGAGGAGCGGTCCCGCAATGTCCCTTCGATGGGTCGTTAATCGTAAATTAGTTGATGTCCCCGGTGATCTACGAGAGGATTCCGTGTATCGCCCGGAGCGATTACCGTCAACCATGTGACGATCGAACGAGCCGCGTCGGTCAAGTTCGCCTTCGAGTCAAGGCCATAGGAAGCTCTCCCTAGGACAGCTTTCCCATTCGAGCGCAATGAACTCTGAAGAGCGGAACTCGACCCGGAAGTAATTTCTTATATCTCTGAGGGACTTCGGAGCGGTGAGAAAAGACAGATGCCACACCGCGGTCTCATATCTCCTCGGAAGATCCGCGTGGAGTGTCCGACTCGGGCGGGCCAGTGCGTTGCGAGTCGGAAAGAAGATTCGAGCTGGCTAGAGTCGTCGTTTCTGGAGGCCCTATTGCTACCATGGCGGGTCGGGGTCGCGCAGCTTTCTTCTATATATTTTCGCTGTGTCTGTGTCTCTGCCGGAAAAGGAGTTGACTCTGCCAAGAAGGTACCCTCCGAATATGGTCAGTGTCCTAGGGAGTCGGGCCAGGGCCCCTTGCGGCTTCTCTCGTCTCGTTCGAGAAAAGATTCACCGCTATCGGAACAGCGCTCCGGCAGGAGGAAGTCGTCTGGGCTCGGTCATCAAGCGAGAGGGGCAGATCTCTGGCTTATTTATCTGGATGTTCGTGCAATTCATTCTATTCAGAGTACTTCGAGGAAGAGGAGGCCTGGACGGGTATCTGTTTTCTTCTTGATTCCTGTCGGGATTTCCCCCGGAATTTTGCATAGCCATTCGAGAATGTTCGGAAGGGTCGAACGATTTGATCAGCGAGCTCGAGCAGATCTCAAATCGTATTATAGGTATATCATATAATGCACCACGACCGACTCCCGCTAAGCCACGGTCAGGAATGACTCTTCGTCGAAAAAAAAAGTACTCCCAGGTGAACAATCGCTTTTCGTAAAGCTCGTCGTGTGTGTGTGTGAAAAATGAATGCTGGCGGGAGAAGGGACCCAGCACCCTCCCGAAATATATCTGCTCCCCCGCTCTCCCCTCCAAGAGGATTCCCAATGGTCGGCATCGCCACGGGCCATCATTCACTCTACTCTCTTTCGGCTTCGGTGCGGAGGTGGGGGGACGAGCTAAAGATGTTCAACACACCGCCAGCATACCTGTTGACCCGAGCTGCTCCGGGCTCGAACACTCTCATGTATGTAAAGAGTATGTACTGCTTGAACTCAGAGCTCCCTCCCTGCAGACCCACTCGTTCGACGTACGACGCGGCGCTCTTCTCCCACGCGATCCGCTGGCATCGGATTCTTGATTTTCTCGGGACGCATCTGCAACTCAGCTCGCAGCGAGACTGTTCGTACGATAAAATCGGAGAACCCGCCGGGTTGTTTCGAGATCCAAAGAACGTGATAGCTCTGCATATATGTTGCGAGCGATGTCCCCGAGGGATCTGCTTATAATACGAAGATTTCCGCACATTGGATGCTCTACAAGATATTCTTTATTTCGAATTTCGATTCCCGCATTTCGGGCTGGTTTTAATGACGCCAGTTGTCGGTTGCCGCCCGTCGCCCGCCGCCGAGCTGACATCTCGAAACGATGACCAGCTAACAAATGCCGTCTGCCTCGGGAGAGGTGGCGAACTTTTCGTTAATATCCAGAGACCGAAGCTGGATTAGAAGAAAAATTTACGAGCCTTTAGTAGACCGCTGTCTTTTATCAGTCCATCGAGCACTTGATTGACTCATGCGGTTTACGATCGACAGAGAGCTGTTTGCGAAGAATATCAAACGTCTGGATACTATCCGTCATCAGTCATTTAATCTGGCTTCATTCTAGAAGGAGAAGAAGCGTTTAGCGCAAATGACTCGCAAGCACAAGACCGAATCCCAGCTCTCGGAACTGAGGTTCGACAGTTTGTCTGTGTGCATGTACATTTGTGGTATGCCCGAACGTGAGCTCCGTCGAGATAAGAATCCTCGGCGGAAAAATATGCGTTTCGGAGTTTCGAATTCTCGAGGCGACCCGCGATAGCCATATCGTTCGAATGATCTTCCGGGAAGTGTAATGACCCGGGAACATGTTCGAAGCGGGCAACAACCGAATGCGGTTTGGCGTTCTCAGCGGTATTTCCTCCGAAGCAGTGATCGAGTGCGTCATACCGAGCACCCATTGCTGTTTCACACGTCGGACCATGGGTCGGGTAGCACGTCATGTCCACGGCCACCGAGGAATCAGTCAAAAATGTTCCGCTCCTCGTGAGTGCATATGGCTCGACGCTCGTGTGAGCTGGAAAACATTTCGAAGTGGGAATATTCTCGGTCGGGACGCTCTTCTCGCTGTGATTCATATTTTCTTACCCCAGGCTTCATCCCTCTTCCTCGATGTCGTTCCTGAATTCTTCTAGAAATCCCTACCGATTGCGGAGCGTGAGAAAAGACGCTTGTTCGCAGTCGTTGTTCGGGAAGCAAACTGTGAAGAAGCGACTGTCTGAACTGCTCGGGCAAGAGCCCGAGCTAGAATTTAGCGCTCTAGAGAAGTCCTGTCTCGGCTGGAAATTGGATGCGTCAAAATTCCTTTCAACGCCGGTGTCTGCCAATCGGACAAAACGTCCGGGATCTTCTCGGACGGCTTGTTGACCTAGCGGAATAAGCGTGACTCGACCGGAATTTGTCAAACTACCATCCACCGTTGACGGATTTCAAAATTGAGCCGCCGCCGACGCTGCGGCAAATGTTTCAAGCTCAATCTGACAAGAATGGGCTCCTAGAAAAACTCGGGGAAAACAAGGGGCATGATGAAATTTCCGAACGACACTGAACGTTCTCACATCTGAGTTTTGAAGAAGGATTCGGTGAGCGACATCATGCTCAGCATTAATTGATGTCCTGTCGGTTTCGGGATAGCGATCAGCGCTTGCGAATGCCGAACTTCTCGGGGAATTTCGTCTTTGCTTCCGGACGTCGGTCTCTTTTCATCCAAAGTCGACGCTT
The DNA here is from genome assembly GCF_000255335.2 of Galendromus occidentalis. Taxonomy (NCBI): domain Eukaryota; kingdom Metazoa; phylum Arthropoda; class Arachnida; order Mesostigmata; family Phytoseiidae; genus Galendromus; species Galendromus occidentalis. Next base: position 603,617 of record NW_003805171.1, on the reverse strand, counting down.
TCTCTCTGGCGTTTGAACACGTCGGATCCTCCTGATTCGTTTTTCGGAGCCGATGAGTGACCGAGCATCGTAAATCTTCTAAATCAGGAATCGCTCGGACTGGCTCATCCTAACGAATCCAGACTTGTCCGAGTGAGCAGGCCTCCATTCGGGACTGCGAGCCAGAAATTCCGGCGGGGACGAATAGCGAAAAAAACACGCAAGATGACAGCGCTTTGTCGATTCTCGACAGCCGGCAGAGGCGGTAACGTTTGAGGACCGGGATGATCACTGCGTATTCCGTCCGTCCGTCCATCTGTCCACCCGTTCTTTCGATCGATCGAGCAGCCAACCGAGCGACCGATCGACGGTCGGGCAGGGGTACAGATTCGAGCCACTGATGGACAGGGTCGAAGATTTTGTGTTGTTCGCTTTTTTCTGACGACGGAATCAGAGGAGAAGCATCGCCGCGTTCGCGGTAACGGCGTTCGAGCTCGTTAACACGCGAAACGCGGCAAATATCTTATTGCTGATGATGATGATTTTCCTTATCATTATCCTGTTAGCATCGAGCGCACCAGCTAGCCGGTCGGTCAGCTGATTATCATGTGAGAATGGCGATCGCTTGCGTTCGCTCGATTCGACAATGATTTCTCTCCTGTTCGGTGTTCCGTTTATTCCGACCAATCGTCGCTTCTTCAGTCCCGGAATACGGCTGCTGATGCTGAATACGGTGGACAGGCCAGCGGATTATAATAGGGGCTTGCCATGCATAAAACTCCGTCGTACGGTTATGATGTCCGTCGAAGAGTATGTGCACCGAAATTACAGCGAGCAGATCGCATGGAAGACTAGTTGACAGCAAATCGCGGAATTAACCTGAAAACAGCCCAAAAAGTCAACCTAGAGACATGGCCCCGTTTTCTTTATCCGATTTTATCCCTTCGGTGTGCAGACGTCGGTGACGGCTTCGTTACATGGATCGTTTCCCGGGACGATCCACGACGTCCAAGCTTGAGAAGCTCGATGGAATTTCCGTAGCTTCACATGTCGAGTGAGTTCACCTTGCGCTGACTCGGGAAAAGAATCATTCCTTCATGCGTGAAGGATCATGTCTCGTTACAAATGCGGCACGCGGACGCAATCGTCCGCAAGGCTATACCAAATGAATAGACTGTAACGTCTTCCCCGCATCAAGTGTGTGAACGGGGCCAGTGCAGGAATCACCGTTCGGACTGCTGCCGTATGAGTGAGATCGAGTAATTAGCAATATGAAAAACTCGACATGTGGAGAACTTGGGGCGGGAACTGCTATAAGCCATTCACACACAATGATGACAGAACGCCAGCTCGGAATCGCGCATACCGCGCTCCGCTAGCTGCGCTGCGAGAGAGTGGGAATTGTGCGGTCGGAATTGCCACCGTTGCCACAATTGCCAGGTGGCAAAGTTCTCCACCCGTTCGGAGAAGTGACTGACTGCGAAGAGAGCAAGCCGAGAAGAGAAAGCTGAGCGAGCTTCAGTGCCGGCCGGGGGCCCCGCATTGTGTTCAAGGGAGTGCACATCGTCAGAGAGATGGCGACCGAGCGATCAACAGTGCCCTGCCCAAGTCTAAATACAGAGAAGCTTCCGAAAAAGTCCGTTCATTGTTAGAAGACAAACCCTCGCGCCTGTAATTTCTTAATCGAGATTTTCTTACGGTCTGAGGCTCACCTATCAGTCAATTTCATCTCGGCGCTGCCGATAGAGACGTGGAAAATCACGTGGCGCGATTCCCGTTCACGCTCATAACGGAAGCGGAGCGTCCGCAGGCGAGTCAACCACCCGACTTCGACTCCTTTTGTCAATCGAGCTCTCGATTATCATTCACTTGATTAAATGGTTCCTCATCGGCGGACGATCTGAGCGAATCGTTTAAAATACCAGATATGCAGGCTCAAGGGATCGTAAGTCCGAACGGAGCGTCTGGCTGCTTCCTACGGGAGCCCAGAGTATGCTTGTCATTCGAGTAGATCCACGCTTTTCTGGATTTCTAATGAGTCCCCGAATTTGCCAGATGTCCGATATCACCTGGTCGATCTGTTTATGTGGGAAAGTCCCACCGTGAGGACAGGAATGACTTATCGCGTCCCGTCCTTCTGGTCAGAGATCGGGACCTGGGAGCCGATTACTGGCTATGGCCATGATCGGCTCGATGGAGGAATCCCGGCACAAGGAGCGGGATTTTCGTCCCCAAGGCGATCCGTTGCGAAGAGGTTTCTCTGTATTCCAATGTCCCGGGAGAATCAGTTTTTTGAATGTCGACCTTCTCTCTATTGCAGGTGAGTCGTGATTCCGTGATATCAGCGCAGTCTCGCACAGACGCCTGATGCAAGTACCGAAGAGGAGCTGACTCTCCACCAAGCCGTCCTGAGTAACTCATATCGGCGACAACAAATCAAGATCATTGGATTTCTTCATCGTGAAGATATCTGGAGCGCACGGGCTTACCAGACACCCTCATGTTTCGATGAAGAATCAGTTTTCTGTGGCGAACGCGCGTCGTTCTCAATGATAAAAACTGACGATCACACCGAAAAGGCCAGCCTGACATGAGCCCTCGGTCCGATAATCAGTTTGACCGCGAACAACGGGTGTATGATCTCTCGCATTCTCCTGGCTCATGAGAACGATTCCGACGAGCTCCTGTCGATCTTTCAACGCCGGCTTCGTCGTAAAAGCCTGTCTGAACGCATGGTTTACCACGTCAACACCTCCTCGTTGATGCTGGTGAGGGCGAACTGTTCTTTGTTGAGAAGCGAAATCCGCTAAGCAGACAACGCGATAACGTAACCGTTGGTGGCGGTCAAGCACGGGATCAGCAGCTTCTCGGTGAAGCGATGATTTCGTAAATCTACCGATGTGGGCGTCTCGACTTATGATCCCGTGAAGAAGAGGTGCTTTCGCTCACCCATTTGAGACCTGGTCACGGATCTAAAGGAGCGGATCTTTTGTAGAGGTCATTTCCTCTTCTGGTTCTTAACGAGATTGGAAGCAGTTTCGCCGCTCGAGCTACCGGTCCCTTCGGTCGCTTCGAAGGGTCTTTCGGGAAAAGCTCATCCTAACGACAATGATGATCGGATCCGAAGAAGCGACGAAAATGAGAGCAACAATAGCGAAATGAACAACGTAAACGATCGCAACGACGACAAATTCATCTCGTGGCATCTTATCCCAGCGAGATCCGCGGATGTCGACCCTCGTCCGATGGTGTGGCTCCCCTCGACCACCACTGATCGTGAGGACCACACACTCGAGAACGGATGACTGTGATTTTCTCTTGTTGCCAGCGCAGCTGTCCCGCTCATGTCTTGTAATCAGATGTTTTCCGCAGAAATTTACCACAGAGCGCTCGCAACATCGGTCCCTTTCTGAATGTCGCCTCCCGGCGATGCTCGACTCGAATCCGTCCATTGTCTCTAACCAATGCTGGGACATGAGCTCTGAACGAGTCTCGATCGTTTTCCGCAAGGCCGCGGTCAAACCAAATCGGAGTCTCATCCCGCGTTGAGAAGCACTGCACAAGCCCGTGAAGTCGAAATAGCGGAAATCCCCCCGTGCGATCTGGGCGAAGCCCGTCATTATGTTGCCTGCGGTAATAATACCTCCCGCCAACGAGAGAGAGAGAGCGCGCACAGTATGGTCTAATTACACGAGAGGACTGAGGATAAATATAAAAATCAAAGAAACGAAACGACGGAAGCATCGTCGAGTGAGCGGTCCGAGGAGGAAAGCTCTGACCATTCTGACATAAAAACCCTTTCACAAGTCACGCCACATTTATGTCGACGATGGCTCGACGTTTACTCGGAGCGCTGGCCGGCCAGCCAGGCAGCCGGCCGGAAAACAGACGACGAGCATCGCCGTGTCGACGAACTCCGACTGCTGACATAAACGTAATTTATGCCTCCCATGCTCCTTCTGTGCCCGCTTCTGTGCTTCTACTCGTCCACTCTTATATTCTATGTACTTTCTATCGCTCTGTTTCACGCATCGCAACATTTTGTTCGCGAGGCGACGGGGGCGATGTGTCTGGTATTCCGTTCGGGCAGAGCACCGTCTGTTCGGCAGCTCGTCGAACGGACTCTGTGGAAGAAGGGCTGCTCGAGTCGCATTGATTGACCGAACGAGCGTCCGAACGACTGACCGAACAGGCAAGCCTGCCAGTAGCCGTTTTGGACAGAACTTTTGAAACGAGAACAGCTATTTTCTGACCCGAAGAAAGGCGCCTCTCGCAAGAAAAGATCAATTTCGACTTCAGTGGTCATCTCAAGAGCGGCAACAAAGGCGTCGGTATCAAGAAGTGCTGTGGAGGCAACGACGACAACGGTCGCTGCCCGGGACAGCCGTTGAGGCTGTAACTCCCGAAACTACAACCACGACGACAAAATCGAAAAACTCGATTGCAGGCCTATCGGCAATCCACGGACCATGGATCCATTTTCATGAATCTGTTTTGTTGTCTGAATTTTCTGTTCCATGCCAGTCGTAGCTGTATGTGATACATCTCGATAGCGATCAGCACCGGGATCAGTCTGCTCGCAGCGTCGAAAAATTCTTGAACGATGCCTTTTTGTCGATCGGGAACGAATTTATTGTTTTTCGGAGCTCGACTCGGGAGACGACATGCAAAGTTTTCTGAAGATCTACGCTTCGTGGACCGGCAGGCGCGGATAGGGAACCCGGGGTATACAGTCCATGCCCTAAAATGATTTTCGCCCCCTCGCTGATGTTCAAGTCAACGGTGTAGCTCGTGGCGATTTGTGCATTTTTGCATCGGAAACAGTCGAGCGTGGCATTTTCGTCACTGGGAGAATCTGATGAGCGTAATAAGAAAGTGATGAGTGATGACCCCTGGTAATGTGGAAATTCATCGCGACACAGGGAGAACTCGCGTCGTTGACGACACATTTGTTTACCGAAGTTGAATTCGCCATAGATTTCCTGTCTGTTCCAAACGGCCGATTGAACTCTTACTCAAGGACTAAGGATTTGGCTGGAAACCCAACTTGACCCACGTCTGATGACAGTTTAAATCAACTTTCCGTTCTGAGGCGCACCGCCGAGATTCAAGCTCCGTGGCCACCTTTCATCGACATGGCTCCATCGATGACGCATGGTTGCAAATGATTGCCCCCTTAGATCAATATCGCTGAAAGTGATTCGTCTCATCGCAGTGAGATCTCCGTTGCTCTTGACTCAAATGTCGAGTCAGGGTGCTGATTCTCGTGTCAGACTGGTAGACTATTTTCAGAAGCAAGACTTCGCTGCTGTTGTCCGCCGCCTGAAAAGTGTCAAAGGAGCATCTTCGCGCCGCGGATGTCTCGGACGACCGAATCTGATCGTCTAGCCTATCGATACCGCGATCAAAATTGCAAGGGTTCGCCACGTGGAACGACTAGATCCGATCGCTCAAGAGAGCGACATGGAAATTTTCTCGATTCTGGGGAATTCCGCGAAAAATCGGCCAATCGTCGTTGTTCCGCTGCGTGGCCGTATTGTCGATAGTTTGGATTTCGAGCGATCATCAGGATCAGGTCAATCTTTCATCGGGCCGCAAGCATTGGGAAGTGAACTGCTTTTAGAGCTCGAGTATCCATTTGGGTTCCACGCGAAGCGCTGAGTGAGTAGTTTTAAGAGCCGCGGGTCAAATTTCCTCGAAATGGAATATTGTGAGCTTGGAAACGTATCGGAACGCATTCGGACGCTCCATGTGGGAGGAATATCGAGAATTCCCAACGAAGCTGAGCCGGGGGCTCGGAAATCGAAGTCATGCTCCAGTCCGTGTCTGGCAACTGCATGCGCTCTCTGCACAAGTGGCGGATCCCGGGTTTCTCCTGGAAGGAATGGGGAGGGGTAGAATTCTTCAAGAGAAGAGCGGCGCGGCGGCGCGTTCGAGGCGTGCTTCTTCAACACGTGAGGTATAGGAAGGGGGAGCGGGGATTTTGAATCCGCAACCAAATGCCCCATGATTGAATCGCGCATTTCGTACTAGCGCTGCTTTCACGCACATTAAATCGCCGGTCGTTCGATCCATTCAGACGCAGGAATCACGTAGTGCTCTTCATTACGGTTTCGTCGAAGGCTCATGAGCCCCGGGTACTACATTTTACGAGTTTCCGAAGTCGCTTAAGATCCGATAATAATTTACAGACGTTCCTGGTCCGCTGCGGGTTCCTTGAGGTCGCGCGGAAGAAAAACCCACTGTATTCTCATTTAAATTTTAAGATTTACATGATTTGTAGGACATGATTCAGCGTTGACTCGCTGCAGCGACGATAAGTCGGCCGCGACTCCAGCCTTTCAAGCGGAGGCGAGGACAGTGGCGACTGGTTCGTCATGTCATTTCCTTTGATATGACTGCAATTAATGGTTTTTCAACTTGCTCGGGGATTTTTACGAAATGTCTCCATTGGCGTCCACGGGGCTTTTACGCTAGCCAGCCAGGCGTGAAGAGGCGCCGAGATCGTTGCCGATTCCACGTTCCTTTTTCTGCCACTCGTACGAACGATGATTCGCTGTCTGGCTTCTCCGAATGCCACACAATGATTCTTCCCGCGAAGCAGAAATACCTGGGTTTCGCATCTTCCATTCTAGCCTGAGACCAGCCTGCGGGTTTAGATGCAACGGAAACAGAAGTAATGCATATTCCCCTTGTTTTGATCATTAGAGATGCTCGGATTACGGGCGAGTGTTCGGGCACAAGCGGACGAGTTTCTTGGGCAAAGTTCACGTCCGACCCCTACGGCGAACGACATCCGACTGAATCAAAATCGTGGATGGTTGGATTCTGGGAGTTTTGCCGAACTCGCTCTGCCTGAAAAAAACAGACGCCTGAATGCACAAAAAGCTTTAGGAAGATTTCTGCCATGACAATCAATGACGTCTTGATCGTGTCGAGGTTCGCCGGGGGACGCGGCGCGCAACTCGAAGCATTCAGTCGGTAGAGAGAGAGAAAGGAAGGAAGCATTCATTGGGAGCAGACGTCGAGCGTCCACCTCGGTCTTCGGTCGAGAAGTCGGACTGGAATGTTTGAGGTTCAGACACACGACGGAAAGAGCCCAATGTATTCTGGCCCCGATATATCTGAAAAGGCGCTCTTCCTCCGCAGCACAATGTGAGAGACGAAAACCGCAAAAGCGATCCCCAATCACGTACTGATCTGCAATGCAGATGAGTCGCGAGCGGTAAGGTTCGAATCTTGAAAAATGGTCGCCATTCGAACGAAGACTCCGAAGTGTCGACTGGCGACTCGGTACTGGAGCCAGATCATTTCTCAAGTGACACTAATTGTTTCACATGAACAGGTTCAAGCACGGTGCGGGCACGGGAATCCGTGTCAAGAAATCCGAGCAGGATGCTCTAACTCACGAGTCCGGTGTACCCTACAGAGAAACACGGAATATATGAACTCCTCCCGATTTCCGAGTCGAGACGGCTCCAGAGACCCTTGATGGTAATGTCGAGAAAACACCTGAGGATAATCCTGGAACGCGTCATTTGATGAGGAGAGAAATTCTCTTGATCATGAAGTATCGCTAAGCATGAAGACTTCGATGCGGTCAGGTGGATCTGTATCATCCCTACACCTACAGTGTCACAGAACCATTTTCATCTGGAGTTGCTCTCGAGCTCGACGACTAGTCCGACTAGGTTGGAAGGAACTGAGGAGTCCACAGATTATTGAGAGAGCCGATCCCGCGACCGAGCTCGAGCTCTGAGCGTCCAATGCGGATCCTCCGAGGGAAACACGTCACCGATTATGATCTATTATCGCTCCGAGTCTACGAAATTCCGAAGGTTCCATGACGGATAGTGTCGCCTCAGCGACCGGCGATGTCCAACAAGAGATTATTGAGAATGATCGGATTCGAAACATAGGTATGAATGCCACGCAAGGATTATCGAATCGTATCACGCCTGACAACCCATTCGTTCTTCTGAGAATACGACGGTGTCTGACCGACTCGAACTTTAATCCCGATCAATCCGCCATACACCGAGTTGAACATTTATTTTAAAAATGCGTTTTCGTAAACCTTTTGGCTCACGTCGCGTCAAACAAATCGTCTCTGCCGACACAAAGAGAATGAAAATCTTCCGTCACTGCGTAATTTTGGATGATCGCTGGGTTTTGACAGGCGGCCGCAGATTCGACCGGCAGCCCATGCGCCGAGGCCAGAAAGGAGATCTCGCGTCCCGGAGAGGGTGCCTGATCCTTTTCTGAAGATCCTCATTCCCGACCTTCAATCTAATATCCTGCTGCGACCACCGAGAAGAGCCTGCCGACGCTGCCGTTATGATGCGACAGTGACACGCGACCGCCTCGGGCACTGACGCCTCATCGTGCCGCAGTCATTAAGAAAATTCCGTCTCCGGAACGATCCGGTAATTGTGCGCACAAATGGCCATGGTTGTGTGAACATACGCACCCAACTGTCAACAGAAACGGAGAGATCTCTTGCGAGTCGATTCGCCCTCTTGTCGCTCGCTCGCGTCCGGAAACTTCATTTATTCGTCACGATGAGTTTCCCTCCAGAAGTAGATTGTTCCCTGTCCCGGAAGACCGAAGATGAGAGAATTTGCTTTCCACATGTGACTTTGGAATCGATCGATCTCTCTCTGAAGTCACGGAGCGGGTGTCGATGAGAACGATAAGAGGGAGATTACTGGACAATTCCATCCGGTGAATACGGCGGCGCCGGCGGTCGAACCCTCGGTCAGCTCCTCGAAGATCGTGATTCGTTTCGAATAGAAAGCGACGGAAACGCGTGAAACGAAGCGAATGAGTCAAATGGATTCCGGGAGCTATCCCCCTCGGAATATTGAGACCTGACTGTCGCGCAGAAGCCCGTGATGACGGACTTTGCTTCCGTCGAGCTGTGGTTCCCAAAAAACCGAGTGGATCAATCCGATTTTTATTTTTCCTATAACTTTTCGTTTCCTCTTTCTATCTGTCTGACCTGCTCACTTCTCTCGCGGCGATTCTGACGTTCGATGTGTCCATTCGATTTGTATTCGAAACGCCAAAGAAATCTCACGTACGTCGGATAGTGAAAAAACTGACGGCGATCGGCAGTGATCTGGGACGCGGAAGTCACTCTGCTCCAAATCCGGAATCGTCAAAGAATATCCCCGCTCCAACTTCTGACGGGAGAAGTATCTTCTTCGTTCGATCTTCTGCTCCTGTCTACGGCGCGTCGGTCCCCTCAGCCGGTTCCGAGTTTGAGAACGCAGACTGTTTCATATTTATTTGTACATTCACTACGTCAAGCAAGGAATCCCTTCCCACCCTGCAGGGTAGGAAATAATAATAATAACGAACGTACCCATGTCGACCACGAAAGTGGAGCCCGTCGAAGACTCGGCGCCGCATAATCCTTATCGACCAAATGATTTCGAAGCATGTTCGAACAGAGTGAAATCGGATCTTCTGCGTAAATCGTTAAGACAGACCGCCGCCAGCTCGGCCATTACTATCACAGCACATCGAGGGGAAGAGATCAGAAGAGAGAGAGTCAATGAGTAGGGCTCTTTGTAGTAGGCCACTACTAGACAGCGAAGACGTTTCTAACGGCTTTACGACTTCAAGTCAGGTTAGAAAATCTTCGCATTGCCGAAGAGCAGCGCTTTGCTGACGAAGATCCACCGACAGCAGCTCGATTGCCGGAGCCACGGTGCCGCCAGAGCTTCTCTAAAAAACTTCACCAGTCACCCAGGTCGGCGCCCTGCTCGGATGCCGTGCTCATCTCTGGCCGTTTTCTTCTCCGTCGTCTATCGTTCCTATTTTTTCAACCGTTCTCTTCTTTCGTTTTCCACCGAAAGTTTTTACTTTTTGACCAGTTACGAACTGTTATTGCCTCAATCGCGAATCCTGTGACCTCCCACCGGCGAGCTCAACGGAAACATTCGAGCGAATGAAATGCGTCGGATTATCACTCACCCGAGAGGTTGTACGGCGAGCTCGTCTCGTCGGCTAACGGAGGGAACGGGTTCGAATGAAGATGGACATGTTTCTCGAGACTGCCCAGTGTCAAGCTCACTTAAGCCTCCCGGCGACTCCTCCTGGTCCGAGTCACGGTTCCTGCATTCCCGTCGGACTCATGGGATGCTTGATCATGCTTTTCACGACATATTTCAACCATCTATTAGGAACATGACACATTCACCTCACGAATTTTCTTCGCATTAATCAGATTCGCGGAGGAAGCGCCTAATTTTACGCCGAAGAAACTCATGCACGACCCGAATCGATCAGAGCTGTAACGAGCCTCCCTCCGTCTGTGTTGACATGCGTCTATGTATTTGATTATGCCGGAAAGTTCCGCCGACTTTCTGATAATCGACGGAGATCGTGAATCACGAGATCCGGTCAGAAGTGACGAGAAGACTCCTCTGCTGAAAATTGATTTCACTTTCAATAAATCAGAATAGCCTCACGGCTTAGCTTGGGGAGGAGCAGCTGTCCGGGAAAGCGCTGCGCACTCGGATAGAGATCACGTTGGAGGTTGAGGCAGTCGAAACAATCATTCGAAGCACGACTCGAATATCATTCAAAAAATGAGAGAGTCAATAATATTATCCGGCGTTGTCAAACGCGACCCCATCACGACCTCTGATCAGAGTCTATTATAAAGACTCCCATCCCCCATCGGAAACATGCCTGATCGACGTTTCGCGAGAGATGGCGAGCAGAGAAGATCAACGGAGACTCCGTGGCTCTCTGAAAAATATTTTTGACAAAACACGATTTGGAATCAGGGTCCATCGAGCGCTAGCGCTCCCGCTCTCAGCAACCTGAGAAGCATATATGTTCACCTGGGCAGGTCACGCAGGTCGTGTTAGTTATCGAAACGAGCTTGTTGGTTGGGGAGTGACCGGGTCGAGCTCCGTTGGGTGACTGTGCACGAAGTCTCTCTTCCTCTCTCCTCTTTCGGGTCTCTCTCCCAAACCCTGCTCTCTCGTCGGCTGCTCGTTTCTATACGGCCGAAACTGACCCGCTCATGGTCTCTCAGCGATATCATTTGATATGTTTCTCGCCATGTCTCCACCGGAGTCCAGCTCGACCCGTTTGCGGTGGGCTCCATGGAGATGAATGGGGAGAGAATTCCACGCTCGAATGAGCCTCGCGACTGCGAGCGAGCTCGAACCGGATCGATGAATCGCTCGATGCTGGAGCTGGGAATGCAAAAATGCCTGCCCACGACCCAGATGACGAGTTGGGTTCCGAGCGTCGGCTCAGCACTTGGTCGTACCAATCGAAAGATCTTAATTCGATAGGGTAGGTACTCGCTCGATCCAAATCATTTGTGCCAAATAAGCTCGTTTATCACGAGCTGGTCGGTGGCTCAGCTTAACTATGTTGATCACGAGTGCATGGTCAACGAGCTGAAGATAGGAATCTCTTGGACATTTGCTCAGGCATCAAAGTTTCGGGTTCGGAAGTTCTCGAAACTCGACCTCTGCATCCTTCCGTCTCGCAAGCGGCTACGGTCGCATGACGCAGGCTCGCTAGACGGATGCTTCGGGAGAGGAAGCTCTTTCCAAGCACGACGCAGATGATCCGATAATGGTACGATATATTCTGACCAGAAGAAAATCTCTCTGAGGATCACCCGGTAAGGCAACAGCAGTCAGAATCATGCGGACGACTGAAGACGACCTACGAGGGGAGGATAATTTTCGTTACGATACACGTCTTACGTTCTCATAGTTTTTATCGCGGTGCTTCGATTAATACGTCAAGATACGACCATCAAGTCATTTCGGTAGGATCGTATCCCGTCCGAAACAACCACAAGATGATAAACATCGGTACGGTACTGCGTGAGGAGAACACTCGTATCTCATTCCCAGCAGCAACCCATAATTACAGAGCTGGCGATGTAGCAGCTGATGATGATGACGAGAGTGAGGATAATGACGGAACGAAATCCAACTCCACCTAAAGTGCCGCGCAGAGTTCATGTTGTCGATGAAGTCCGAGTCGGCATTGGGTGCATTTTTGACTAGCGTCACCATCTCTCTGACCGGCCCGCGATACAATCACGAAGCACAGAGCAAAAAATATCCGCTCCCACTGAAACATTGTGGGGGAAGTAGCTCTGATCGTTAACCAGATCCATGACTTAGTGGCGTGAATCAAAAAAGTCGGCCTTATTTCATGAGAAATTCCTCATGCTCACTCCGTGACTCTGAGGCAAGGATTCTGATAGGGACGTGTGCCACCGGTGACGCTAGACGACGGCGGATCGTTGACGGGTCGGTGTTGAATTCGCGTGAATGAAGACTTTGAAGCGTCCTTCGGATGGGCCGCTCGTATCGCGCGATTAATGAAGGATTCGAACGTCGCTTCATCACCGACAGAGAGTTTAATCGTTGGAATAGAAAGCCACTTGTGCCTTCCTCTAATCTTTGAGCATAAACGATGGATGCGGGGAAGGGAGCGGGCGGGTGAGTGAGTCAGCTACTCAGTTATTCTCCGAGGGGTGGATTTTGTTATTCGAGCGGGACGGCAGCCGGTTGAGGGAGGGGGTGATGATCGAGAATAGAGGGGGATTACACCTCCGAGACTTTTCGTTCGTGTAAGCCCTCGATGGAACGAAGCTCAGATTCGCATGCTCGGGACTTCTCTAGAATAGTATCGTATGCTCCTCTTCAACCTTGGACTGTTTTAAGAGCGCGCCGTGCTTAGTACCTGAGCGTCTGGCTTGGTTCTCGGGCGCCGAAACTTTTCTCTCTCCTAATCAGCTATTAGAAGCCTTAGCTCTGTTCAGTGAATTAAGCGAGCGCTTCGCGAAAAAGAAATCGCCGACGCTTCACTTACCAGCCTCATAGACTTGTTGCTCGGCGGGTGGGCCGAGGTCTTGTGATGCTGAGAATATGAAGGTCGTCGCCAAATGCAGAATCATTCAATCTCTGATCGGAATTGATTTTTCCAGGGTTCTCAAGCCTCCTGGTGGTGAAGACAGCGACATTTTCGGCGTGAGGACCCCGTCGACTCCGTCCACTCCTCTCACCGCTTCCCCTCGTCGATCCAAGGTTTGTCATTACTCATTACTGACGGATATCATCGATAGTATTCTAATGATGGTGTCATGAAATTCAGTCGGTAGGTTTGTGACCGTTGTTGCTCCCGCCGCAGGGTCAGGCCTCGTCTATCTTCGGCTACGGGGATGAAATCGATAGAGCATCGGTTTCTTCTGGAGCCTCGACTCCCCGCAGGAAGATGTCGACTTCTTCTCAAGAACGTCTGTTCGGCTCTGAGGAATTCTCGACTCCACGACGCGTCGTAGATCGCATGAAGTCCTCCGTATTCGACGGCCAGCGCTCAGCGCCCACAACTCCGGTCGCCGTGAACAAGAAGTATAGTGAGTAGCCGAACTCGGGGCACAGAGCCAGTCTCCCGGTATTCAAATTTGTGTTCCCTCCCCACATGATTGCGACGGTCTGACAGATCTGACCTGATTTCCATGCAATATTCAGACCTCCCTCTATTCCAGTTTCTCGCAACCCCATCACAGGAGACGTGTACACCGTAGGATCCCCAACTCGTCAGGTAACTAGCTGATTCATTGACTCCCCGCGTTCCTGGAACGGAAGTCGGGGAATCGACCTATCTGTAGAGACCCAGCAATAATTTCTCTTGCCGGATATTCGGACCGGATAGGAACTTCAATTAGGTACTAGGGTCTCTATCGTCGAATGACCGTGGAGAGATCGATGAATTCATGTATCTTTCCGGGGCCTTATCACATAAATGACTGATGAGTGTGTCCGCTTTCAAGAGGCTGCTGGGATGAGTCTCCTCCGAAGCGTTCAAACCCATCATCTGTAGTACTAAACGCGTTGCCGTTTCCAGATCCGTGGCGGCTCATCAGACTGCTCCAGCAACGGATCCGTGTCGCCAGTGGAGGGCCTTCGCCCAAACGGCCGGTCCGGGCCACTGTTCTAAGCAATCTTTCTGCCGTGTTTTACATTGTAAAAACAACACAATATCCGTAACCTATCTGCGTATTGCACTGAAACGACCTAATTGGCATATTTCACTCATTTGTGGTTCTGGGAACCTCTGTACTCCGTCTTTCGACTCCACCGCTCAGAGTCCGCGAGCGTGAGGCACCCAAGTCCGAAAAACGATCCCTCTAAGCATCGGGTCTCACTAATTTATGTGAGCGAAAATTCGAATCCACCCGGTCATACAGCCGATCTATCCGATCTCGTTCGATTGCACCATTGCAATTATTCGCTGCACCACTCAAGATGGAGAGACGATGGGTTCGAATGAGAATTCTGCCGAGGTCAGAAAAATCTGAGAAGGACCGTCCCTTCCGCAGTTCTTTCGAAGGATACCGAGGGAAAGAAACAGAGGAAAAAAACAACAAAAAAAAGCTATGAAATATGAAAAGCCGTGCAAGCGCATTATTCGAAGTCGAGAAATGAAGGTTAGAAATCATCCGTGTGAGTGCCGACGGTCGAGCTTCAAAGACTTCAACCGTTACGAATTTCTCGATACATGCTCGCAGCTCTGCTCGAGATTTCGGTGATTCGCCGTGCCGTATACCGTTCTTCAGCAGTCTTCGAGAGCACTCACCGGGATCGGGAACTGGGGAATATTCTTCGTCGTCAGTGCCGATCGACGACTATCCACAAAGCAAACAACTCGTCTCGCAAGCTTGAGGTCGTCAACAATGCCATATTCTAGGATAAGCTACGGATATTGAGACACACAGCAGTCTGAATCGCTCGGAACGATACTGAAGCCCGGAATCTAACCGCGGAATCACTCTGAAATCCGTCGGTCCCCTCTTCCCCCCTACGATAGGATAATGAGCCAGTCGAATTCGTCAGTGTATTACTGTCCCGTATTTCCCGTGAAGCCCGGAGGTAGAATAATACAAGCCAGGGCTGGCCTCCCCGAGTGCCTTGAAACACCGACCAACCCACTAACAAAGCGACCTACCTACAAACCAGTGCAAATTCAGTGCTTTTATTTTTCGTGTCTGTGTGGCAAGGAGAACAACGGCAGCAGCAGCGGGATCGAAAGAAAATCCGCGGGAACGACTGGAAACTTCCCCTTCGACAACCCGTCTCGTCCGCCGTTGCATCACCGCAACTATTTTCTAAACCACAACGCGCGGAGTGTATGAGGTGTACATACAGAAGTATTGCCCTCCTCTGACTTTGTCGTAAAGCCGACGAAGGTGGATGGAATTCTGGGCCCAAGCCCTAGGAGAGGATCTGCCCGTGGTTAACGGCAGCGTTAGCAGCGGCAGCAGTCCAAACCCTGGTAGCACCACGCCCCAGCACGCAGAACATGAACTCAATACGTCGATAGTCGTTTTGGGACTTCTATCGCTTGCTAGCAGAATAAATGAAGCTATCACAATCGATAAGCGTACCGTAGCGAACACAATGGGACGAGCGAGCAAAGTCTGAATAAAATATGTGTACACGTACATTAGAGTCTATTCCATATGTATAATCATTATCCTTCTAGCTACTTCAGGAGACGAGAGTCCAACAATGCACCGGAATCCAAACGGTTCCTATGTGATATCGAACACCATTGCAGGCTTGCGAGGCGCTGATTGTCCTCAGATAAGAGCCGGAATCAGAGTCGACATCAACATCCGGCTCATACAATGATCAAGCCCTCCCGCAGCGAGAACCCTTCTCACTCCAGCTCGTTGTGGCGGAGCTCTTCGGAGAAAAATTTATATCAGCAGAAATCATTATGATCATCAGCTGCAGCAGATTTGTGTCAGGTCGATATCGGCGATCTAATAGGGAATAGGGTAGAAATCGAGAGTTCGGCAGCCCAACGCTGTCGTTTGAGTGATGTTATTCCTATACTAAGTCTTGGAGCCAGTATCTCCGAGCGTCGAGTCAGTTCGCATGAGCCGCTGCGAAACTCGATCCTTTCGTCGCCCTATGTTGTCTCGCTCACGAAAGAAAACGAAATAGTCTTGCGTCCGTGAGCTGTGTTTTCTGGTGCGGTGCGCCCACTAAAAAGCTGAAATCATGGATTGTCGAACGACATCTTTCCGAGAAAAGCTCTTCACCCTATGCGGCGCGACTTGCCCGAGGGGACCGACCTTCCCGCTGCCTGGCTGGAAGTTCATTTCCGGCTGGCTGGGTGAGGAGGAAATCCGAATGGAATTTGAAGCCCTGTGTGGGATTCACGAGACTGCCCACTTTCTCGAACGTCGTCTCCGAGTGCCGTTTCTGTGAGATATCAAAGAAAGTTCCCTTAAAGGTGAGGGAATTGTTCTCGTTCATTAGATTCGAGATAGCCCCGCTCCGTCTCCGGTTGGTCAAGTGAGAATCATTCGCCCATTCAATTTCCTCCCCAAAGCCGGGGGCTTTCATTCTCTCTCCTTCTTCGTCCCTGCAATTTGGAAAATCCACCGGCGGACAGCATTGGGAAGCTTTTCATCTCATCACTCATTAAGACGACAGACATTAGAATCTTTGTATGGGAGGTGAAAAGGAGGCTTTGAAGGAGGGAGGGGGGAAATACCGAGTCTCGGAGCTGAGTCGTGTGATGGCAGAAACTTTTAATGAAGGTGTTCTCAATGCTCGAAGCCGGAGCAACTCGCTCAGATCGAGAGCTTCTGAAAATTTAGGTTCCCTGCACCTTCCAGATGGGCATTCTCATGAAGAGCTCGTCTGAGGCTCCCGAAGAGGCTGAGCGGAGCTCAATCAATCACGTACATCCCGCACAAACGTACACTCTGTGGTACAATCTTAAACAGAATACTGGCCCGTGGTCCGACAGTCTGCTCGAAATAGCCACGGGGACAGCGATCGAGATTCTGGAAGAATTGAATGCCTTTGGATTACCCTCGAGTCCCGGACAACCTAGGGGTGACTTGTGCATCTTCAGATCACACATCGTGCCAATGTGGGAAGATCCACTCCAAATTCGAGGAGGCCGATGGACCGTCGATTTGAAAAAACCTCAAGTCGACATAGCGTGGTACCGCAGCGTCATGGCCTGGTTCCGCGCCAAAGAGAGCGAATGGAGCGCGGTCACCGGCATATACCTAATGATTCGAGGAAGAGCGAGGATCGCCTTATGGTTTGCCGACGGCGCCGACACGTCAGATATCAAGAATATACGCAATTATTGGAGTGAAGTCATTGGATCGGATTTGACATCCAACGCATCTTGTAATATGCATCAACCGGCTGCTTAAGCCGATCTCTCGGGCTCGTCTGAATTCCTCTGATCTCTGGTTAAGCCTTCAATCAGACAATCGGGCAGGGTCGAGGATGAGGCACCGCAAGCTTCCCATTGCACAGACAAACCCAAAAGAGAGAATCGGTGGAATTATTTAACATTCGGACGAATCGTGTTTAGCGAGACGGAACGTTGGGATGATTGTCGAATGCCTCCCAATGAACGATTCCGTCGCCAGCGACAAAAGGTGGTGAGACTCACAATAATAAATGGTGAGGAGAAGTTGAACCCTCTGCATACTATTTGAATTTCTCCCGGCTCTGCCGATTTCCAGCGAAACAGAATACAACGGAACTCCCTCTCCCGAGCAGAGATTTCATTTCGTGAAACTCGATCACTTTCGGTAGCTACACGAGACCGCCGCTGTTATTATAGTTCCCGGGGAACGCTTTCCGAGATCTATAACTGAGAGACCTTAGCTCAGCTCCGAGACATCATGCAGCCTCAAAGACGACTTTGAGGATGTTCTTCGAGCAAGACTCTGTGGTCGCTCACCGATGGCTTTCGGTAAACGAACGCCAATCCTCGGCTTAAGGCGTTAGGCTTCTTCTATCCGGCTCGACTAGCTCCTTCTCCCGTTCGCATCAGGATTTCTCCTCAATCCCTCATCAATCCAGTAATCTCGCACTCCTGGCATCAAGGTTACATCTGTTTTGACTCGGTAAGAAGTCCCGCAGGCGAGCTTCCACTCGGGGAAGCAAGACTCGGCAGCGGAGTGCTTTTTCAGCACACTATGAATGTATTGAGGGCGATATAATCGGGAAAGAAATTCGCTCCTTAATTTCACGTCCATCTCATTTTAATTGGATATGATTTCATCTCGACGTGCGCCATTTCTTTATCGGGGACCTATGCTTAATCTTGGAGATTGTTTTCGACTGACGCGTCAGCTCCGCCGATGGTGAGACTCTTCGAGTGTGCATCGGTCCTGAGTGATAGCGGATCGCTAATCGCAGCCGGTGCTCCCGATGCAAGTATGGATGAGGAATTAATTGAATCTCCCCACGCGACGTCATCGGACGAGCGCGATTCCGGCACCATCATAAACTTTGAGAGCAGGTATCCGTTCGAGCTTCAAAGTATGTCGGAGTTCGGCCCTGACTTTAACCTCCCGGCCACCATCTTGTGGGTCGGTACCTCCACGTGGGCCGAAGTTAGAGACCGCTTCCTGCTAGCCGACGTGTTTCCCTATGGTGATTAAACATGGTTTAAGAAAAAATTTCGCCCCCACAGTATGTGGAATCAATGTGCTCACATAGGTTCCGGATGGGCCTCGATGCGATGCATCTCAGACATTAATTTCAGCTCCCTACGTACACCCGTTTCCTCGAAGAAGCGCTGGATGTATGTTTAAAAATACTTTTGGTCGCTACTGTATGTATGTACATGTATGTGTGTATACGAGCAGAAGCTATATTCTGGACACGGAGCCTCTAGATTCTAGATCGTATGATTAGTGATTAGGGCTGGAGATTTTTCGCGGAAATTCGCGGCCTCCATTGGAAAAATGGCGGTCAGCGAAAAATCTTCAGCCCTGCGTATGATCAGTGAAATTTAGGTAGGGCTTGCTACGACCCATCGACTGACTGAGTGAGATGAATGAAGCATCCCTGGGTGCTGGGGATGCGTATCCATAGGGTTCTCGGAGCAGCGCTAATGTGAGTGCATGCGCTCGGGCGTCAAAGACAGGGGGTAAGTTCAACGAGGTCCGCGAACGCCTCCGTCACGAACCTGTTCAGCCCCACGGACTACCTGTCGTAGACCCCGCGAAACTCCGCGAACCACTAAGTGTGGGTTCGCCGCCATTCTGGAGCTCTGGCCAGCCCGGGAAAATTTCCGTGAAAAGAAGATGACTCGAGGAGGCTGCCCTCCTCTGGTTCAGACCATTTTTTGACTCGTCATGCTGCGCAAACGACGAACTGGTCCGACACAGGTTCGCAGCCGGGACCGGGTTCCCTCGTTCGTCATAAGTGAACTGCAAAGGAAGAGATTCCCCAAACCTCCCCCGTTCAAGGGCGCCCTAAGAGATGAGTCTCTTCGAGTGGCTGAGTACCTCATTGTGGGGATTTTACCTCACCCTCGTGATCTTCGAAAGCGGACGGCTGCGCGGCCGAGGTTATGCTAATGCATGGAGATCCTTCCGGGGCCGTTCACTTATATTCGTAGGTGCTCAGCTGCTCCTCATGGCATTCGCACCGGACTCCAGGTGAGTTTGCGAGTCTCTAGCTCCCGAGGATTGTGTCACCGACTGCTCCCTCCGATGGCCATGAGAAGAGTCACGGGTCACGGGAGTCTCGATATACGTCCCAATAGGAGATCCCCATTTAGGTAACGTATGCATATGACTACGATACCATTCTGGAAGTTTCGAATCGTTCCTCAGAAGAAGGCCACATATGATTCTCTCATTGACTTATTACCCCGGATACTGTTACGGCCGAGTTGAGCGAGGAAGGAACATCCGTTTGAATCAATGCAAAGATATTCCGGGATTGACGTGAGTGACTGCATCTCGATGGCAGACGTCGTTTCTGTTAGTTAGGAGAATTCCGGAAGCGAATCCTCATGAGGAAACCTGTCGAGAGCTCGACGAGAGCGGCGCTCCTAATGCCCGCTCTCTCGCCTCCCCATTATTCTGCCGCATATATCTTCAAATAGGTGGAATATACATGGTCTCTGGAACCACGACCAGAGGGATTCCCGGTTCGGTGGGAGCAGTTGGCAATTCAAAGATCAGTGTGAGTCCTCTTGGAAGCTACTCGCGGGGGCTCTTGGCCCGATTCTCGTCTCCGGTCAAGTTGATCGAAGATATTGATTCCCTTGAATCTGATCCCCGATTCCTCTGTTTTGCGCATTCCTCTGATGCTGCGGTAACAATAATCGAGAAATGAATCGCCTAACATACGCGGCTTGCTGATGATGATTATCATGAGCGGAATCGCTCCCCTGTCCGTCGATTGGCTTCGAAATTCCCCTAGGATTCCTCTCATGGATTCCTCTCATCGAATGCTTCCGAAGCGCACGGCTTGCAGTGAGTCACGTGCCTGAATCATGGAGAACTTTCTAGTTTCACGAGAGGTGCCAGCTGGCTTGAAAACTGAGTTGTCGCGAAGATGGAGGTCGGTTACTGGGAGAGAAGACCTCGACTTCTGGGAGTACGAATTCAGCAAGCATCAGAGCTCCCTAGCCGTGAAGTGAGTGAGGCCCAGGCAGTCATGAGTCGATCGTCTCCCATCTTGAGCGCTCACGGTAGCGCGAGTGCTCAATTTTCGAATCCCCAGCCCTGATTTGGATACGATTGAGAAATACTTCAGGAAGACCCTTGAACTTGCCGCTAGAGTTCCAATGTCTGGTGCGTTCACCAACGGACGGTCGCCCTCCGCACATGTACAACGTGCTTTTCGCGATCTCCATTTCCTGGCATCCTTTTCCTCTATTCCCCAGAGTGGCTCGCACGACGACGAATAACACCGAGTGATGTTGAAACATACGAGCTCCGACGTTTCACAGCTGCCATTAGCGAGGTTCATGGAAAAGAACCTAGAGTGAGCTGCAAGTTTCATGGAAGCATCGATCAGTGGGTCTTGACTGAAGTCGGCGTCTGCTTCAGCGGCGACTTCAGACCCACGGATTGCAAGAAGGGGTGAGGTGCTATCAGAGAAAGTAAGGAGTTCCCGTCGCGACCGCGGTCCTTATATTCTTCTTTTCCCTAGGAATTCCTGCCCAGGGAGGAGTATCCTCATGCCCTCCTCCAACCGCTTGCGACGATAACATACTGAACCGGTTCTGTTTCCCTGAATAAAGGAGATGGCACGAGAATCATTGTCATGGATGGATCAAGGGCTCTGCTCCGACAGGATTGTATTCCATTCCCATATTGGCATCACAGGCAGAGCCCCAATAGGAAACCGAACAAATAAGAACGACATCGAATGAGGAATTTCCAGCTTTTCAAATTCCAAACCTCCCTCGGCTTGGAAGTTCTTCAGCCACATTGCCTGTGACTTGACGGGGAGATGCAAAGAGGTCAGGAGTTTTAGCTCGAACGCTGAGAATCGACATCTCTCTTTAGAAGATCATCGCTCGCTCATCCTGTCGCTAATATAGGCGTCTACCCCGAGAGGCAATCGAAATGGATGTGATTGGAACGATCTTTATTTCCGCCTGTTAGGACCTTAGGACTCTCGTTTTGGAAATAGGATCCCAGTGTTTCCGTCTAGTTCGGGAGAGTCCCTAAGCATTCCCCTCAAATGGCCGTCTCGGGCAGGGTTCCCATCTGGAGAAGAAAGGAACAGCTCTCGGTATCTCAGCCGATGTCTCTCTTTCTCCGAGAGCGCTTCTTTCGCTGAGTCTTGATCTCTTCGAACGGACCTCAGCCTCCACATCGTCAATGAGTGGTTGGATGAGTTCCTCAATCTGCCTCATCTGATATAGTACCGAGGGAGCGGGTCCGAAATGAACATCGCCTACGAGGAGAGAAAAAAAATCCTAGTCTTCGGCATGAGAAATGACAAGCGCGGCGTAATGCCCGCTTCGAGCCAGTTCATGTAGAATGTAGACTGACTTAGGACGCGATCAGATGTCTCACGGCTCACTCTTCGCTGCAAACAACGAAACTTTTCACCGATTCTAACCAACCCGTGTTTCTCGGGATCTCGGCGAGTCACCATCGTATCTCACCATAGACTCGACAGTTCGTCATGACTGTGCACCGGTGGTTGATACCGTGGTCGATCTATATCGCGATCGAGTTCTATGACAACCTCAGATTGTGGGGACGCGGTCGACGCCCCGCATGGAGATCCTTAGGTGGCCGCACCCTGATATTCCTCGTCGCTCAACTCTTCCTCATGGCGGTTCAGCCAGACCGAGGAACGTCGTGAGTTTGCGGTCGTCTCGGATCGGTGGTCATTCTACTAAGTTCGCTGGAATTTCCCGCATCTCCCCGTCCGAGGGTCATAATTATTGCGGAACTGTTCACGGCAGAATATTCCCAACTGCTTGAAGCTATCTTTAAATACAAAATGATTCCACAGTAAACCACCGAACATGATTCTGTCCTTAGTTTACTATCCCGGCCACTGTCACGAGCGGATCGCGCCGAAGCAGGCAAAGGTGGAATTCTATCACTGCAGGCGAATCCCGGATCTGAAGTGAGTATTCCGTTCGAGGAGCGGCATCCGAGACACCTGATCACCAACGGCCGATGACGGGGTGCCATGAACGGTGCAAACTCTCAGGCGCCTGTTCTTCACTCGGTCTGTTTCTCCTCATCTCATCAGAGCTCTCGTCGCTACAGCGTGCTGAAATATTTCTCTCTGCAGATGGACCATCCACGGTTTGTGGAACCACGATACTTTTGACCCGGTTTTTGCGGACGACATGCTCATTCTAGAACTAATGAAAAGGGGTCAGTCGTCTGATAATACGAGGATCAGGCACTCAATCAAGAGGATTGAATCGTCTCTGAGTTTATTTCCATAGCCTTACCGACACTGGGACCTCCCACCATGCCAAGGAGGTTTGACTGATTGTGGCTTGCATCTCTTATCAGTATCGGAAGAGGTGTCGAACGAGGTGAAACTCCGAATGTCTCGTCAATGGAAATCTTTAAGTTCGAGAGATAATCTTCAGTTTTGGGCTTATGAGTTCGGGAAGCATCACGGATCACTGGCGGAGAAGTGAGTGACTTCACGCTCTCTATTAGCATCGAAGATTCATTCTGTCTCAATCTCCGGCTCTCAACTGAATTTTACAATCGAAACTCGGCGTCGGTTCCAGCCCTCATCTAGATACTATGCAGAAGTACTTCAGTAAAACTCTTGAGCTGGCATCTCAGGTTTTCATATCAGGTGCGTTCATCTCTCGAATTTCCCGCAGACGATGACACGCAGTCCCATATAGTGGAATACATAGCCAAGCCTTTCCATATTCCCTGTCCCAGGCTCCTGTGTCTTCCAGAGTGGCTCCGGAGGCAGAAAATAGAACCCGACGACCATAAAGGTTACTCGGCTTTGGAGATCGAGAAGGCAATCATCGGAAGACACAAAGGGAAACCGAGGTTGACGTGCAGGCATCTCTTCCAACGGAACCTGAGTGTGCTCTCCGAGATCGGCGTTTGTTTCGATGCCGACTTCAAGCCAACGGACTGTCGCAGCTCGTTAGTTACTCATGTGCAATGCCGAACTGTGCCAATCAAGGTGAGACCGGAATCGTAAAGCAGGCTCTAATGGTGACTCTGATTCGAAGGGACTCTTGTCCGATGCAAGACATCATCATGCCCAGCCCACTGCAATCTTGAAAGATCATGAGCGGGTGCCTCTGTCATCTTCATCGGCAAAAGAAGAAAGCGGCCGGAGGAAACGGATCTGCCTCAAAAAATTCTTGTCAGAGATGAATAAAATCCAGGGGGAAAGCATTACGCCGACCCGAGTCGAAGTTGATAGGCGGTATACTCTTGACTCCGAACCTCTCTGAATGAGCTGCGACGGCTCTGCGCGCTCCGAGACGAGATGGGGCTCGAAACAGTCAATGTCGGAAGTGGGTGCACGAAAGTTCGGCTCCCTCATTGGGAGTACATATCTCCTGAATTTTCTCCCGTCGTGATGTCTTTCCGATCATTTGAATCGCACTCGTTTTATGGTGGGTCAGAAGGGAAGAATTAGTTATACATCAGACGTCCTATCATAGAATCGAGTCAATATCTCTCATAGACTGATTTGATGCGTTTTGGAATCATCGCGCTGGGTAGCTTCTTCGGGAGACGAAAACAGTGATACTCGGAATTCTCAATCCAATAGGAAGCCCGTCATGGATAAGGAACGCCGACCATGGAAGAGCAAGGACCTCGGAAGAACATTCCAACTATCATTCCAATTATCCCAGCCCAAGACTATTTCTGGAATGTCCCGTTGTCAAAGAGTATCAACCGCAAGTATCGAACTACCGCCTGAATCCCTGGGCTCATCATCCGAGTCCAGCACAGTTGGAGTCTATCTTGCCGACGATCATCCCGCAACAATGAGAATCGCCACCTTCAAGGGTCCCGACCGTCGAGAGGAACGACTTGTCGCGGACTATAATTCTGTCGGCTCTCGAGCAGTGCTTCTCAATTGACGGGACATCCTTGTTTCCACGGGATCCGCGATGCGACTTCTAACCCAACGGGTCCGGGCGGGATATACTATATGTACGACCGGCGCCTGTCCGGATGATCTGATATGCTGTCTCTGTATTGTGAGGCACTCCGCGTCGTATCCGACCTGAGTATAGAGGCCTGAATCAATCGAAGAGTTCGCTCCTGTGGTAATTTTCATCACTTCTCAGAATTTTTTTCCGGTTTCCAATCGCATACAAAGAACGTCGAGTACGCATCCAAATGAAGCTCCCAAAGGCGCCCCATCGGAGCGCCGCGGATCCAGTGTCCTATGGGACGAAATAGATTTTCTCTCGGCACGTGTCGCGTCTGAAAATTTACGGGGCTCCTGTGAATACTGGTCACACGCAGCATTCGTCATCTATGCAAGCAACGATTCCGGTGCAACTTGAATTCGACATGCGTGGTTTCGGAGGGGATCTTACAGAGGACACTTCTTAGAAGAGAACTCGTGCGAGAAGCACACTCCTACTTCTTCGAGGATGCGATGAGGCCCTGCGAATGCCGCACCGTTGCCTGGTTGATCACGACAAAGCAGTCTGGGTCGCTTGAACTTGTCTAGCGCTTCGATGAGCGCCAGTTTACCGAGTGCTTCTTTTTTCGGTCCAAGGCTCGAGAGAACCTCTGTGGAGGGCAATTCGATGATGGCAAGTGTTCTCGGCGAAGAAGCTCATCCGGAAGGAAGATCCGAAAAGAAATCTGAATTTCCACAGCCATTGGTTGCTTAATTTCATCTCTAATCAGGAATAAAGGAAATATTTTCTCACTATTCATGTTGACCTTCCGCATGAGGCTTTCGACCTTCATCAAATAATCCTTGAAACTCTTCACATTCCTAAGAATAGAAAGGTCTCAGGGAGAGCCGCTGATACGGATCTTGGGAGACTCTTTCGTTGACAAATAAACGCAGAAAAATCCGACATCTCACGTGAGTTGGAAGGCCGCAGCATTCGAGTGGTAAGCTTGGACTGGAGGCTCATCCGGTGAGTCAGGTGTGAGCCTGGGCCAGAGTGGCCCCAAGCTTCGTCTGAGATCTTCGAATTCTGCGCTGTGCCCTGTCAAACCGCATCAGAAATCAGCTCCTTCGGCATGTCGGCGCGTGAAGAAAATATCCATAGGGTAGTTCGAGGCATACACTCACACATTTCCGACAGCTCTTTCAAGGATTTCTTCGAGTCCGGGTGGACATGGGGATGGGAAGCATCGAGCTTGAAGTGCATGAAATCCTCGCAGACCAGACTGCCGACAGCCCATCTGAAAGGACGAAAATCAGAACAACCCCCGACGACTGCGTCCCATGAGGTCAGTTTCGCTGGACAGATGAGTCGATCCTTACGGGGTGCCATTCGTGGAGAGGCAAGGATCCCCAGCCGCCGTCGATCCCTGGTAACAATACCCCGGTACATAGACGATCCGGAGCAAGAAAACCAGCTGCTTGCGACTGAAATGTGTTCATAATGAAACTCTTGCTCTGTTTAAGAGCTCCCGTTCGGTGAATGCGATCTTCGGCACGAAAGACTGCGTTCTAGCTAACGATAACCAACTCGTCGAATGTCCGGAGTGGACTCACTTGATCGTAGACGGATCTATTTTCAGTTCCTCTACTTGTCTCGGCTTCGGTTTCTTCCTTCTTGTTTTCAATGCTGCCAGTCCCCCTTTTCGAGCTTGTAGGCCCATGCCTCCATCGGGCAGCGGCGCCGGCACAAGCGCTGCCGGAGGAATCGGCGCTTGCAGAGTAGTCTGCGGCTTGTCAGCTGGGGGGCCTATAGCCGACGCCCCTCCGGGTAGACCGCCCGGCGGACCCTGTCCCGCTTGCCCAGCCGGCTGGACTCCTCCTGCATGCTTCCCTGGAAGGACCGCTCGTTCCAAAGCCGTCGCATCACCTTCTGTACTTGGGTCTTTTTCGAACACCAGTGGCATATAACCCTCATCGCCACATAGGCGGCATTTTGCCCATGGTTGCCAGAAGAATATGTGAAGTTTCCCTTGCGCTTCGGACTGATTGCGAACAGGTTGAGCATCTCGCACAAGAGAGTCTGCGCCGAGAGCGCCTCCTCGGAGTTCGTTCACCTGGGCAGAACGCCCAGTCGTGCACAGGAGCCACGAGAAGTAGCCGACGACGCTCATAAGTGCAAATAGGCTCAAGGATCTCCCCGGTCCCCAACCGCGTATTCGCAAGCCTCGTTGGGCGAGGAGCACCGTCAGCAGTGAACTCGAGAGGATTCCGAGAATCCAAGAGGCAACGGGAAACATTGCTCTCGATTAGATTTTCTGTATAGATTTCGATTTCGTTGTCTCAAGCTCACGAGCAATAATAAGATCGATAGGTAATTCCATTAGAGCTTTTCCGCTTCGAGGCACAGCTGTTGGACGTGAGCACGATCAGCTCGGTGCCACTGACGCTCACGCTCATTCGGAGTGGAGCGAGAAATGTCATGAATCTCGACGATTGTCCTCAGACGTTCGGAAGGAGCGCCTTCTTCGTAAGTCAGGAATCCATCGGAGGAAACGGATACGCATCCGCAATCCAAATGCAGATCAGTCTAATAACGGTCAACGGAGCGTCTGAGCGGCCCATTGGTGAGGGGCTGCGTTTCCATGGAGTTCATAAGAAAATGATTCGTCGAGAATCCAGATTGAAAGCGTACGACGCACCTTGAATCGGTCGTGTCCTCTGACATACGAATTCGAGCACTAGAGGCCTATCCGACAGAAGGAAGAAATCCATCGAGGCAGGGGGAGACAAGGTCATGTCTCAGATCGGATGATTGTCGCCACGGAAGTCTTTTGATCGGCTCAGTGCGCACAGAGTCAAAGACGGAGCCGTCCACGGAACCGGGCCGGCGGTATCCTTGCCATGGCGATGCAGCCGACGCCGGGAGCCTTCTTCCAGTCTCGACTCCCGAGACCGGCCGCTATTTATCGTCAAGCGAGCAAGCTGGGGATTGCAGCTTACTTCGACTTTCTAGGACGCTGAGCTGGTAACGATTCGCACCCTGCGAACGGGCGATTCTGTCATTTGGAAGAGCCTGATCGGAGAGCTGCGAGCATCGATGCCTCTTTAATGACGCAAGCGTGACTCGACCGATTTTTGTCAATGATCCGACAGGGTTACCTGATATTCTGTCACAGAATATTTCAGTTTCATGACGTATAATTTTTCCCGTAATTCAACGAGTACCTAATTGAATATTTCCCGCCGATCGAGAAGTTTGTTCGACCTCATCTCCGACCCAAACATCTCAACCACAAATAATTCCGCTACACGCATCAGCGAGTAATTTCGTCGCACACATCGCCTACTTCAGCTATCACAAACCAATATTCACAATCATCGAACGAGTAAGTTCCCTGAAACCACAAGCCCTGTGCTCTCAGCTCTAGCATTCGACGTAGTTATTCGGAATGCGAGAGTTTGGGATCTAGTGGGATCCGGGATTTCCGGACGTGCAGAAGCTTGAGAACGGACCAGCGTCGCCGAAACCGCAAATCCCCACACGAGAGGAACAATCGAAGTTGTGCGATTGCGGAAGCGTAGAGCGCTCCGAACTGCTTCCAAAACAGGTATGCATGCATCAAGTACGCTACACGGTACGTGGTTCGAATTCAAGAGGGTAACTCCCTGGAAGATTCCGGTTCGTATTATCCCATCGACATTCCGTGTCGCCGAGGATGCCTGAGCGTATGTCCGAACGCCACCATGCCGATCATTCTCGAACTAGAGGAGTCGTTGGAGATCGTCAAGATTGAGGATTAGCCTAAGTTACTTTTCCGATTTCATGGCAGCTTCTAAGGGGAAGCCATATTTCACCATGGAGCATAGGTGACATTGGAGCATCTTCGAATAATCCTCCGTCGTTTTCGATCGACGACGCCTGTTACCCTCGATCTCACTCACAGAGAGGTGCTAAACAAGGATGGCTATTCATGGCCTCCACAACACACCGACCCTTCATGGAATGAAATTGAGCAGACATTGTTGGATGCTCAGGCAGAGCTCTACGCCTTTCAAGCCGATTGACGCTTTTGGCGACGTAGGCGGCCAACACCATGTTTCCTCGGGCAAGGTCACAAAGGCCGGTGTGATTCGAGCGCCTAAGGCGATTCCATTGGGTATTCAAAGATTTACGATCGAAATAGTCACGAGGCTTTCTGTGGACAGTGCTTGAATCTCAGTGAGATGTGCTGAATCGCGTGAATCAACAAGACATATTTCTCCGCATCCCGCAGCGTCCGCAAAGAATGCCGATTACACTAGACTCCAATCCATATCTATAAGAAGCATCCGATCTCTCCGAAACCATTGTCCTCTCTGACATTGCGGCACGCGTTGGCTTGAACGATGAACTGCCGGATGTTCTCGGTCACCTGTGCGCTCCTGGTGGCTTCGCAGATCCTCATTGCCTCCGGTATTTTGTTCACACATACTATTCTGGGCGGATTGGGATCCGCGATCGCGATAATTGCCTAAAAGCTCGCTGGGAGCTTGGCGGAAAGTAGCTACTCCTGATTTTTCTTTCCTTCTACTCCAGGTTTAAAATGCGGTGTATGCTGCTCCGTTTGGAAGCCGCGTTCGTGTGTTCTCTTCTTGGGTTGCACATGTCCTGCAATGTCTAGTGCGTTCGTGTGATCTATCCCGGGAGTCGATCAGACTACCAATACGTACTCGAAAGGCCTCATTAGCCTGAGGAAGTCATCCCGTCGCCAACTTCAGTCTCGTGTGACTCACGAAAATGATTAGGGACTTGATATTTTCCAGATGGCTTCTGCGTGCAGTGCTGTCGAGGAAATAGGCAGGCAGCTACCAGATGTGATCTATGTGAATGTCCCAGGGCACCAGGATCGCGAACGACAGGTACAGGACGATTTCACACCCTGAGCATTGAAAAGTATGATCTTGATTTAATTTGAAGGAGTTGCCTCGCCGAAGATATCGACGCCGCGAACCCCAAAAGAGCAGTTCGGGCTACCGGAGGCAGAAGCTGATCGTGAGTTACATTCCGAAAGCTTTTGCGATAGTTCATACGTAAAATTCGATGCATCATTCCTCAAGCGCTCCCTGGGACCGATAAGGGTGGGGAAACGGAGGCCACCACCTACATCACAAGGGCCAACACGGACACCACCAAAGTCAGCACCGATCTATCTACGGTCAACACGGACATCACCGCGGTCAACACGAATATCACCACGGCCGCCACGGACGTCACCACGGTCGTCACTTCCGAAGCTCCCTAGAACGGAACCGAGTCCAGGGCTAGATGATCATCCTCGGAGGAGTTCGGAAGTTGAGAATGTCGTGGGGAACCGACTCGGGATCTTTGTCAGTTTCCACTGAGCCTCAGGGGCAAGTGACCATCAATCGCTAAATTTTTGAGAAATAAAGCGTAAAGCGGAGCCGGGCACGCTATTCCAAGGACTCCGAAAGAGAGAGCCTCTACTGATCGAGTTCAGGTATCGAGCGAAACCTTCTGTCATGAGCACGGTCAGACTTTCGTCGCGGCATTCCGGCTGAAACCCAGAGATTGGGCGGAGAAGAGATATCGGTGTACTGATGATTATTCCCTAGCTTCCTCCGAATGCCAGCGGAGGCTGGCACTCAAGGAATATCGGAACTACTATCCTACCATTGAGACAGTGCCTGGAGATGAAGAAGAACTTCGAAAAAACTGCCCAATTGAATTCACTGCCCCCTGGGCGAACGGGGGAATTTAGGCGCGACCGCGCATGCCGCGACGAAAGTCTAGCCCTAGTCATGAGTAATGCGCACCAGATTCCGGCAGCCTTGACTGGAAACAGTGGCGGATGCAGCACGACGATGCTTGGAATACACATAGACACCATCATCAAATCCAGGGTTCAAATACATTCGGGGTTACAACCTATAAGGACACCAACTTCTTGCTCGGACCTCGAGAACGACTTCAATGGAGTATCTTCAGATGTAAGCTCGGATACCAAGAATTTCTCCGGTTCCGATTTGGAAGTCAGAGCGACAAGAACAGACGCGAAACTCTTTGCTGCCGTAACTTCTAGTTCCACGATCCGTCTTTCGAGGTACTCCGAAATGAGAAATGAGCGATCATCGGAGATGAGTGATTCCGGATTCCTCTCACTAATGAGAAGATCTCGGCGCTTACGTGGTATTCTCTGTTGCCCGGGGCATGTTCTTCTTAGTTCGCTGCTGCCTCTCGGTCTGGTCCTAGTCCTAATCCAACACTATCCCCCTAGTATTGACTCATCGAGAGACTTTTTGAGGAAAGAGGATGTCTTTGGCGAGAAATTCTCGAGCCCGTTGATCCCCGATGGCAGGTAGGAATCTCTTGGCGATCACGATAGAGGAAGCGACTTTATTTGGAGTCAGCGCGAGGTTTTACTTCAACGCGATTGATGAATCCTTGGAACATCGGCTCGGATGGGATAGACAACATCTATGTTGAGCGCAGGATCCTCCCTCTGAATAAACTCGGGCGAATCACCATTGGCGTCTTTTCACATGTTGGGCGACAGCTTCACCAAGCATTCTTCGAGAGGACCGCTTTTTCCTGGATCAGTTGCTTCGAGAGCTTTTTTGGCTTCAGCCATTTTCTCTTTGAACACTTCCGTGGACGGTTTCTCTCCCATCGTGATTGGTTTCATGATCTCCGTGAATTTGGCCTCACCAGCGTCGCTGATTTTCAAGTCCATGAAACACTTCTTGATGTCCTCAGGTTTCGGTGCCGCAAGAGCGAACGACACGACAGAAAGCAGGACAATGACGCAGGCCTTCATGATGATACGGTGCGTTTCTGAAAGTGACGAGTAGCGTCCCCGCGCAAGCTTTATATGCTCGATAAAGAACCACGATTTTAATGAAAAGAGGCGGTCCGCTCTCATAAAGTACCGAGTCACGCAATTTCAGCAAACGATCGGGAGTGGCAATGGTGTCTTTCGATTGAAGTTCCCTTTCATTCACCTATCCTCCGCGGCTATTCTGCGAGAGAATCAACATTGACCCGGCTAAGTCAAATGTTAGACCTATACCTTTCCGCACTATCGAGCTCGGCTCGGGTTTTTTCCGCCCGTGACTCATCAACCCACGACGGGGATTGGATTGTCTTGGATATCCCGGAGCCGCAGGGACAGCTCTCCGCGCATAGGTCAGCTCATGTGGCGGACCATCTCTATCAAGCAAAAAGCGGAATTAGGGTACGGCGCCTCCGTTTGTGATTTGTATCTTTGATTTTCAGCCGTGACGTGCGGAATTCCTATGGTTCATCCACTTTGATCGCTCGATGTAATCGGATATCGCGCCCCGGATGAGGGGCTTCCGGGGCGGAAGGCCGTACCACGCACCCGTATGCCCTAGATGCGCCTGCAAGGGACTGCGCTCCGATGACTGTTCCGTTCGCGAGACCCGCGCGCAAGGAAAAATTCTTGTGCGCGATTCGCTATTGGCTATTGGTGATGAATCGAGAGGGGGAAGGTTCTGTGTTCTGTGACGCAGAGGCTTCTTCTTCTTCTCCTGAGCGAAGAAAGAGGGCAGAAGGTTCCGACGCGGACTTTTGTGAGCCTGTGATCGGCCATGCCAAACGGCAAATTATACAAAAATTCCACTCATAGCGAACGTCTCTCGTGAAGAATTCCCTTCCGAAGAGGATTCCTGGTACGTGCGATGCCTCCTTCTGATGAGACTACGGCAATCATCGATTCGGTATCCAGGAAATCCGAGATCCGCGTGAGGTTTTTCTATTCATCGCAACCGGAGTATCCTAAGTATCCCTCAGCCTTACGCGGTGCTCACAAAGTGAATCGAGGAAGCTGCGTAAACTTCGGCAACTCTCAATCATCCTTTGTGACATCTGGCTCTCTTTTTCACGTCATTGACACTACGCAAACGACTCCGTGCGATAGCCTGACAGCTCTGATGGCTTCGGAGCCGTTGGATTAGCGGAGCGGCAGACTGCTATGGGTGATATCGGAGCTCCGCATTCGAGGGCAGCACGACACGGTTCAGTGGCGGATCCAGGAGGGGGCGGGCGGAGACTTCCTCGAGACTTCCGACTCACTATACTCCCCGTGTTTTAGCAGGACCCAGATATCAATCCGCCCCTGGCTCGATGCATTGACTCGCCCCCCCCTCCCCTTGGAGGACTCCTGGATCCGCCCCTGATATGGTTATCGCAGTATTGATCTGTTGCATTCTTGGTGTTCCGAGGTTGAGAAGGCTCATCAACTATCTCTCACTCAGCAGATCCTCGTTACGATATCAAGTACGTCTTGGCCCAATCCTGGAGAATGAACTCGAGTTCTCGAGTTGAGTATTCCACATCACATACACACAAGAAGAGGAAGCAGAGAATGATTTCCCGGGTCGATCTCGGAATGTTTAATGTGATGCCCTTCAAAGGATTCCTCAAAATTCAAAGCCTCCCTAGTCCCGCAGCCTTGGTGAAATGCAATCCGGATCGATATCGGCTGTATCGAATCTTTATTTCACATCGCTCATAAAGCCTCTCATCGCTGAGATTATCACAGTGAATTCAAATCCACGGACAGGGTCCCCATGTATTTTCTCTTCCAGAAGCCTGAGAAGAATTCAAACACATTTCCTAGGCACGGGGAAATTCGCTAACGGCTTGGATGGTTCATTTGGAAAACGGATGGTCGGAGATCTCCGACTCTCTGAGTCTCGAACGAGCCTTGCCATTGATATCCCTCTACTATCTTGTAGGGGCGCGAGATCGTTGAGGAGGCCATTCTCTGCCTTTTTCTGACTTTTCGACTCTTTGTGCGGGAAAATATCTCCTCTGTCATCTGGGTTCTCCTTCAAAATGCAGTCTTTCAAAATGTCTTGCTTACACAGTTGATATGCAGTTCTAGTAAAAAACTTCCGCGAGGGATTTAAGGATAGAACTTCAAGAGTCACGGTAGCTCCACATTCGTCAATTCTCCAGAGCATGGCGTAGACATCAGGGCTTGACCATGGAGAAATGACCGCAGCCCTCATGACGAAACGAGGCAGAGTGCAAATTTAGAGAAGATATCTCAATGCGGATTCGGCTATAGCGGTCCTGTATATTACTGATGCCGTGACCTGAAAGGAGGGCTGTGTACCGGAGCGTGCTTAGGGAAAATTCGTTTCGGGGTGGTTTGTCTCACTGAAGCATGATCCAAACATTCCGAAAATCCGGGCTTCCCGGAGAACCGTCTTACCTGAGAGATATCGCTTGTCGCACCTGACATTCATGAGGGACGGGAGGATTTGGACCAAGTGGGCAAGACCGTCGTCAGTGACTGCGGTCTAGAAAAAAGATAATTCAGGGTTCCTCTCCCGCGAGCGCTCCGGGCGGAGAGACTCTGATTTTACGGAGTTCTACTCACTTGGATAATACACAAAGATGCAAGATTGGCGAAGCTACCCTCAGGAAGCGACAGGACCACAGCGTCATTAAGAGATGTACAGCCGATGAATAGGTACCTGAAGAGGTGTTTCTCGATCGTAGATCTGCATCAAACTCTCGGTCTCCAGGAAGACTACCCATGCATGAACAATATCCAGTGTTCGGAACCAACTGTGAACCAGGATCCGAAAACACATCAGGTACCTTTCTCATGCGATGGTCCACTCACCTCAGAAAATTACAGTGCCGGGCGATCATCGTGAATGCATGATCCACTATGTAGGTACCCTCCACATCGAGCAGAGTCAGTTGGGAACATTTGGTCAGAAGGTCGGTGAGATATTGCTGTGTATCGATGAAAGGACATCCCTGAGAAGCATTAAAATCAAGGATAAATGATAGGTTCCCGAGCCTCATGTGGGCTCTCCTCTCGGAACCCGATATCAGCTCAACTGATCACCGTGAGGATATCTCGACCTAGAAAACTTGCCTCCAAATAAAGTTCCTTCAGCTGTGGCAGCCTTGGGAAAGGCTTGACCTCGGCATCGGCCACAAAGAAGCATCTACCGATATCGAGGACTCTGAGTTGGTCCAGAGCCGTGACATGCTCGGGTTTCATTTTGAAGAAAGCGCAGCGCCCTGAGTAAGACACACAGGCTCGAGCTCGAACTCGTCTCAGGACAGCTTTGATGTCGAACACGAATTTCTAGGTAATCATGAAGCTTACCTATGATGGAACCCCTTAGGGATAAAATCTCAAGCGTCGATGGGAAGTCAATGAGACGGACGCATTTATCTTTCGAAGATGACCGGAATGAGAAATTCTCAATCTTCAAGCATCTGTAGACGAGAACCACTATGTATGTGCCTGAGATGATCGGCTGATTGACTCGCGGTACAGGTTACATGTCGAAAGCTCCGGCAAGGAGGAATTATTTGATCGAAATCGACGGCTCACCTAAGCCTCGGGCAGCGTTTGCTGATTTTTGCCAACGCTCTCGGGGAGATATTCTTCAACCAAAGACAGCCGTGGTTACCGAACACTGTGAGTTTCTCGACTGAGGGCATGGTTTCGACATGCAGAAGCAACTCGAGTTGCTTTGGCGTCAGCTCCAAGGAGCTCAGGTCCACTTGCTTATGTAGCGTGTAATCGCGACTCAGGGAATACCATCTCCGACATACACTGAAAATATAGAACGCAGCTTTTAGAATCGACAGTTCCACATCTTTGAGCTCCACAGCGGCTCATGCCGAGTTGGCTGATCATCCTCACAGAGGGAAGCTCATCTGTGCTGTACTTACAGTCCTGCGATACATAGATCTAAGAAGTCCAGATGTGAGAAAATTTTCAGGAGCATGTAGTCTGGCAAATCGGAGATCTTCGTCTGAGATCCCCTATGTTGCACTAGGGAAAAGGGAGCAGTCACAGGTGGGCAGCGGAGCCGGAATGTTATTGATTGATCGTATCCGATTTCCGATATTTCTCAGTATCCCAACCCACCTCTGGAGCCTAGGTGGAAGAATGAGACTTCGCTGACAGCATCTGTCGATTCGGAACAGCACACGGCTCCCATCGTAGATCTATAGGGCAATGAAAGCCCTCATTACGGGGAACGAGCAGTCGGACATAAGATTCTGCAAAGGAGGAGAGCGATGGGTCCCACAGACGGCAGGGGAGCTGATACCGGTGTACTGTACGCAACGATTCAGATATGACAAGCCGACTCAATCAGTTGGCCATTATCTCAATTGAAAGTTATTATTGCATGGACCGGGAGCTCCCCGACCTCAAGACTTAATCGGAACCACCTCTAGCCGGCTATTGGTTTCGACGCAATGCTTTAATGCTCAGACACCATGCACTTCAGTCACTGTCCGCATCGGAAGCGCCATTCAAACAGACGAAACGTGATTTCTCGGCGGTAATTGAAAGCTCGAGCCTGGTGGATCTCCCATTCGATCTCTATTCCTCAGGCGTACCCATACAGGATCTAGAATGAGTCGGTTCCGAGCGAGAGTCCGAGAACGAGGGTCGCCTCTCTCGAGACTCGAGACGCTCGAGAGCCCTCGAGTTCTGGGAGGTTCTGGAACTCTGCCGTCAAGTTCGAAGAGAGACTTCGATGGAGGAAATCAATCCGTGGAACTACAGATAAGAGACATTAAAATGCCATGCTTGAGCTGTGGTCGAATAAGGAGGCTCTCCCTCTCTGCATCGAAGACAGTGACCAAGCGAGATATCGTTATCAAGCTTCTGCTTAGTCTCCATCAACGAACGGAACACATCTGATAATTTCTGCCTGGGCTCACCGGCGCTCCTCCGTGAGTCATCCCGCGGAGAGAAATGAGTCAGGAGCAGGGAATTCATCGGAAGATACTGTCCGGCCCCGAGGTGGCGGGCTTGAGAATTTATTTATGGACGAAAAAATCAGCGCTCGATTTCCCCGGGAGATGGCTCGGGAATCGGGAGCTTGAAAACAGCTGGTGAGGGCACAGCTGACAGCTCCACCCGCGCGGGCTCCATCCTTCACGGAGCTCCCGCGACCTCCGGAGGGGGGACAGCTTACCACAGATATCTTGGGTTGTGCTCTGCGAGTGCGGATCTTATAGGCGTATAACCAATACGTTCACCCGACGCAGGGCCGTGCTCCGGCGGCGCTCAGCTCGATACCACGACTAGGGCTCGGTTCTCCGTGTGTCTGAGTGTTTTGAATGTGTTTGTGTCTAGGTTCGCCGGCACTGTTCGTGGAACAACAGCAGGCACTTGAATTCAAACTTGGGCGGAAAATCTATGTCCGACAGTGTCGAACTCCGAGATGTTCCATGCTGCCTTGGCTATTGGAGCTTCTCTCATAATTGCATTGTTCCGCTGAAACCGGGTAGAGCGCAACTATGACTTGATGAAATTGACCCGATTTCTGAGAGCGATCCGCCTATCGTACTGTTTCACGCGGAGGGGCATGGTTCGTCCCGAAAAAGATTTTATTCACGCTTGCCAATGATGACTCGCAGCTGGAATCATCATTTGAGGGAAAAAATCTACCAATAGGGTCGAGAACTTACGCGGTTGGCGTGTGAAGCAGGATCCAGACCTGAAATATGAGCGGAATTCCAAGCTTCTCGAGAGACATGGAAAATGAGATGAAGGCTACATATCATGTTAAGAGAACATGCCTTTACGAGCGAGACGGGGGCGTTTGGAAACCCCAGTCGAGTTCATTCGGCGAATTGTGGGATATCTCTACGCTTCTAGAACCCCCGCGGGAATCACATCCCTGATTGCTCAGAGAAGAGCGGACGGCTGAAATCTACACTGGTCCCCTCATACTGCATTCCCTGTAGGTCGAGCTTCCTCCCTCCGGCTTCCCGCCGATTCTACCGTTCGCCCGACCGCCCCCGAAACGATGTTCGCAGGTGTTGTCGAGCTGTAGATATAAGTACGAGTCCGTCATGCGAGTGTCCTCTCGGAAACTCGACTGTGGAGGAACCCGAAGTTCATCGAGGTGGAGCGTCCTCGAAGATGTCCCTCGATCTCATCCGAGCTGCCTCGCGGATCGTAGTCTCCAAGAGAGCTCACAGCAGCGAGAACTGCAAGCATAGATACGAGGCCCAGATAATCTCTGTTTTTAGGTCATTAGTCTCGCATTAAGCTTGACCCGAAATAAGAGCTCTATGAAGTTGACTTTTGACTCCACTATGATATCGTGCTAGGGTGGTACCCAATCACTGAGAGTAGTCGGTACCTGGCTCGGATGGCGGTCCGCAATGATGGGAATGCCTGCACAAGCAACCCGCAACCACGCAATCCTCTTTCTGACTTCGGTTGCACTGCAAGGATCCGCTGCGAGATTCTTCTTCCAAGCGCCTTGGTTGAACCCCAAATAAAATTCCTTAGGTTCGTCGGTCCATAGATCTCATAAATTCCGAATGATGATATCCATGATAAAATAATATATATGATCTATCTTTGCCCCACCTTCACGGCAAGATCCGTCGATGATCGTCACTGCTGTTGTAGTCGCTCTCGTTCGAAAGCGACTCGGAGCGTTTCGCTGTTCCTGAGTCATTTATGCGGTGAGTGAATGCGATAGACTCGAGGATGAGACCACGGACTGACGGAGATTCTGGCCGGATCACGGCATCCTCCAGCCACCGAGGAAATTCCCTCTCGTCAGCTGAAGAGGAAAGCCACGACACCTCCATGTAACATAGCCTTGCACTAGCCCAGCGCCAGCGCCTTTCTCAGCGCCTACGCAGCACCCCTTTCCCCTCTTCATGAACCTCTGAATACCGATCAGGATCTCAAATGGATGCGTCGAGGTCACCGCTGCGCAAAACGCATTTTTGATGGAAATGTTTTTTTCCCAGGTTCCGGTTCCGAAGCCCGGAAAGACCCATTCCCACTGATATCCGAGCAAAATATCCCGGATTTCGATGAAAATAGTTTTTTTTCCGGATTTCGGAGCCTGCAGAGAAGGGGTAGGAAATGCAGGACAGCAGAGAAAAACGACTCGGGGTTGCACCGGGGCTCGGAAACTTTCAGAAAAGCATGTCAAACCAGGTGATTGTCATTTTCAAAGAAGAATGTTTACTTGTGAGTCTTACAGCAAGCATGAGATCGGAAGGTGCATAAGATCGCAATTCACAGAGGACAGCTCCGCTCATCTCCGTATCCTGTGCCGGATCGCTCTCTTGTTCGGGGGCTCTGTTCTCTCACCTATGGCAGGTGGCGAGTTCAGGGATCCTACAAGAAGTGACACGCGTCTGACTGGGAGCCGTTTCAGGATAATAAACACGAGTATCTTGCTCCAGAGCGCTAACTGCGGATCTGCGGTTCTGAGCTTGAGACATTGGAATTCTCTAACCACCGTCCGCCGCCGCCGTTCGAGGGAATCATCAAACGAGCTCTCGATGGCTCTGACATTGGAGGAATGATTTCAGCCGGCTTCGATCCCAATTAATCTCTTCCTACAATCTATCGAGAGAAAATCCGAATGTTCCTGAATCTCTCAAGTATGAGAGGGTTTATTGGCATTGATTTATTTTTTCAATTATTCGGTACGTAATGAGAAAATTGGCAATCTGTCAACAATCACGAGCAGCTTAATTTGATACGAAGGAATATGGAATCTAAAATAAGTTGGGCCTGCAGAGCTACTGCACATCATATCAATCCGGAGAGCTTCCACCGCTTCGGATACTGCGGAGGATCATTGAGCTGAATGTGAGCGCCCGCGCACGAAGATGAGTGTTTCGAATACATGTACAATCACCGCGACATCCACCTGATATCCATGGTTGGGTGATGATTTGAAGGGGAAATATCGATATCAAGTTCAATACTCCGATCTGTCGCCAAACTGAACAATGCGTGGTTCTCTCTCAGCATTTTGACGGATGCGCGAGCATCGATGGGCAGACGATCGAGCAAATCACACGGACGACTCGTTGGAGCTCGCTTTCCTGAGCCTCTTAAGTCGGAACCGCGGACTTTTCCTGACAAGGAGATCACGGTACCCTTCTTCTCAAGATTGCGTTCATTAAAGTACCCTCTAATATCGGAGCTCGACAAAGTCGCGGGTTGATGGATGAGGGGACTTTTCAAGCCAAGTAATGATACGATGTCCGTCGACGCTCAATGTAGCTCTTCTCCACGAGTGACTGGAGGCTCTTCGAAATAATATCGAGGTCGATGCTGATGCGACTAGATTTCGCGACGTGATCTATGTATGTATTGCACTCGAGACATTCGAATTTCTAGAGAAGCCTCATCAACAGAGCTTCGGTGTAAATCCGCTTTTCAGCATCGCTGGCTGGTTTGATCGCCGCTTTTGCGACCTGGATTGCACTCCTAACCACATGTCCTGGGCATGGTATCGAGCCGGTCCGCTAGTTGCTTCTCGGCATTTTGTGCAGCCAGCTGTGGTTGAACTTTGGTGACGCGTCGCTTCGTTAGTTGGGGAGTTCTCCGTGCTGCACGGCACCTCAGACTTATGAGGTTGTGATCGCTCATGGCTATCAGCCTATCCTCATCGACGGTCGTTTTCTCGACATGACTCAATGCTATGCTATTCATCAGGAAGTAGTCGATCGCTGACTTTTCCCTTGTGTATCGGCCTTCGCATCGGTCTGTCATGTTAAGTATAGTGAGTCCATTTTCTACAGCGAACTCTTCTAGAAGTTGGCCCCTCCTGTTTGATTTCGCAGCTAGACTCAGTATGTGGGCGTTTGCGTCTCCGCCTAGGACGAGACAGTCCGTCGGAGTGCATGTCTGTTTGATTTTTGAGGCAAGGGTCTTGAGAAAAGTTTTGTTCTCTCTATCAGTTCCATGCTTCACGTAGAAAGATATGAATACCCATCTACGCTTGCCGATCCATACAGCCTGTGCAATAAAGTCAATCCCTTCGTGGTGCCAGTCTACCTCATAGTTCTCTCGATAGAGAATAGCCACGCCTCCGTTCGAGTTTTTGCCGCTGGCACCTCTACGCTTGCTGTGGACTATGTTATAGGTTATAGCCTTGGATAGTTGGTGCTTTCTCATTGTTCATTAGTCGTGTTTCACATAGAAGCATTATGTCCACGTTAAGATCAATGAGCACATCATTCTCCAGTGAGATCCACTTAGCCATACTAGATTTAGAACCATTCATGTTAAGGGATGCAATATTGATTTTATTTTCAGCTTCTCCGTGTCCGAGTCCTCCAGTTCTTCGGAGGCCTCTTCTACGGTAGCGCCATATCGGCTTGATCGGCTGGTGGCATTCCTTAGGATTTCGGCGGTGCATTGCCACTTGCTTTGGGCCTATTCTTGCCACCTCGATCCTTTTTGGGCCTCTGAGGGTTGGATTCATTTTAGGATCTAGACTAGATTTTTGCATCTGCTGAGAAAAGAGGGATATTCAAAACCTCCCACCCCAGGTTTGGGTATCGATTCCAGGGGTTGATACCCAAATTTCGGAACTGTTTGCGAACTCGAGTCGACTCCTAAATCATTATGCATGAGATTAGGCTGGAAGCGAGATCGGAACCAAGGGAGAATATCGAGCTCAAATCGGAAACAGCTCTCTGATCAGACCGCCCGGACATTAGATTACGGCTTTTCACAACGACTCCAGCTCTCGACATGGACATGACTTCTCCCGATACCGATCGACAAGGCAACGATTTCACAAAAGGCTCTGATTTCACTTCACTGTCACGCCACAGATCTCGGGATTTGCGGTAAGGTCTCGAATATTGTTGGATATCCCCCCTCGAACATCCTCGAAATCTAGAACAGACCTTCACTGAGCTATCGGAGGGTAGCTTAGTAATTCGAACCTGTCCAGCCTGGCATGAAGTGAATAATCCATTCCGCATACTAGAATCGAACTCCCTCTATTTCTGCTCGGCTTAATTACGTCGTCATCATATTGAGTGAGGAGGACTTCAGCTAGAACTATCCTTTCATCTGGAGCGGACCAACAATTGCTGACTCGTCGTGCTCCACAGAATGAGGGGAATAATAGGACCTCCCTCCCCTCTTCTGCCTTCCAACTCAATAAAATCTCGGAAGCAAGGAGTCAGATAGCGATCGAACTAGTCGAAGCAAGGTGACATCTCATCCTCTGTCTCATCACGAGCTCACCTGACCATAATGTCGAATAATACGGCGACTCAGCTCACCTGCGGGCGAAGAAGATATGCCATCACATATGCGGGCCCCGCAGCGGGGATGATAGACCGGGAGGGCTGAAATATGAGAAACGTCTCACAACGAGCGATGGGAAAAATAGCTCAATGATGAGTCATAGTCTATGATCACAGAGGGAACGGGAATTCAAGAAACATCCTCGGGGAGGACCGCACTTACATTCCGGCCGTCTCAGCCGCGTTCTGCGACGCTCCTCCGCTGAAAGCTGTGAATCATCGGCAACAGTTAGTGAATAGTTTGGGATGCCTTAATGAATTCAGAATAGGTGATTGAACGCTGTTATATTTCATTGACGGCACTCAAATCAGTCGTGATTTTCGTCCACCTTGCGCAAGAACGGCGGTGACGCTGACACCGAGAATGAAGGAGAGGAGTCCGACGATCGACTTCGGAAGTTTCGCGAGCTGGTGTGGCGAACAAGTTTATGGTTCAGTTTAATTATGAGAATATCTAATAAAGAGTGAGCCGGGTTATCGCCGGAGCTGAGGGCGAGAACGTCGGGCATCCGGCCACGAGCCCTCAGGGCATCGGGTCGCGAGAATTTAGCCATGATAACGATCGGCGGCGAGGTATCAGAATACAGGGCTTACGATGTATATCACTTGCGTCTTCAGAGCAAGTTCGGTGACCGGGATACAGTCCTTCTGAGTCTAGTCGGTATACCGGAGATAGCGAGAGGAGAATTCCCAGTTCTGAGGGAGTCTTTCGGACTCAAACCGTTGGCGGACGGCGTTACCAGCCCGTCGGGACTCGGGGTGGACATTCTTATCGGCCAGGATTTCCTAGCGAAGGTCGTGCGCGGTGAGGAACGTATTTTCGAGGACCGCGGCTTCCGCTGCTTCGGCAGACGTTTCGGACTGGATCCGGCGGACGGTGGCTTCAGGCGAGGTGGAGGGACCGGATTGGATCCGGCGGACGGCGGCTTCGTGGCGACGCAGGGCCGCCAGATGCAAGCTTCGGGCTTGGGCAACTGGGCTCGCTGGGTCGGGGGTTTCGAGCGAGGAGTCGCGGCGGCATCTGCGCATCTGCAGAACTCTGGCGAGGAGAGCAGCGTCGATGGGGGGGGGGGGGGGGCACGGGGTCCCTGGTTCCTCTGGCGCGAGCACCCTGTCGGCAGCTTACGTAGGGCTGACGTTCGTCGAAGGTCATGCGATCCCAGACCAGGCGGGCCGCTGCGCGGACTTCCCCGAAGGGTGCCCCCCTGAACTCCTCGCACATGAGCGCGGATCGCACAAACAGGCCCAAAGGGCTTCGATCAAACTCACAATTTGGCATGATAGCGTTGGAGTACGTCCGATGGCTTCACAGAGACCGGCACGAATGACGAGAAGCGGGATCGAAAGCAAGAGATTTGACTTGAGAGAGAATGGTTGGACCAATGGAGAAACAGGCCGCGCACATCGCACATATCCATTTTCAAACGGTTTCCGAGGCTCGGCCTCCGAGTCCGAGTCATCTTCCGCGCACTGGTTGTTTCAGTTCCGGTCTCGCTTCTTCTCAAATTCCTCTCCATCTGTATCAATGTCGCGTTTATGAGATGTGTTCAACGAAGTGTACCAGGATGTCCCTGGCAGTTATTACTAATTCACAGGATCGGCAGGAATTTGGCCGGGAGTGTGGCGAAAAAGTTTATGGTTCAGTTTTATTATGAGAATATCTAATAAAGAGAGAGCCGGGTTATCGCCGGAGCTGAGGACGAGAACGTCGGGCATCCGCACCTCGCGGCATCTTCGGGTGGCGCGGCTGCGCGGCGGCTAAAAACACATGCGAACACGACGTGGTGACGACACCACGCTCAGGGTTCAGCTCCGACTGTAACTCGAGTAGCTAATACAAAACTCAGAGAACCAAGCGTCTATTACTTTGGGTGAAGTTCGGGGGTAGTTCGCAAATTCGCAACAGCTGGAAAGAGATGTCACATGAGAATCCGTGCTCTTCCTAGTAGATGGTCAAACCGGAGCGGTTTAACCAGAAAACTCAATGTAAGCCATACTCTCCGGCCGCTTCCTTGGTCAGAGTGAGAAACACAGATGAATGGTGTGTCCTGTAGTGTTTAACCACTGAAGAGAATACGACCGAATACGTCGGCGTCTAGACTGGAAGTGATTTATTGTACTTCGTCGTTTCCAGCTACTGACTATGCTACCCGTGCGGGCGCTGTCCGCCACATGCCACATGTCCGACAATGAGCATGGTCGGGAAGTTAATGTCACGGATCGACCCCTCAAAAACTACTATGAATGAATACACTGAAGTTCGGTTCACAGATGGGCTCCAGAGAGGGTGTGACACGGAGGGTTTGAGTGAACAAAATCCCTTTCGAGTTTTCCGGTCGTCGGGAGCGACCGGCCTGATGAGTTGCAACTTGCAATGTTGTTATCTTTCTTCTTTCTCTCTGTTCCGCAAAACCCTCTCTGTGGCGCAAATTTCTACTCCACAAGCCGTGAGGGCGCCTCGCGCCCCCACAGCCTAAGGAAAATCAAGTGTTGCTTTTCGTTGTCCAAGGGGAAGGGTATGCAAGCAATAGACATCTTGTTCCTCTTTGAGTCTGGACTACATAATTATAATTATCGTGAATAAGGGGTGTTGGGAGGGGCTCATTCTCGTGAAGATTATTTGTCAAGTCTCGGAGTGGAAAAAGGTCTGACTGCGCTTCATAACCGGGCATGGTTCCAAATCCAAGCGCAGAGAGCCGGAGCCTGACGAAACCGGCCAACGTTGTGGCGTACTTTCTTAGCGCGGGGTGACGCTTCCGAACGAAGCGGACGAATTTTTTTTTCACGGGATCATGGGCACCTCACGGCATTCCGGGCACCTCTTCTCAGAGCCGCAGCCCCTCGGCACGTGCCCCCGGCATACGCCGCTCGACACGCTCGCTGAACGCTGAAACGAATGGAGTAGGGGCTCCTTCCTTGATACAGGTTCCGATTGCGAAGCTGCACAAACACGTGAATTTCACGGAAAACATGCGATTAAGCAGTTAGAAAAGTATATCTCGACCTCACTGGAGTGATTGCGCATCGATCGGGAAAATTTGGGGTCTGTTCGGAGGTGGAGAGCGCTAAAAAGTGGTCCGGTGTCCGGCAGACATAGCGCTTTTATGTATTAAAATATGTATTAAGATAAATAAATATATATATACATACAGGGGGATAGGAATCATGCAATACTAGTACTTATATACACATTTCAATCAATTAGCTGGCTTCCCCGACTCGATCACCATACGAATTGTTCGTATG
Source organism: Galendromus occidentalis (assembly GCF_000255335.2). Lineage (NCBI taxonomy): Eukaryota > Metazoa > Arthropoda > Arachnida > Mesostigmata > Phytoseiidae > Galendromus > Galendromus occidentalis. Next base: position 558,884 of record NW_003805171.1, on the reverse strand, counting down.
TGACAGTTAATGCCCTGACTTATGGCCGCTCGTTGGTGGTCGGCGTTGACGAATTCCGGCGTCCTCGAAGGCTCCACGGCTCTGAAAGAGATCAGATAAGCTTAACTAACGATGAAGATCCAGAAGAACGCGCCATGGACGATATCGCAGGCAATCTCTTAAAAACCGTTCATGTCGATGCTTCATGCTGCTACGTGAATCGTTTCCTGTTTCTAATGAGGCGCCTAGCGTGACCTGAGGCGGATGTCCATGTGCGTGGTACGTAGTAGATCACATCCACCCGAGCAAGCAGACAGACGTGAGGCTCGCGCCAAAGCATAAGCAGAGTGCTCTTAGAATCATACTTCTTAATCCGCAGCCGTAGTCTCCGCAGTACCCTAACATGGGGTCAGGCAGCTGAATCCACGATCAGCAACCGTGAACGAGGACAAGTCTTCAATACAACTCCCAGCGCCTGTAGAATTCGCGCGCACCGGCCTCAAGCAAACTATGATCAAGATCATTCATCTAATTTTCCGCCACAGCCAGATACAGCGAAGTCGAGCTCAACGAGTAGATAAGACATCTGTTCATTCTTGCCGGTGGGTTCGGACGGCTTCTCCAAGAACCACACAAGTCGGTAGAGCTCTTGCTCTCGCACCTACAGCTCTAATCTATCGCGGGAACGCAACCCAAAAACAACCAACTCTCACCAAAGGAGGAACCAGTCGCAAGTCCAAACTGATCGCCTTGCTACCGGATCGAGCTACAACGCAATGATCGCGCGACGCGATCCGGAAGGATACCGAACCGAAAATAATTACTCCCCCGGAATGACCAATCAAGCTAAAGCAACGAAAAAATGATACAGTGAAACCTGTCTAATGGGACCACCTTCCGTCCGACCCCTTACGCGTTCGAATCAACACAGTCTGAAAGAATCGGTGCCAGACAAAAGTGGACCGATAGCTCAGGTGGACCCGTTACGCGAGTGGACCCTAAGTCAGGTTTCACTACATTACAAAAATCTCCTTATGTTTCGAGAGAACAGCCACGCGCAGTCCGTGGCAGGTGTCAATCTACACGGTAGTGAATGGAATCCGAGGAAGTAAGCAGACAGACGTGAGGCTCGCTCCGAAGCATAAGCAAGGTGCTCCAAAAAGAGTTTGCAATGAGCATACGTGGTATTCGCACTGTCCAAACAGATTCGAGCGAAAGAAGGAATGAAATTAAGAAAAACCGACCTTCAAAGCCACGTACGCGGCGGGCGTTGAGCTGTCCTGTCCGTCGGACGCGATGTATGTCCGGTCTGTCCAACCATCCGGTGGAGCGATGAATTTCGAGTTCTGCACTCGAACCGCAAACTTGCGATCATGTTCGAAATAGAAGAGATTCGCCTTGCCGAAGATCCGATGAAGTTCTTCAATCGGTAGCGTGTGTCGTGGTCACACGGTGGTGTAGATGGACGTCTGACGATTGAGGTGTAAGACGGATGTCGGAGGTGTAAGATGGATGTCGGAGGTGTAAGATGGATGTCGGAGGTGTAAGATGGATGTCGGAGGTGTAAGATGGATGTCGGAGGTGTAGGATCTAGAGATGTGTGACGAGTAGTCGGAGAGGACGGTCAGAACGGAGGGGAGGGTCGAGAAGGAGGAGGATCGGAAGGAAGCAACGAAAGTAGAACTTAGGGTGAGAGAGAACGTTAAAATCCAGCCAAGGTCGATAGGCATGGTGGATACTAAAGTGGCGGATATGGAGGATGGCATCATAAGCATATGCAGCGGATCGGCAGTTGATGTACTATTGATGGTTAAAGAGATGGCGTTAAGGGTTCCGGTGATAAATCACAAGAACGAAACGGTGAGTCTAAAACCAGGTACGGTCATTGCGCGCGGGCAGAGGGTCTCAGATAAGCGCGACGAATTTTATGATGTCACTCGCGAGGGACTAGTTGGGAGTGGTACAGCGGACTTTAAGAGGCGAAGTCTCAAGTTGGAGGAAGTAACGATCAACGAAGCGGTACCGGGTAAATTCAAATTTTTGTTACTGGAGTTACTTAACAAGTATCGGATGGTAATCGCGACAACCATGGCGGAGTTAGGTCGGACTAAGTGGACGGAGTTCACGAATAATGAACTCCCCGGAAGCGCGCCGGTTCGATGCAAGCCATTCCGGTTGTCAATGACGGAAAGAGAGGCCTTGAAGGAAATATTAGATCAGATGGCGGAGGCCGGGATGATAGAACCATAGACCCCCATTGAGCTCGCGGACCCCCGCGGACCCCCTCCAATAGACCCCCATGGGGCTCGCGGACTTACTCCCGTCGGCCCGCGTGAGGCTCCCACACACCTCTGTCGGGCGAAATTTCGCGGTCCCTGATAGACTCCGCAACTTTGTAAGGAGGCAGATCCTCGGGCTGCGATCGAAAGGCAGAGTCATCGAAATTCGAGCCAAGCATCCCCAGAGCTCGAGCGCAATGTCCGCGGAGCTTCCAAATAATATACCGCGAGTTCGGCGCGAACCTTGTCAAAAAGGTACCGGAGGACCTCCAATGGGTCAAGGAGAGGTCAACGGGAGTTGCCCAGAACTTCACCGAAGAGGTCCCCAGAAGATCTCCAGAACAATGAGCCTGATATGGACACATTATGATGGATAAACTCAGGGGGTCCGCGCGGAGAGAATCGGTGCTCCGGGGGTACGCGAACTAAGGAAGGTTGCCGACCTCTGGTATAGAGTGTACGGGGATGTAAGTGACGGGGAGTCTCCGCCTGGCGATGATAATTCCGTTAGCATTCCAGAAAATATTCAACGTTCGGAGGCATCGGAGTCGGAGAAGAACAGCGAGCTATGTGAGCAAGAGGACATTCGAGTCGACGAATTGTCACAACATTTCGAGGGTCTGAACATGTCGATCCAAGAAGAGGAGACGGAACCGAAGATCAGAAAAACAAGACTGACGGTTACAGAGGAATCAAGTGACGACTCTAGAAAAGACGGCGCGCCGGAATCGAAGAGCGAACGGGCTCGAAATCACCAGAAAGTTGAGGCTACACCGTTGACGGGGAGAGACGCTCAAGGACGACGAATAGGGGGTGAAGCAAGAGTTCGGCCGGAGCGAACAGTACATTCCCGAGGCAAATATACGAAGTAGATGGTTAGACAGAAAAAGCATAAGGGAAATTAGGAATAGATGATGAACTAGGAGAAAATATACAGGCGGTAATGTGTGGGCAGACAGTGGAAAAGAGATGTTCAAGTTGAGGACAACTGGGAGGTAGCGATGGCAGAGCGAGCGGGCGATGCACGCTGAGACCGGTGGAAAGAAGACACCCCCAACGGAAAAGAGATCTGAACGCTCGAATCGAACAAAGCAGCAGTCTTTTCGACGTGTGGTGCGTTGGGAATCAGTCGATCATGAGTGCGTGCGCCGATTGTCTAGATAACAGGCACGAGACGGGATCGTCGTTGTGTAGCGCGAGAAGACGGTCGTGCCGGGGATGTAAGGAGGTAGGGCATTTCGAAAGAAATTGCCCTGCACGTGTGTGTTACAGATGTGGCGGAACGAGACATGTAAGGGTGGCTTGTCCCAGTCCGAGGGACATGCCACCGGTAGTGCCGGAAGTTCAGGACGTCCGAGGAGTCCAGGAGCTTGAAGACGTTCGGGAGGTGCAAGCTGAAGGCGGCCGGGAGGAATCTAGTGAGGAGGACGATGACGAGGATGAAGAGTTTGCAATGAGCACAGGTGGTTTTCACACTGTCCAAACAGATTCGAGCGAAAAAAGGAATGAAATGAAAAAAAAACCGACCTACAAAGCCACGTACGCGGCGGGCGTTGAGCTGCCCTGTCCGTCGGACGCGATGTATGTCCGGTCTGTCCAACCACCCGGTGGAGCGATGAATTTCGAGTTCCGCACTCGAACCGCAATCTCGCGATCATGTTCGAAATAGACGAGATTTGCCTTGCCGAAGATCCGATGATCTTCTTCAATCGGTAGCGTGAGATCCTCGTCTAGGCATAGGACAAACTTTCTCGGGCTGATCCACACAGCCAAGGTTTAACGTCCCGGGTACTGTTATTCACATTGCTTCCGAGGACGGATCCATAGAGCAAATGTACCCAGGAGGATCAAGGCCGAGTACCTGCATATTTTTCCGGCAGCAGGGATGGAACCCACACCGCCTCCCGCGCGAGCGGCGTCTTTGCGGCATTTCACGAAGTGAAACGCACGTTTGCACGAGAAGTGACAAACGCGCCAACCACTCGACCACCCGTCGGTGCTGGACATAGGACAAGGACTCTGCCATTGCGACCCTCTGTAGTGACATTGATTGATGGACCGAGCTCCATCATCGGTGAAGATTTTAGCGCAACTAGAAAATGAGATGTGTTGTTAGAGTCACGCACGACTAATGCTATTTCCCAGGAAATAAAGTTCTCGCGTCAACATCTGTGATAAAAAAAAAGTTTTTGTAAACCTTGCCAAATAAACCGATTACTACTGCATCAAAAAAAATCCTCCATGGCGGAGCAAGTCTACCTCGGGAAAGATGAATCGTGCGCGAGATGACTCGTTTAGATATCTTCGAAAGCGATGAAATCGCTTGAAGTCGAGCAGAGTCGAGACTCACTAATCAAGGCATTCTGTAGCATGTTCTAGAGAGCGGGCGGTCAGAGAGGTCTCTACGGCAATAATTGGCCTTTGGGGAGCATGACGGCGGCTCCCGGACAGATTATCAGGGCTACTCCAGGAATCTCGGCACACCGACACGGATTCTTAGAGCAAGGAGCCCTAGGCCGTCAATAAACTTACTCCCGACCGCGAAGGCAGGTGCAACTGGTAAATTATCCCATCTATGCAATGTATCGACGGGTGCTGATCCTTCCCGGAATCGAGAGTCACGCTTTTGCGTTCTCGACGTCAATGAAATTGATGTGGAAATCATCTCTTCTAACATTAAGGATATGAGGGGATCGGAGGTCATGGACCAAGTTTGGACAGATGAGCGGGAGGAAGGGAGGATTCTGGGGATTGAATCCTCTCGTTGGCCTGTGGCCCACATGGCCCAAGAAGCGTCCGATTCCAGATTCGTCGGTACACTTTCGGAAGAAACCAGTCTCACACGCAGCAGAAGATTTCGCTCTACTCGATTTCTGAGCCAGGGAAGTACCAATCGAGTCTGCCGGGCGGTCCCGCCCAAGCCTTGCGTGCTTTTGTCTAGACCCCGTTCAGAGGCAGAAGCAAGAATTCTTCAGGCTAATTCTGAGTGATCGGGTTCGTCGTCTCAACTCAGCAGTATAGAACCGATCCTCAAGCGACGAAATGGAAATTCTTCTCACCTGGAGTACAGGCCACATTTGATGGTGTGGTTGCTTCTGCTTGTCGCCGTTAGACCTTCTCCGGATCTCGGCGGTGGTCGTGGATTTGCAGTCGTGGGTTTGCACGGTTACGGGACGAGCCCGCTGCTCCAGATGTCTGCGGATTTCGTAATCTCTTGGGAAACGAAGCTCGATTTCTCCGATTCATGGATTCAGTACAGTGGCCGGCTTCTCTCTCAAACTGATCGTGTGATTAGGCTGAGCAAGTAGTCGAGGCGATTGCCTCCGGAGATCGAAGATCGAAGAACTCACCGGCGTGGAAGTTGAGAAGTGGAGTATCCTTTCGGCTTCCTCTTTATCACCAAGCCAGTCGAAGTTCTGATTATCCCTTTTGTGAGAAGCTCTCCTGCTCTCTCTCTAGGCTACTGAACACAGAGTAGTCGGAGGGTTCTGTGACTTCAACCACGGCTCTTTATTCAGCTGACTCACGGAGACGATCTGTCATCTACCGCCATCAGACTCTGAATGTTCCTCTCTCTGTTTTCATTCTCCATCGTCTGCTACCTTAGCGCCCTCTACACTCAAGAACAGACTCTCTTTCTATTCGGAACATAGCGCGCCAACAGACATTGTTACACTTTCGATGAAGTGCTCACCCTACCGACACCTTTATTTCGGATGATGTCTGTCGCGTCGCGAAGAGTAGTACCTCCGTTGCGGGGACGAAATCCCATAGTTCAAATTTAAATTTTGCTCGACAGCGATGAGATTTTTCATCGATCCGAAGACCCGGAACTCGAGCACAAATTTTCCCCTCGCGGCGGGCTGACTTAGCCCACATAGCTAACTCAACGAAAAACGCGGAGTTTGTCCAGGCGACATATAAGGAACTCAAGCATACGGTCCCTCGGCGTCATCCTTAGGCACGCGTGAAAGCGTGGCGCGATCTACGTGGAATCACAGGGACTGTCTACCAGCTTATCTGTGTGAATGCCCCCGGGTCCCACTCCCGATCAAAGAATCCCTGGGCGATCCAGATACGATGTGAATTCTACGATCTCAGAACTCCTTCTCCGTCGAGAATCTCAACCGACGAGCTCTGCCAACAATGATACAAGCAAGATGTGTTCACTTGGCAGTCTCGGGAGGCGGGGGCGATTCGGAGCGCCACCTGCCGGTTTTTGGGGGCGGTTTTTCTGTCTGCTCTCTTCCCTTTCGGCGTCGTTGTGTTGTGCTCTCTCCGCCGCTGCTGCTCTTGACTGCTGGTGGTGGTGGTGGGTACGTTGTCGTCGTCGTCGTGTTCTCCGGCAGTCGTCGTCGTATTGTGGTGGTACAAGAGCAGACAGACGTCGCTGCTGCTGCTGCTTGCCAGTCAGCCAGCCTACCTGCCACTGTTTCTGTAATTCTGTTAGCACCGTCGGACAAACATCGACCGCAAAATGTTGAATCGTTTCGTTGAAAACGATAACTCGCTGTAGCCGGAAATTCGGTCAAGCACGAGGTAAGAACTCGTCTCGATGTGGCAATTTCTGTGACTGATTTTCCAGAGTGGAGCGCTTTTCCTGTGGGAGTTTGTGCGGCTCTCGGGGCGGTTCCATGAGTCATTGAGTTTTGCCTGATATTCCTTCGCTAAGGCAGAAGGAATATGATGCCCTAGTCCTGATGGATTTCCGGCTCTGTAGCTCAATTGAGAGAATTCGCGGCGACAGCTCTAGCCAGACGGAGCCACAACCTGTCTAAGCCAGTATCGGTCTGACGTCGGCCAGGTCGTCGAACATTTTGATTGTCAACAGCCTGTTGAGAAACTGCACTGCCTAGAAACATGAAACTTTCGTCGATATACTGCGGCGGATGTTTGAGAAAGATATTTTTCCGCTGTGAACCTATTGTTGGAATCTTCTTCTAATCTTGTGCCGATGAGCGTACTCTAATTCGCTCTAGAAGCCTGCCGGCTACTTTCAATCCTCGACTACAATAATCCGTGAGCCCTGTCGATGAATCTCGAATGATGTTGCCTCTTGCTCGATTCATTGGACCCGGTGACGACGAGTCATCGTCTGACAGCCGGGGTATTCGTCGCACATACAACGTATAAACAATACAAAGCGGGAACGCGACCAGAAACGTCGATCTGTCGGAACGCTTCTGAGCCCTTTCGAATGCTCTCTGCTATTCCGTTGTCGGCCACTTACGTCACCGCTCGAACTCATTTATTGGCTATATCGATCATTGTGAACGTCATACGATTCAAAATATCGGAACTGAGCGCCCCAAGTTCAAGGAGGGCTTCCCGTGCACCGTTGATGGAGGGAGCGCGGATTTTGGGAAGAAGCTGAATCCCTGATCGTGCGGCATAGCTCGAGGTTGGCCCATCATTCTTCCGACTTCGTCCATACCGAACGGTCTGTGAGAGCAGAAAAAATCCTTAATCAGCACCTCCTGCGCCTGATCAAACGACGTCATACATTTCTGCACAATTCATCCCTCCTACGGTCCTTCTCTGTGAAACTGGAACGAATTAGGAAATACGGGAAACGTTCGCTGGCTGCTGCTCTATGCTGAGCGGTCGAATTTCTCGTGACTGCCTCGAAGCAGTACTCCGATCGCCGTATCCTAATAGGGATTCCTTATCGATGAGCTGTAAATCCCGATTGGCCTCGAAGCTCATACAAACCGGAAAAGTAGAAGCCGTTTCCCTATGACGATTCCGAAATCCTCGATCCTCGTCCGAGTGGGTATTCGACACGAGTCGACCTTCTGATGGACTTGTTGAGCATCTGTCATCGAGTCGGCGAACACATGTGCGACCCGTTCGCGGCGTTCTATGCGCTGACTGTGAGTGAGGTCGAACGAGAGCCACCGAGCTGCGGGTGGAGTCTGACGGCGGGGGTCGCGCGGAGAAGCGAGCTTCATTCGATTCGGACTGGAGCTCGAATCGCTCGGAAGAGAGGGTAACTTTCCGACGCTCTCAAACCGAAGCTTAGCGAAGAGACAGGGCAGCTGTTCTGACAATGCGTACGGTCCAAACCCCGTATCGTACCAGCATCGATAACAGGTCGCGGGAGTCGCATTGACCGTTTCAAAGTTGGCGCTCCCTTGGCCGATCTCGATCGAAGTGCGCGCGCAGCTCTCTGCGCAACTCCAAGTGAGGCTCTCGGAAGGGAATCGTCCCCGACTTTTCCCTTGGAGATTCCAATCGACTTCTCTGACATCGGAACTTTACAGGCAACAAGTAAACCACGACACTCACGAGCATCTCACCGCGGAGAGAGCAGCAACTAATCGGAGCGAGCAGATTTGCCCTTGGCCCCAGGCTCGGACCATCGCGAGCCATTTCCAATCCGAACACTCAATCGTTTGCCGAGAAGTGCCAGCTCTCAGGCAAACATGACGAACTGGAATTCAGGCATGGAGGGTCTTATCCCTATCGTCAATAGGCTGCAAGATGCCTTCGCCAGCCTGGGCGTATCTCTGGCCTTGGATCTGCCACAAATCGCTGTGGTAGGAGGTCAATCTGCTGGAAAAAGCTCCGTCCTGGAAAATTTCGTCGGGAGGTAAGTCACTCTGCGATCACATGAGTAATACACGGTAGGGTCAGCTAGTCTGAAGTTCCGTTGGGAATTACCGTATCCTGAATCGGACGTTCCTTCGGTGGGAGCTACTTGTTCATCCAGCGTGTATTCGACTGGCGAACGCGCGTGCGAAATGCTGAGCGAACACGCGCTCCGCTTTCTCTTCCCTAGAGGAGATATTCGATTACGGAAATCGCTTCGCATTTCAATATCGGGGTCGAATCGCCAGTCCTTTAATTCTTGCATGGCCTCGGGAGTGATTCGGACGAATTAGGGTTGACGTGGCGAAGTGCCACCAGGCGCCAGAGTTCAAATTACACCGAACGTCGCAAAATCGAGTCACTGGTTCCTTGGCTCGCTCGTAGGCGACTGTGGCCTTGTGTGGAGTTTTCAAACGAGCTCCGGTTGAAAACTTGTTCAACTGTTCCTATCAGCAATAGTTCCACGAGCTAGAACCCTCTCTTCATTGGGGAACAGTGAGAGCGTCGTTCTATTCGCTATCCTTGTCTGCTCCAACTGTTCAATGCTCATCCGACTCGTTTACAGGGATTTCCTCCCGCGAGGATCTGGCATCGTCACCCGCAGACCTCTCGTCCTCCAATTGATCCATTCCCCCACCGAGTATGCGGAATTCCTTCACTGCCGCGGGAAGAAGTTTGTCAACTTCGACGAGGTGAGAAAATCTCTGTACGAGGTCACTCTCCATGAGAGCTCATCGATCGATCTCTTGATGAACGTCCCTCGGATGATCGCAGAGAACAGCAATAAACCTTGTCGGCCCGTTCCATTTTAGGTGCGCAAGGAAATCGAGGACGAAACCGACAGGGTCACGGGGGCAAATAAAAATATTTCCCCCGTTCCAATCAATCTACGAGTATATTCTCCACACGGTAAGCTCGGTTTCCGATAGGTAGGCGGGCGCGAGACTCCGTAGTTAATCCACTCGAGCTTTGGGTGAGCTTTGCTTCGAGGCTTTAGGTCCCCTTTGTTAATGAGAAGAAATCGTTTGCTGAAGAATCCTTGAGTTTTTTTTCCGCGGGATTTTCGCCGAGAATTTTCGATGCGGGAGTTCATTAATCCTGATTTCTTCGATGCTTTTGAATCAACTCTTGTGTTCTCCACCCTTGATTCCGGGGTCTTCGACCGAGCTCGAGTACTCCCTCGTTTATCAATCCAAATCAAGACTCACTGTATGGATATTGAGAATTAGAATTCACCCAACCGTGATAAATAATTATCCTCGACACTGATGTAGTACTAACAGAGCTTTGTATATATTCTCCTCATCTTCCCACTGGTCCCATCGTCCATCGATCCTCCATCACCTCTTAATCCTCTTCGTCGCTGCTTGGGGTTTGCGGAACAGTCCTCAACTTGACCCTTATCGATTTGCCGGGTCTTACCAAGGTGCCGGTTGGTGATCAGCCCGCCGACATTGAGCACCAGATTCGGGAAATGCTTTTCCAATTCATCAAAAAAGAAAGCTGTCTCATTCTGGCCGTCACTTCCGCCACGCAGGACTTGGCTACGTCTGACGCTTTAAAAATTGCCAAGGAAGTGGATCCTGACGGTAGGTGAAAGAGTTTCATTCGAGTTACGTTTACTTAGGTAGACCTTGGTGATTTCAGTCGTCAATTTGACGTTGGTGGATCTCCCTGGACTGACGCACATCGCAACCGCGGGCCAGAACCCCAATCTCCCCGCGATTATAGAAAAAGTCGTACTGCAGTACATCTCCAGACCGAGCGTCATCGTCCTGGCCGTGCATGCTGCGACATCCGACATTGCGACGTCTGACTCTCTGAAACTGGCCCGAACAGTCGATCCATCAGGTTTGGAAACGTGTGGGAGCGAGCGGACGAACGATCCTTGCATCACACACTAACTGGAACCCCGCTGGAAACTGCCACTAACCTCAACAGACCTTCTCGACCTTTCCCCGGTTCGAACGAGTGTCTCGTGTCAAATTCACGGATTCGGAATGTCCAAGGAGCTCCTCGAGATTGAAGAGTCTGATTGACGATCTCCAAGAGCTCTCTAGATTTCACGCTTCCTAGTTTCACCCGATCGCGGGCTTCAGAGCTCGTCGAGAATTGGAGCCCCCCAGGCCTCGCTGAGCGAATAATCGGAACGGTTTGGACTCGAGTTCATCATCATGCTAATGATGATTTACAAACATATTCGCTCGCTGGATCGGCATGCCTATCGCATCGAAGCGGCCGCATTGCGGCGGAAATGACCCGGAATCGCGACTCTGAGAACTGAATACGATTACATTCCTCTGGCTCGGCTCTGCTCTGCTCCGCGATCGAAGACGTTGACCTACGCTGCGCCGAAAACGTGCTTGACCCATTCGGGCTTACGATTCTCGTGGATCGACTTCTGCGGAAGCACCCATCGGAGCGCTTCTGCCCTCACATTCTCTTCCGTTGCTCAAATTATGGTACCTGACAGTAAAGATCTCCGGCATCGAGCCGAGATGGGGCTTAGGATCAGAAGGAAGCCGTTGGAAAGAATTTCCCCTCGTGCACCCACTCCAAGGGCTCGCGATGGTTCCGAGAGCGGGAAACAGGAGTCGATGTCGGTTCTCAGGCGAGAAGACGAGCCGAGAATCGTTTTCGTGGAGGGGGTATGAAAAGTTCGAAGTCATCGCCGGCTCGAATGACTCGATTTCTTTCTTAAGGTATCCGCACCATTGGTGTGATCACGAAGCTTGATCTCATGGACGATGGAACTGATGCCCGTGATATCCTAGAAAACAAACTACTTCCGCTTCGACGTGGTTACGTCGGAGTCGTGAACAGAAGCCAAAGAGTGAGTACAGGCGACCTGCTCACTGTCTTCCCTCCCATGAGAATCCCAGGCGTCATCTTTGAATTCCCCACCGGATCGTAGCTTCCCGACCACATAGAAATAATCGAGAGCGTGCTCAATTGCAGGACATTGAAGGCAAGAAAGATATCAAAGTGGCGTTAGATTCCGAACGGAAATTCTTCCTTTCTCACCCTTCATACAGGTAAAGTATTTCCATACGAGTTTACCTTCGAGAGACGTTCCGTCGGAGCGCTGGGGCGGTCGGCTGGGCTCGATCGGCATACAAAAATGCGGAGATACGAAAAGTCCGAAAGCTCGTAAGAGAACCATCCTTCCGTTCTTTTACAGGCACATGGCCGATAGATTGGGCACTCCCTTCTTGCAGCGTGTCTTGAATCAGCAGTTGACCAACCACATACGGGACAGTCTCCCGTCTCTTCGTGACAAATTGCAAAAACAACTTCTCACCCTGGAGAAAGAGGTTCGTTTTCGATCGAATCGTTCGTTGGAACTCGACCTGAGAATCCAGCGACGGGAGCTGGTACGTCGAGGGAATGTCGTACTCATGAGTTGGACTTCCAACAGGTGGAGGAATACAAACACTTCCGCCCTGATGATCCATCGAGAAAGACGAAGGCCATGCTGCAGATGATCCAACAACTGCAAACGGACTTCGAACGCAATATCGAAGGCAGTAGGTCAGCTGCAATCAACACAAGCGAATTGAGCGGAGGAGCCCGAATTAACCGCTTATTTCACGAAAGATTTCCTTTTGAAATTGTTAAGGTGAGATATCGTAATTCCTGTTCCGAACGGTGGACTCAGTGAAAGACAGACTTTCTCCTGCCTATTTATGATGAGGCTTTCTCCTCCGTTCTCGAGAAAAAGTCCTTCTCCATCGATCCTATCCTCTGAGCGGAATATTTTCCCTCATGGGAGGTATACCCAGTGACTTATCGGGGCGATTGCATACCTTCGTCCAACTGCTTTTCCTCTCTTGGGAAGAATGATTGTTGCGCACCGACCCGTTTGCCTGAATGGTGGTAATGCGGTACAAGGAAATGAAAACATGCTGTTTGCTCGGAGTCCCTCCGCAGGGATCGCTTGCTCCCCGGACGCGTCCGACACATATTGTAGTTCTGGTTGTACATATGAAGACTTGACATCGATTATCTGGTGCGGATTTCGATAGAATGGACGAAACGAAGCATCAGTGTGAGAAGGAACGAATGGTCCCCGGCATGACGATTTCGCGATCGGCTGACTGAACCTATCTGGGAGCGGTCAACGAACTGAGACAGGTTCATGGAGAGGATTCCGTCTCGCTCGTCATTATTTACCAGCATCGGATTGCCGTGTCGGGACCAGGAGCACGGCTGCGGCAGATCTGAATGAGACCGCAGCCTCACTCGCTCAGAAGCATTGCTTGATATCGTATAAAACTTCGAGACCTTCGTTTCCGTCTCCAGCGCCTACGACCCATGGGTTCTTCGGGGCTTTTCGTTCTCGATCTGCGAACGGTCGGCAACCAATTTGGTCAGGAATCGCGTTCGGTGGCATTACTTCTCAGCCTGGCATCCGCAGCCATTTCCGACACAAGAACCTCATCGAATGCTCTCTAGTTCGGAAGAGCATTCGATCCCATGCGAATCGTCGATTCGATTATCACGGGAAACTATGCGTCCCTGGCAACGGCTTGCGACCGATCCTGATAGAACTTTTGTGTATAACACGCTTTTCACTTAAAGTTCCGGGAGGGTTCCAGCGAAAAAACCGACGGGAATACGGACGAGTCGCGGAGGATTCGGCTGTTGATCAGCCTATTCAGGCTTATCATCGGCTCAAATTCGGATGGGAGTCTTGTAAGAGGCATTTTCCCAACCTTGAGAGGAATCCGGCCTCTCGCGGTCGGGGCCTCCTACGCAACGATCATGGGCCCCGGGTTACGAGCTCATGCCAAAAGACTCGAGGAGCGCAGTCAAGCCGTGAATGTCATCGGGTCGTAATGGAATTCCAGAGGTTCAGTGTCAAACTTGGTTTGCGTAAACGGAATGTCTGATCGTGCCGCTCACCGCATCGAGTCTGACGGAGGAGGTGCATGAAAAGAAGCTGCGCAGAATAATGGCTCTCCGTTTTAGTGCTACCGAGACTACAACAATGAGCCGACGGGTGGGAGCACCTGAACTCAGTCGGTAGCGAAGGCGGGCGAACGAAAGGACGACGGCTGAATCAGATTTTTCTATTAAGATGACGACGACGGGAACGTGAAACATTCTGGGGGCCGGCGAGACGGCTTCTCCCTCTCAGCTGTCGAACGAAATTTCTACCGTTACAAGGTTATCGATTCTTGGAGGCAGTATTCTGGGACAGAGTTCCCTGGAGTCGCGCGACTGGACCATAATTTCTCAGGGTCGCTTGGACCCTGAAATGCGGATCGGAGAGAGCATCGACTCCGGAGTTTGAATCCTCTCGTGGAAGAAATACCGTCGAGCGAGAGAGCGCTGTCCACTCTTTAGGGCATGGGGGATCGAGGAATACTCGGTCGCGACATTCAATTGATTCTCGAATCCGGTTTTCTGCAGATGGAGTTTGACGAGAAGGAGCTACGCAAGGAGATCGCTTTTGCCATCCGGAACATCCACGGCATTCGTGTCGGTCTTTTCACGCCTGACATGGCCTTCGAGGCTATAGTGAAAAGGCAGATTGCGAAGCTGAAGGAGCCAAGCCTGAAATGCGTTGATCTCGTCGTTCAGGTAAGATCAGAGTCCAGTCGGTCTCCTGTCTGCGATCGACCGTGTGCATAGATGACGATCACGGCTGCGGCGGGAGCCACAAATGCGCTCAACTACAAACGATCAAAAACTCCGCGATCTCTCTGCAGGAGTTGGGCAATGTGGTGCGACGATGTGCGGAGAGAATGAACCGCTACCCGCGACTCCGAGAGGAAGTCGAAAGGATAGTTACCTGTGAGTATCTGAGTTCGCACTCCAATTAACCGTTTGCGGTCGTGAGCTTCTCGAACGACTCCCTCTCGGGTGAGAGCCCTGCGGAAAGTTGTCCGAGGGGCATCTATGCAGCTCCCGGGCGCTTCATTCAATTCGCATGGCCTCATCTGAACGCCTTTCGCGCTGTTCCTCTGCGACTCGCAGTACTCAAACAAGAGATTCGATCGATTCTAGGGTATCGTCAGAACCTCAGCATTCGTTGAACTCCGGGAAGATACCTCTGACACTAAACCTCTCAGAACAGAGAAATGAGCCATTCGGTGCTTATGCTCTTCTCGATACCCCCCAGGCTATGGCTTGGTTAAAAATGCTCCAGATGGTTTTTACCTCTCTCTATCCTCGTTTTTGCCGTCTTTCCCACTTTCTCTCAGACATAATTCTCTCGCGCCCGCAAGGCTGGGGGATCATTCTGTTTTTTCTTCTCAAAAGTATCTGTTATGCCGCGACATTCAAACCAGAGACGAGGTATAGTTTCATGGTATTCTGTCGCCGAAGGCCCGGAGAGTCCCCGAGTCATTTTGAGGAAAAATATCCTGGAGCAGAGCTGCTCCTTCTGCGAGGAATACTTTGGTCCTCAATAAGACGGCACATCTGTCGGCCCAATTACCAATGCAATTACGTCGCTCAATGCTGATGGTCGCCCAGAGAAGCCTTATTACTGCCTTCGGAGGCAACAGCCGAAAGATTCCATTCGTCGATCTGAAAAATCACGCTGCGGAACATTATGCCGCTCCCGTGTTTTTTCCTGTCCCACGTAGTCAGACTTGTATCAGGGGCCTTCCGGGGGAGAGGAGTTCGAAGGATCCGAGCTGAAACCCTCGAGGAAAGCTCGAAAACTCAACAGCATCGATTATTGCAGCTCACATACGCGAGCGGGAGCAGCACACGAAGCACACGATTTCCTTGCTGGTCGAAATACAACTGGCATACATGAACACCAATCACGAAGATTTCATCGGCTTCACCAAGTGAGTGTCCCGCTTCCCGAATGAAAACTCTCAGTTATGGCTCTCGAGGACGATGTTTCATCCTCATGTATTCTATTATTTCTTCTGCTCCTCTCGTTTGTTTGAGGCGATTATTGTTTCGTCCGCCAAAATTCTCTCGATGAGATTTGAAAATTTTCATGCCTAGCGAAATTCTGATTCGATGCGTGTTGTTTTTTGCACCTGTTCTCACGGATCGTCTAACTGCTCGATGTCGACTGAACTCTTTGTCATAATCAGGAACGAAATCACAAGTTCCTTTCCGCGAGGGATCCTCTCCGCTATTTCATGATACGCTTATCGATGATAGACGAGGAGCTCATAAGCTACCAACGAAGCGTGTGAGCGCGATTAGGTCTCTCCTGTATACTTACTTTGCTGAGATGATCATGGTCGCGGAAAATTCTGTACCGTGTAGCAGTTGATGAGGATCGTTGCAGTCTTCCCTTAATTGCAAATCTTCTTAGTCCGGTGCTCTGCCCTCCAGTTTCTGCACCGCTGTCCACCGAAAGGAAATTCATTGGTTGCGGTTGAGCGACCCGCATATTGAAATTTCTCGATCTGCTCATACATGCAATACTGGGAGCCAGACTCCGTAACGTAATGCTCGCCGTTTGGCTTAGCGAATGCTGCTCGATGTGCTAAATGATGTGCCAATGAGGCTAGCAGGGATTTCTCCTACGAGGTGGACAGATTTACTATCTGTTTCGACTCTGACATCGGGTCATGTATCTCGCGTGGCACGAGAAAACGTGAGGACGCGGGAGATTCCTGGGTGGGTCTGCTCTTCATCTGACAACCACGGGCATCGGGACAGTCGTCCTCCCATGAAAAGTCGATTCAGATGTCGTTTGCCGCAGAAAACGTAGATTTCGTTCGACATCTGAGTGATTTCATTGCTTAATGCCGTGCGATCCAGACTGGTACACAATCAATCAACAGCCCGGATACATTCTGTCCAAACTCTGGGGCTCAGGCGTTCCTCCGATCCCTCGTGGAATTCTACCCGCTCGGACTCGTGGACGGTTTATTGGAATTCCTTGAAGGAATACGACCGGATACGGTCGAGAGTTGACTTGAATGAGGGACCAGCAGCGCCTGCAGTGCGAGCTGTCGAACCCGATTGACTGTCAGAGTCTCTAGTCGACGAGCTGAGAGACGAAGCGCGCCTCGTGGAAGAATGCGGAAGTTCCTCCTCGCACTAGTCGAAGAATCGTTCGAAAGTGCTTCTTCATGTCTGCCGGCTTATCGGCTCGAACCGATTGCTAGATGTGTTGGTATGAGGGGTGGCCGACCATTCATGCTTCGGATATATGTCCGACGAGATGCGAGAGAGGTATCGGGTGAGGAATGTTTTCTCAATCAGAGAGCCGATGCTCGTCGGACTTTGCACGTGGAATGGGCCCGGAGGCACTTCTCCTTTCCTAGAAGCCCTGCGGGACAGGCTGTATGTTGTATGCCAAGGGATCCGAATGCAAAATTGATTCCTGCGGAGGATTGCCGAGTTCTCCGTCAGTAGAACAGTGAGATCCCCGACGGACGCTGCGGGTTCACCCGCCTTTTCGGTGTTTCGTCAGCGCTGCCACGAGACGTCCACGGGACGGAAAATGATGATCTTTGCGTTGATCTCAATCAGATTTGAGGTGTTAACTTTCGCGGGGCAGCTGGCGTTGGTGGCAATTTAGCAGTTGGGTGTGACTGTCTTCGTGGTGAGGGATATGATGCTTGTGTCTCCCTCACCCTCCTTCGGTCCTTTCTCACAACCTCTGAACGTCAAGTTGAACGTATCGCCCGACGAGCCAGCTCGGGCCTCAGAAGACCCAATGCTTGTAACAATGGTGGACATGGTAAGCGTCGAACGAGCGCGCGAACGCACCGTCAACAGTGAGCAGCACCCGCCGGGCAAATCGTGGCACTTGATCCAACGAGTTCGATTCAAGCGGTGGCCTCAACGAGCCCCAAGTTCTCGATGTCCTTCGAAACGCTCTCAGCAGCAGTAGCAGCAGCAGCGGGAGGGCCCTTTCCCTCGCTGTGTGTGTTTGGCTGCTTGCCTGATCTGCTGCCTGCCTTGGTCGGAATGTTTGCGTAAATGTGGGGTATCCCCCCCCCTCTGTGTTGTTCTTGCTCCCGATCATGTCGCTAGTCGACGAGAAAATGACACGGATCTGATACCGTGACTTCCGCCCACGGAACTCACAGGGAGCTCGTCCCGCGTTCTCTGAGAAGGGAAGAGCTGTTAGTAAACACAGGATTACGTGGGCAGCGTTCGATTTCGTGTAGTTTCTTCCAAAATCATCGTCCTCCCCTCTGACCTATGGGCAATCTGCATGCGGCCGTGAATTCAGCGTGGAAACTTGACGGTACTAACAGTGTGTCCCATAAGGGACAATCGCTTGATTTCTCCCTCTTGCTTGGTCGTTTGCTCTGTTGAGGTGTGGAAGAGTTGGTTTTTTGGCTTCGGTGAGAATGACGTTGGGTATGGACGAATGCGAAAGCTGAGTGAATTCGAGAGATGTTATCGAGAGCAGGGCAAATTGCGTGTACGTTGCTGTTCCCCGAATTCTCTGATCGCAATGGACTGCTCTTTATGGGAACTGTTCCTCTCGATGGGCTACTTTGCGCCACTGTCCTGGTGTGTCATTCGGCCTGTTAAACGATTCGCATCGTCTCGTCGATGTAAGCTAAGGCTCTATTCAATCTTCCATATATTATGTTCCGGTCATCCCGTGTGTGTCACCACCAATCCCGCTTCTCAAAACCTCCTGGTGACTGTCTATGAACACTCCACTCTCTCGATGACTTGAATATTGAACTATCTACAGAGTGGATGCCAGGTACGTGCGATAAACGAGCAGAATTATAAGGTACATCCTCTCATCAACGCTTCTCAAAAGTATCGCTGATACCTAACTATCATGTTGTCCGCGGACTCACAAGCAAACGAACCATGAGATCTCTCACGGCCGACCGTGCTCGAGGGAATCAAGTACAATCAACCTTTAAGTGGGGGAGGGGGGTTTACGACCGAGAGAAGAGCACGCCTTGTCTACGTGTACTGCGATGATGGCATCAGATGCCGATTCTCCACTTGCTTTCCGAGTGAACTAGACGACTCCTCTGAGACCTCGGCCGGTTACGACGCGAACCTTCGTGCCGGATGCGGGATCGCGCTGGAGAACTACATCAGGGCGTTCTCGAACCCTTCCAAAAACGCTCGCTATCTTCCTGCGCACAGAGAGTTTTTCTTTTCTGGAAAGAACGAATGAGGACGGCGTAGTCCCCCCCATTATGTTGTGCGACTCGAGTGCGGGCTTTGGCTTCCGGAAAGCTCATCCCGCTCGGAAACTACGGGACAAGGATTCGGAATAGAGACGGATCGACTTTGACGAGGAGCAGCAGCATCTCGCGCAGCCCTCCAGGAGGTGCGGAATCCTGCAAGGCCAACTTATTGTCGGACGCATTGGAGTGACACGTTTTCTCCCTCTCCCGGAGCCGAGGAGAACGTGGTCTGACTCCCGTCGATAGCGAAATCTCGTCGTTACCGTTCTCGGCATTGCCTCGATCTCGACGAGATACCATCATTCGCCCCCGGAACGGTCACAGCCTCTAGAAGTGTTCGGACTGCCTTGCGTCGCGAACGCTGCGGACCGCTACAGCTCCATATTCTTGCGGTGTTCGAAAACGGGAGAACTCTTCGATGGGTGATCACCGCTGCCCGGATATTCCGCCAGAATCGGTTAAGTGTTCGGATACTTCGCCAACTCCTGTTGCCGCCGCTCGTCCTGTTTATATGACCAGAGTGTTGATACAGTGCCGTCCGCATCGTTCCTCCATGGGATGTGTGCCAAAAACTCGCGACCTTGCTCATGGCTGTAAACCTCTCAGCGGACTGGGAACGACGGGGCGTTCCTTGGAAAGTGTCGCGGGGAGCTCCGGCGGAGCTTCTCGGTCGTCGGAGAGCGCTACTCGACTGTTGCTCATGAATCGGCCGCGGCCCAGTTCGCGGGAGATCAGCAAGCAAGGTAGCGAGTCGCTTCGCGGTTCCGGGGCATCAGCGTAAAGTGTGGAAGTGGACCAAGCGATCTGGGTAATATGGCTTGATGATTTCGGGGAGCAAGAGCAGGCGGGATCCTCCCACGCCGACTCTGTTAATCGCTGTCATTTGCATAAAGACAGAGAAGTCGGTCGCGACGACGACGAGCACTGCGTCGCCGGCGACACGACGTCGACGATGGTTTCGAGGCGGAGAATAGAGAACAGGAAGTGCCACTGAGATCGATGCATGGTCGGAGTGAAACGCGCGACGTTGATCACGGGAAACGACGGACGTCATGGACAGATTGGCCGGTTCAGAGAACAACCTAGATTTCCAAATATTTCGGCTCATGGAAACCCTCGGTTCGATGGTAATTAATCGATTCGTTCTCTTTCCCTCTTCCTTGCAGCGCTCAGCAGTCGGCCGATTCGTCCACCCAGAACAAGGGCACAAGGAAACTCGGCAACCAGGTGAGTGAAGATCTCTGTTTCGTTGTTATCGCAAGCTTTCAGACGGCCCCGTTGCCATGGGAGAACGTGTTATGGTCGTCATCAGATATCTCAACGAGTTCGCGGTCTCCGAGCCTCGATCGGTCGTGAAAAAATCCAGCCGGAGCGTTTAAGACTCAGGCCTCAATTGCTTCGGTAACATGAGGCTTCGGAGCCGATAACAAGCTGTGTGTGTGTACGCAGCTGTGTAGAATGGAAGCGGAAGGAGTCGGGAAGAGTCACTGAGATGCTTTGAGTCTTAATTACTGCACACGTTGAAAGAGAACTCGTCTCAAGTCGCGGCTGAGCCTTGCGAAGCCAGGCATCACAACGAAGGAGGTAACATCGCGTCTACCTCGCTCAGTCAGTCATACTTATTCTCGTTCGCTTCGTCCAGGGAAGTCATATTCCCAATTATTATGATTCGCCCTCTGGATCTGCTCTCGTACGATCGACGAACTGCTCCAAGTGGAACGGTGCGGGGAGGAACGTTGAAAAGCGACGCCGCTTATCGAGATTGTCACGGACGAGCAAGGAACTTCCTCGAAACGTAATTGCCAAGACTCCGCGACAGAGCAAGACGTCAAATCAGATTCAAAGCAGACGCAATCCGAATTTCCCTCTCCTCCGTGAAGATAATTAAATACCGAAGTGCAGCAGCGGGGAATGCTCCGATGAGCCAGCTCGTCTGTTCAGTACTGAGTGAGAGACTCGAACAGACCTAGTCGGAGTCGCGGGAGTTTTCGAGCGCCGGTACGAATGAATGGAAGAAGAAATGAATCTGAGCGGAAGGGGAAGTTAGACATTAGACATTAGTATTCATCGAGCCATTCTTGGAATCACGGGTCCAATTCGTGTATCGGCTCGTAAATCATCGGATGGCCTACTCGCCAAGAACCAGAACTATCCAACACAAAACATTCCTGATCGATTTTAAGCACAACTTGGCACACATTGTTTCAGGTGAAAAATATGGTATGAATCTTTCTTCATTGAAGCATTTGTTGTAATTCAATCATCGAAGAAGCATTGAGTATCCTTACAGATCATTTTGTTGTGTATGTCAGAAGAACTCGTGTACCACTCTTCGTTTTCCTTTCTTTTCTCTCGTTGAGCACTCTGACGATGCCGACGCATCCGAGCTCCTCTGACTCTTACGCCGAGGAGGCGGCCTTCGGAGAAATATTGTGGGTCGAACGGTTGCACAGTTTCTTTTCCGAACAATGCACTTTAGAATCGAGTACGCTGCTGCTCATCGGTGGACTCTGAGAGGAGTTCTTCCTGAGGATTTATCCATCGGCCGAGATTTCCGCTCGAGGATCGGGAGAGGCATTGCGAAGGGAAATCCATCAGGAATTCGGACCGCGCAGAGCCAGCATTCTCATGCGGCGCTTCCGTAGTCCCAATGCCTCTGTCGGGAGCGATTGCCCTATGGATGGGCGGCGCGCAATTTGATCGTAAGGTTCCAGAGAGTCGATTTGTTCGTTTACTCTCGGGCGTCTATTCCTTACCACAGCGGAATACGCCGCGAACAAACGATGTTTCGAAGGTCCCCATGCATCTCGTGCGCCGGTGGGAGTGACTCGAGGAACATTCCCGAGTCCTTCCACCTGGCTGTGTTCATTGCGAAGGAAAATCCTGTGAATCTCGGATCGGAACCCCCGGACAGCCGTATCCGAAGTGAGCTCTTATTCATGGTCGATGGAGAGCGCGCCGCTGTGTAGGGTCTCACACCGCGAATCGGTGAGAATCTCGGCCCGGAACAGGAACTCGGCGGACCCTCCCCGGACTGCTGCGATAAGGCAAACGAGTGAATGAGAACAACAATACGATCCACACGTTCGTGTCCTGTGTTTTCCCCCCCCTGACCACTATCAACAGGGCGTGGACACTCGCGCCGACCACCGAACGTCAGGTTGGCTGACTGACAGCTGTAGGGGAAGGCTTCGGCCTTGGAGGCTAAACATCTCGGCCGGTACCAGGCAGAGCTTCTTGCGGAATATATATGATTCAGCATCCATGCTGGAAGCTAAACACAAGCTTGACGGGTGTCTCCCCAGAGGCTCCTACGTCCTGATGCCATGCCGCAGCGACGGCAGATGGACGGTGAGGGAAGGCATCGCGTCCCGGAATTCTCGACGGCGCGAGATTCCGCTTCTCCACCAACGAGCCCCCCGAGAATTGTTTTCCGACGCTTTTTGCTTTGTTCCGTCGTACAACAGGCAAACGTGGGCGGCTCTGGCTAGGGATATTTACCATTATTCCTGGATGAAGAACATTCATTCCTCGGCTCCATGGTGTCGAACTGACTTGCTACCCTCGGGAGCTTCAGATGTCGCTCCGGCTCGAATACGGCGACAAAGACGGCGGTCGCGGACTTGGCCAGATTCTCGAGAAAAAAGCTCGTCTCACCGAATCTATTATAATTTATCAATCAGGCCCGCGGCTTCCTTTTCAATGTTGTGTGCCGGAGCAGCAGACGACATGGAATGGATTGAAGCCTCTCACCACGAAGCTGTCCGATCTTAGCTTGATCCATTATTTCTGCGCCGCTCGGAGACGGCGTATCGGGACACCTCGGATAGGAGGATCTGAGTGAATTCTGCGATCTTTTCGGCAGCCTCCGGGCATCGGGAAAACCTTCTCTCCGATAGCGATCCTCGACATGAAAAGAGTTTTTTGTTCCTTGTCCCCTCGTGCCGGATCGTCTTATTTCGCAGCCACCGATTCCATTTGTCGCAGGAGCGACTGCTCCGAGCATCCTCCGCCGCTACCTCGTCGTCCTCCATCGTTTGTCCTCGGCGCTCACGTCCCCGTCGTGCGGGAGAAACGCGCGTTAGAGAGACACGGAACGAGTTATGAACCCCGTCGGCATCGATGTTCATTTCGCTCCAAAAAGTATGGGCATGGACAGCATTTGTTTTACCGGGCCGATCAGTTTTATTTGTACGCCATTGAACTCGGTGGTTTCATTCTGGCCCTGCTCGAAGACCTCCAAATAGGTCACAACCGATGGTGGAAGCTTTCCGAGGTCGAGGTTCCTTCGAGCGGAAACTCCGTCGCCACCGTCATTTGCTGCACGGCTGTTCCTCGCCGATTATTATGAACGGAAAAAACGTCCTCGGAGAGCCTCAAGAGAGAAACACTTCCGTTTTTCCTCTCTGTCCGCGCACTGCTCCGTATTCCTATACTCTGATTTTCGCTTAGCAAAATTATGCAGTACTCCTGCGGAAACCCTCTCGAACCCGCCTCGTCGCCTTCCGCTCGAATGGATTTTTCTACCGAACGATTCAACGAACGTGGCGGAGTGTTCCATGGTTTGGATGAGGAAATTTAGGAATCGCTTCGATGTGGAATCGGGAGGAGATGTGTGGATTCTCTACAATAAACTAACAACTTGGTCCCAACGTGATGTCGTCCTTGGGAAAAGCTGTCTGCTTCGCGCCCAAAAATATCTATACTCGGCTTACTAACTGGGAGATCGGACCGATTCCTCGGTGATCTCTGCATGGAGTCCCGGATCCATTCCGAATTCTAATGCCGTTCTCCCTTCGTGTGATTCACAGGTGATCCGCAAGGGGTACATGTGCATCCACAACCTGGGCATCATGAAGGGAGGCTCCCGGGATTACTGGTTCGTGCTGACGTCGGAGTCCCTATCCTGGTTCAAGGACGAGGAGGAGAAGGAGAAGAAATACATGCTGTCCCTCGATGGTCTGAAGATCAAGGACATCGAAGCGGGCTTCATGAGCAAGAAGAATACGTTTGCCCTCTTCAACCCAGATCAGAGGTTGGTATTGTCGGCCGAAGCCAGATTCGACCCATATTGCTAGTCGTAGGTAGGCACTCGGGGCTGGGAAATCGAAAGGGTATCGGGTCAGTGGAAGAAACGTTAGCATGGGGTGTGTTCGATGTGAACAGCTTTTTACGCGTAAGCTTTGTCAATCTCGTTTCCTGCGGAATAATGCTCTCATATATGAACGTGAATCGAAAAGAAGCGTATTGCGGCGGCGAACCGATGTCGAATCCACGTGCCTCGTGTTCAGTTTGGAGACGTTGATTCTTGACCGTCTCCTATTGTATCATTGACCAAGATGATCTCGGTGTCACATAATCATTCTCAGATCAATTGCCGCCTGTGACTAAAAAAGCATTGTTACTTACTCCGCAGCCACGTGTATGTATCACGCAAGTTGAGTTTAACATGGAACTAACGCTTAGAGAGCTGTCGCCTTCGAACTAACCAATTGTCGCTGTATCGTTCGCCCCTGAGCGTTTTTCTTATCCGAGGGTCGATCCTTCTGGGGATCCAGGCATTGTCGCCACTTCCAAATTATCTATCAATCGTTCATGGAAATGAGATAATAGAGAGAGTTCAATTTGAGATAATAGAAATTCCACGCTGCTGAGATGGGAAATCGACCTCGACCATCCTGTGTCGTACTCATGTCTTGTCTTTCTGAGCATTACTCCGCTCGAGTGTAATTGTAAGCGGGGAGGGTTTATCGAAGGACCCCCCTTTTCCTGGGCTGTCAATGGAGATGTCGACTAATTGTTTCTCGTATGTAACACGTGGAATATTTTATTCATCGCAAAGCCACCTACATGTCATATTTCCTTCTCTCTTTTTCAATGCCGCTCCTCGACTTACAACGGATCTACGAACTCGCCCTGTAACAAAACTCACCATAAATCTTCGTTTCTGTGTGTCCACTCCCACTGTCCCTCACTTCCCGACTGCAACCCGACCACGTGACCTCGTTCCCGCATCCTAACGGTGTCCCTCTGACTTCGTTCGACGATCTCCGCGTTTGTTCACCGGCCCCACGTCCAACCATTCTAATTTCGAACTCGGTCCGAATTCCACGTATTCTTTCGCTCGATGCGTGGTCCCACGTTGATTTCTAATTCTCAATCGACTACGTGCAAACATCGAATTCGCCCTCTGGACCTCTCTCTCTCGGATCATGGGAAAAATCGGCCCCCGCTTTTTGGCTTTCATTTTTGTCGTTTGCGTGCCATGAATTCTCTAACTATCGTTCGGCTTACCCTGGAGGAACGTGTACAAGGACTGCAAACAGCTGGAGCTGTCTTGCGAGAATCAGGAGGATGTGGACTCTTGGAAGGTGAGATGTCGACGAAGTCTGTCAGCATTCAACGGGTAGCGGAAGGCGGAGCGGAGCCTCATTGCTCGACGTCGGCTTATCTCTATTGACTCCGAATCGATTCCCTCTTTGTAGGCGTCGTTCCTTCGAGCGGGAGTCTATCCAGAGAGACAGAGCTCGGAAGTGGGCGAAGAGGGAGCTCAGGAGAGCGAAGGCGGATCGGGATCCATGGATCCCCAACTCGAGAGACAGGTAAGATCACGTTTTAGCGTCCGCGCCGTCGCTCCGATAGAGGAGGGCCCTCAGACACGCCCGCTCCCCTCGAATTAGGATCGACTTCTCCCCACGACGCGCAGCAACAACGGTGGGATCGAATTCTTGGAATTTTCCCTCCGACAGTCTCCGAACACAGCTATTTCGCTTATTGCAAGAGCTTCCCTCCCGAAAATCTTCTGCATTGATTGATTGGCTGAAGGGAAAAGAAGGAAGAGAGTTCCTGTGCGCGTCTGCGGTGCACCACAATCCCGAAATCTTCCAAACGATGAGGGGGCTGATCCAGAAATTCGTCCACGATGCTCGCTCCGGGGTTCGTCTGCTCGGAGCGGAACTGTGTCTCGATTTCGCTGTCGCCGCAGCCACAACTATTTTTTGTGACGCATTCTCCGAGCTCGGAGTAAGACCTCCCTCTGGTGAGGGGACCGGAGCACGGCTGTGATTTGTCGTCGATAGCTGAGAGTCGACAGAACTTTTCACTCGTCTCCCGGAAACTTTCCGGCCGGGTCCATAGTCAGTCAAGTAACGACGCGCTCCGTGCTGTCGATAGCGGAATCGTCCCCCGAGCGAAGCGATCGCGGCAGCTGACCATGGATACCAGCTGCAAAAGTAGATAACGTCGAAGAGTTTCGCCGACAGGTCGCAGGGCCGGACGATGTTCTGATAATAAGTGCGGCCGAGCGCTTCATTCTCGTGGGCTGGCTCGCGTATACGAACGATTAATCTTTCAGGTGGAGACGATCAGGAATCTGGTCGATTCCTACATGAAGATCATCACGAAGACCTTCCGCGATCTGGTCCCGAAGACCATTATGCACCTCACCATCAACAACACCAAGGATTTCATCTATGGGGAGCTCCTTGCGGCTCTGTATGCGAGCGGAGACCAGTCGCAAATGATGGAGGAGTCTCCGGAGGAAGCCCAGAGGAGGGAGGAGATGCTCCGCATGTACCACGCATGCAAGGAGGCACTCCAGATTATCGGTATGTCGTTCGATCAATCGAGCTAGCGCTTGTCGGGGAAAATGCTTCCTTCTTCCTAAGGGAGCTCCCTAGAGCCGGGAAGCGAGGCTTGATCTTCGGAGATGAATGCGCGTCTGAGAACTCCGTTGAGCATCGATAGGAGACCTCTCCGTCTCACGGGGACCTGCGCGCACGAATCCAGTTGAGTTTATGAGATGAAGGCGCGATCAAGGAAGACACTTCATCAGGAAGCTTCTACCCGCTCGGAGGTCACTGGGTGGAGTAGCGGGCGTCTTCGTCCGGAGTCAGTCATAAGGAGCAACAGTTCGATTTAATCCAGGGGCAAACCCCTCAGTAGACTTCTTGCTAGTCACCCCAGAGCCAGAGCTTGGCTCGTCCATACCCGGAGGACGTGAGTGGAGAGAGCAGCAACAAGCGGTAGAAAACCATTATATGAATTTCGATCAAGCGGAAAGAAGCGGGCGAACGATTTTCGGTGGATCGAGAGGAGGGACGCTGAAGCGGAAGACATCTGTCCCTCGAACGTCTCCCGATGGCTCCTATCCTCCAATCTGACAGCATTCGATCAAGTCCCAAGGGAACTCCAGCTCTCTGAACTCTGTGCGGTCGGCAATCGAAGTCGAAGTGCTTCTGTTGTCCCTGTGGGGATTTTCAAGGTCTTCGGATTCTTCATACAGCTGCCATTCAGAATTTTTCGTCCCTCCCACGATATTCGTTCGCCGAAAATATTAGATCCTCACTCCGGGTACTTAGTCCGCCGACCTTGACGCAAGCTTCGCTCTTCCGAGACTCGGGAGAGTTCTTTAGGCAAGTCTGGCCGGAGATTGCTGCGCCGGCCTACTACTCGGTGTCCAGAGGCTGTCTGAGACTCCTCAGTGGAGCGTTTTCAGAGTCTTTCCTCCTCTAAACTGTGTCAATGGGGTCGTAGAAGGCTCTGCACGGTTGAAATTGAAACCAAACTTTCGCCGATCCTCAATTACTGCCGAGCACACAGGCCCGCTGACGGAGATTCCGGAGCAGCTCCAAATATATGACGTTTGTCCAGACCGAGTCGCGGACCGTTTCGAGGGAATGCTACGTGTCGGATAGCTCTTCGGGCTCTCTGCGAGAATTCCGTAAATGTTGACGCAATGACTCCAAGTAGTTTTCCCCTGGAGGGATAGGGGAAACCCGAGATTTCTCGCCTGGGTCCTGCTGACCGCGGTTTTCGGCGACGCCGTCTCTACCGGCTGCCTCGGGCGAAGATGACTGCTCTTCCTGTGGGGAACTCGATGGAACCGCAACGCTCGGCGCTGAAATCGCTATATGAATTTCATGCTCGAAGTCGCTTCGACTGCGCGAATCTCACCCGCGGATCACTTGGAACATTTACTCATTTCAGGCGATGTGTCCATGGCGACTGTTTATCAGCCGACACCTCCACCGGTGAAGCAGGACTGGTTGCCAGCGAGCCAGGTAAGCCGATTCTCTTGACGTTTGACCAGGTTCCAGTCTCTAACCTAGATGTATGTATCTAATATATGAGCTGCATTTACCCTTCGTCAAAGAACGTATTCGGGACGACTCCGCACGATAGAAGAAGAGCGGGCGTCGAAAGTAAGGGATGATCTTTTGCAGCCGACGGATGCGCCTACATCCCCGGGAGGGAATCGGCGAGTCCTTCCCCCGGCACAGACAAGGCCCCCGCCGAACCCAGGCAACCGGCCCACACCCCCACCAGCCATTCCGGGCCGACCGAGGCCAGCTGCGCCCTCGTGAGTACATTCACTGTTACTTCTCCCATACGATTTGCTTTCTTTACGTTCTTGTCCCTGTCGGGTGAAGATTGCCTTAGAATATTATGGTAGTTTTCTCAACGAGCTTCAATCAGGCTAGTATGGTTCCGCAATAGGTTTGAGCCTTGCGACCGAGCATCTGGTACCCGTGGCCCTCGTTTACGCTATCCTCCTCGAATACTTTGATATTCGTCCGTACCTGACATTCTCCGCGGGTTGAGCGCTGCTCGTACGGACAATATATCCATGTAGATCGCAGTCCCCTCATGCTTAGGAATGCGGAGGGTGCTAGGTAGAAGGCATGGAGTTGCGGGAGTTATTCTTGTTTTCATATTTCGTGGCAGCTCGGTGAGGCCTCCGCACATACATATTTTCTTTGCACGAACAAGTGCGACATCCTCGAGCTCGAGGAAGCCCGGAGCTCTGTATCCTTCGAGGTCTCGCCCCTGCCGTATTCCCGTATAAGAGTTGGAGCTCTCAATTTGCGCGAATTTCTCCTCCGGGCTCGAGATGGGAGGCAGTGTAAATGCAGACTGTGCTCTTTCGTTAGTGGAGGATCAACACGACTGGAACAGAGATTATGTGTTGCCCCGTTCGCTCGACCGGTTCTCGTTTTGGTTACTGCTCGGGATCCCTGCCTATCAGGCGGCCAGCCGAGCGAGTCGTGATGAGCGCTTCCCTTTCCCGCGACATCAACTGATGCCGTTTTTCTCTCTTCTTTTCCTAAATCTTCTTCCTTCGCGGATGTAGATCCGGGCACGAACGGATCTCGCGCTCGGAGCTCTATTTTGTACCAAACGAGATTTTCGTGCCATGGTCGTCCTCGATTTCGCACAGACTAGAATTCACATATTTTTTCACGCTGCTGTGTTTTCCTTTCATTGCACGTCATTCTTTAGCTATGGATAGTTTAAGAGGAATTCCAAGGTGCGAAGATTCGAGGTCTTCTCCCTTCGGAAGCTCCATGCGAATGTAAAGGAAGCCTGTCAGCTAAGAATTGCCGAGCATTGCATCCCTTTAGTTCTCTCGGAAGCTTCCCCCCCCATCAGGCTACCGCGGCTTCCTTGAAGAAGGTCTCCAGCGTGCACCCCGTTCGATGGGAGTCCTTCGGGAAGACGGAGGATTTGTTGAAGTCTAACGAACTCTCTGTTTTTGCGCACGCTGCAGTCGCGGGGCTACTCCGACTATACCACCTCGATCTTAGATTTCTTTCTCGACGAAGAAAGGAACGCCGACGAGGCACAAGAGTTGGATCAGGAGTCGGATTTAGAGGAACAGGATGACAACAACAACAACAACAACAACGATCATGATGATGACGACGATGAGGAGGAGATGGTCGATGGTGGAGAAGGAGGCACTAGCGGAAGGAGTCGTTCAAGCAGCAGTCACAGCCACAGTTTAGATAGTACGAACCATCATCAGGGGACCGGAAAAGACAGCGATGCGACCAGTGCCTTGACACCATCGTCGTGCGCACTAACCCCAGGCTCGCACGATAGGTCGGTCTCTCAATCCTCGTCAACGAAAACCGTTCGCAATGCCTCCACCCAAGTGAACTTGCTCGAATCGGGTTCGCAGCCGCCTACTCAGCCACCGTCGGGACCTCAGTCCCGAAAACAAAGTCTCGCGCCTGGACTCCGCGGAACCAAGGCAGCAGCTGGCAAGGGTGGAAAGGGCGGCGCCCGAGGGAAGGGCGGCGGAAAAAAAGGCTCGACGGGCAATTTCGAGTCCAAGTGCGTTATGGTTACATGCACGTTATGCGGCAATGCCTCGCGCAAAGGCGGTCATTGGGATCTGGAAACGGTGAAACGATGTCCGTCCTGTTGCACCTGCTGTAGTCTCTGCCGCCAAGCGATGGAGCTGGCGGCCAACACACGGAATAAGGTTAAAGACGACAAGTAAATGAGCCGATGACGATTAATAGATGAGAGTTTGAGGACGTAGAATGATTGAGAGAGGGAAAGAGAGGATTACCGACAGCGAGCCTTGACAACAATCCTCCGCAGTAACTGTTACGCTAGTGAGATTTGTCGTAGACAAGTCCATTAGGGAGCTTTGTCAAACATACACATATTCCGCTGACGGGAGGAGGGGTTAAGGAATCGAGGGCGCGTATGCTCAGCTCAAATCTGGTCCCCTGAATGTGTCCGACTGATGTGCTGCTGAATCGGTTATTATGATTGATCATGATGACCGGATAATGGAAATGTTCGGAAACAACGTCAAAAACGGACGCATTCATATTGTTGATGAAATCTGCCCATGCGTGAGCCATGACACACAAAGCGAAGCTCGGGCCGCCGTCACAATTTTCGCCATTTGCGTTGAGGAGGAGACGAGGAAAAAACAATTTTGCGTTCACGAAAAAAATCCGACAGCTGACAACAAGGTATGAGTTCTATGTAGGCTCACCGAAGTGCGCCGTTGGAGGGCTT
This sequence comes from Galendromus occidentalis, assembly GCF_000255335.2. Taxonomy (NCBI): domain Eukaryota; kingdom Metazoa; phylum Arthropoda; class Arachnida; order Mesostigmata; family Phytoseiidae; genus Galendromus; species Galendromus occidentalis. The sequence continues at coordinate 528,112 of NW_003805171.1, read as the reverse complement.
ACAATTGAGTTAGAAACAGGCCTATTACTATTATCCATATCTTATCAACTTGTATCTGAAGAAATGAGAAGCATTCTCAGTATTTGAGCTACGAGTGCACGGATGACTTGAGACGTTTTGAGAAAACCTTCTCGGATTAGACGCGCCATGTCAGCATCATGGATGCTAGAGCATGTGTCGTCTTCATGATCGGCGTGGCTTGAAGGGGTCGGGAACCCCTTTGAAATCATCATTGTCATCACGCCGAAAATTGCCTAATCGGAGAAGCGTTCTCAACCCATACCACGCGCATGCGCAAGAGAAAGAACATTTTCCACTGATAGGAGATCAAAGACCGCGGTAGTGGATTGATGCCAATCGGCCACGATTCAACATCTGGAGTTCGCGACATCAAGTCATTACCCACTAACATACACTCATTCAGTCATTCACTAAGGAGGTAGGACTCACGATCCAGCGGGGGTACGAGATGAAATGAATAAGATGAAGAAATGGTGGAATTGACGGTGACGTGTTGATCCCGGGCGGACTCAGAAACCATCTCGAGAGCTAGTCAGCTAATAATGATTATAGACTGATTCCAGAGTCGCCGAGCGAGAGACTCCCTCTACGAGAAATTAAGTGAAGTATACGCGATTGTATTCGTTGACCTAATCGCTGCCGCATCCGAGGAGGACTTGAAGAGTTTGACCTCTCGAGCCTCCGACACATCGTGGAAATTCATTCTGACTTCTCAAATCTATCCTCATTACGCTTCGATGCTGAACTTTCCAACGCTGTCCGCTCTGATCCAGCCGTATGAGACGATGGAAACTCACTCAGCATCGAATTATTCAATCGGCCATTCAGCTTTGATTCGAAACCCCTCTTGACCCCTTGGAGCTGAAGGAGAAACTAAACTAGCAATCGAGTTCGGGATTAAGCATCGATTTTTCCATGGAACAAATCTTGCGATTGACGTCGCTCGAACTCACGATTGAACGACGGAACGATAACCCGCCCACGACAACTGATCCAAATCGATTCACCTCAATCCGATCACCGAAATCACGAGGAGAGGGGGGGGGGAACCTTGTTATCGTCTGATTTTCCTTAGAGCCGCCATCACTAGCCCTGCCTATTGACGAACCAAACATACAATCTGTGGTGAAGAATAGAACGGAAGAAGGAAGCTGAATTCTTAGCGATCCCATAGAGAACAAAAAAAATATTGTACAGTGCTGGAGTCGCTGGAATATGTTGAATGCTAGTTGCGCGCTGTTGTTTGGAGATCATATCGTTCTGTTGTTTTGTGATGATTGAAACTTGTTCTGCGAGAGGAACATTGGTCTGAATGCCTAAGTTCATATCGCGGAAGATCGTGCCGCTGCAAGGGAAGTCCAACGGAGAGCTGGCGGGACCGGTTCTGCTGCCAACGACAAGGCCTCGTCGTCCATCCTGGACGCAGCAGCCTCACTATGTAGCCAGCCACTCACGTGGTCGGACGCATGATGCCCCAAGAATCAATGAGCAGCCAGCGCTCACTCCAAACGGAGAGATCGCGAAACTCGTTCGTCTCGATCCTCAAAAGCGAGTAGTCGCCGAGTCGAGGAAATGGTAACAGAGAACCTTTGAGGACCGCCAACACCGGTATCAGGTGTCCGAGCTCACCGCGAGATTTCTCGTGTCGGTCCGTCATCTTCCCAGACGTAATTTCTTGTGACGATGATAGAAACTTGTCGACAGAGAAGAGATTGAAAGAAGATACAACATGAGTTTCGTTATGATGATGATGATAATAATAATGGTATGAGAACTGTTGTCTGACGTCTGCACCGACGTACCGTATCCATTCGAGCTAATGACTCCTGCCTAACTGGTAGATGGTATTCGGTCTGGAACCTTATCAATGAGAGCAGGTTCTCGCCTGGAGAGGACATAAACGAGACAAACCGTTCTTACTACATACTAACAAATGTGCGATGAGAATGAGGATGTAGGAACATGAAACCATTCTACACGACGGATTACTCACCCTGAGATGTGCGACACTTTGTCTGTAGTCCCGAGTCTAAAGAAGTAGGAAAAGTTGACCCCTATAATCACACTTTGAGCCGCTAACCCCACAACCAACACCAACTACAAAAAATAGTTTAGAGGTTCGACTTGGATTTATCATTACCAATATTGTCTTTACCCTTGATACTATCGAAATAACGATGGGATAATGAAAAAAAATGAATAATCCGAGACAGAGAGCAGCCAGGCGCGGGCAGAAATTGAGTGTCGGAAGAAGTTGTATGGCTTCGCCATTGTCATCTCAGCGGTTAATAAAATGTTGATTCCGAAAATTAAACAGGTTCTGTTCTCTCCTTGAATCTGAACTGTGGGGTACTTACGGTGAATATCGCCTGACAGATGGGCTGAGCTCAATCACTGGAAAATCGCTTAACCCGAATCGCTCGACTGTGACTGATGAAAATATTCTGCTTGATTCCAGACGACCGGTGCCTTCCATACCGCCGCGAATCCCGGATCGCCCACCCGTGAGACCCTAGAATCAAAAGAACAAACGGATTGCGCAATCGATACAAAGTATCCGATGAAGAAACCCGCTGAAAACACGGCACCTCCCCGATATCTCGTAGAATCTGCACGGAAATATGTGACATCGTCAACCGATATGGATTTCGGCGATGGCGGAAACGGCAGCAGACGAGCCTAAAGACACATAACTCTGAAGTTCTCCTGCTCATGGACGTCGGTCGAGGTCCCGGCACGAGCGCCTGTCCGACTGACTGACTGGCTTGCTGATTGATTGATTGGTTGATTGGGCGACTGATCCACTGAGTGAGTGATTGAATGTCTTTCTGTCAGGGAGGTCGCAGAATCTCCTAGAAAAGTGAGGAACTCTTCAGGAAAGTCGAACTGCGTCATGTTATCAACGGACACAATTAATCTTCACTATCGGTATGGTGGAAGCCACAGCTCGTTCAAACTCACGATCATTGATTATATCAGAGTTCATTAATTTCAAATCTCCCTAAATAAGTATTCAATTCCGAGACCTGAACGATCCATCAGAGGAGCATTCTAACGGAGAACCGGGGACGACGGTATTCGGATTTGATTTCTCCGAAGATCCGCTGCGATACTGTCGGAAATAGTCTATACCTCCGAAGCGAGCGGCACCCATCTCTTTCTCATGTGCTGGAATGGGTGCTGTCGAAAGGATTTCGAGCGAGACGAAACGGATACGTGGTGTTCGTCATCGATCTCTTTTCTCCGAATGGCCGATTGAGTCTTTCTTTCATTTTTTTTAGTTTTCCACGAATGAAAGGGCGCAAGGAAAAGTTTACTTCGTGATTCCAGTTGGGGTTACTCCGAGTACGTCTTTCGTTTTTTGGTTGCGCAACGTAATTCAAGACGTACCCTAGGTTTGAGCACAACAGGCAGAACTTCACAATATCGTGGTGAGCTAGAGACCGAGGTCGAACTAATAAAAGAAGACACTGTGAATCTTGAAAAGTTTGTGGTAGTTTTCCTTCTAAGCTAGAAATGCCGACTATAATCGCTTTGAGCGAGTCCCTACGGAGAGTTACTTGATTTATCTCCTCGCCGAAGAGTTCGCTCATTTCCCGACGCACAGTTTCTCATTTTCGAAGGGAAGAAATCCCGCTACCCGCAGTCGGATCATTGGATTCTCCGTCAACTGGATCTTCGGACTGGTTAGGGGTTCTATCCCGTTTTGAGGTGGTCAGATCTGAAGCTCAAGGATTCCATCTTAGAAACTCGTCTCGGGGCAATAATTCCTTCCCTGTGTTCCTTGATAAATCCCTAGGCATTGTTTATGAGCGATCATTGCTTTTACCCCGCACGTGCGAACTAGAACGAACTCCGGTGCAACTTCTTGTACTCGACAAGGCTGCGGGAATTCCGATGAGATCAGAGAACGCATCTGTGGCACGCCGAACTCTGCTCGAAGCCTGAACTCTGCTCTTCTTCCCTCCGATCGCGCTCATACGACCGAGCCTATTCGTTCCTGAATCCTCCCTAGCACCCATCCCTACAAACTCTTGTTATCGAGTTGCTGTAACGCACGATTGGAATCATGGCACACTCAGTCAATATTATGCGGGAAACAGAATTTTATCGATTGTCCGAGCACGAGAGCTGACGATAGAGACTACCTAGGAGAAGCGCGCAGACCGTTGGATAGTCTTAGGCATTCCTACTGGCAGCCTCATCGTCCGCGTTTTACTTCATTGGTCTCCCGGGTTGACCGTATCTTTCTCTAGGGTCAGTTCCAAAGGCTCCGTGAGGCCCCGAAAAAGCGGCTGGATTTAAATCCCTCGCCATCACCACAGGACTCTTCGGTGAACTTGGATGCTTCGTGATGAAATCCGGTACTTTATAGAGTTCGTCCAGTTCGTCAGGCATCTGATGCAATATTGGATTCTCATCGATGCCTCGAGAGCCCGGATCATGAGCAGCCATTCGGTCCATATCTTTCTTCATGTCTTCGGCACTCTTTCCTCTCTGCGGTGTCCTCTGGGGCGGACTGCGTGCGTGAAGACTCTGCGAGGCTTGGAGCACAATGAAATCCCGCCAGGGGGGCGATTCCCGCGTTGGTGACCATTCTATCCCTTCTTGATCGAGTTTTCCGCAGGATTTACACTTAGTGTAGGGCTTTTTCACGAAGTAGACTTTACCGCTCCTTGGATCTGGTACGCAGAGAACTGCCTCCCCAGTCGAGCCTGGATCAGCTCCTCCAGGCGCTTGCGAACCTCCTGCAATACCCGGACCACTCCCCCGGAGCGACTCGAGCGCGGGTGGTAGACTCAGCCCCGAAGACCAGAGCCACAGGGCTGCACTGATGGTTCCGACAAATGGATACAGCAACCAATTTGTTCTTCCCGTTGCCCCACCTCCACGTAATCGAATTTGCCGCCTATAAAGTAGGAGACCTAGAATGGCATTCCACAAGAGGGCTGGGAGCATTGTATCCAGTATTGGAGATTTCGTTGTCTCCGTGATTCATCAGACATATCGACCAAGATTGCGATTGGCTCTCGCGCGAATCACCCGATGAAGCTGAAGGGGGCACAAATCGACAGGCTCGAGATGGAGAGAAACACATGCAGTCCTAACATATTCGCGATTCTGGATTCTCGAAAGCGGATCAGGTTCTTCGGAGGCAACACTCCGTCGTTCATCTCATCTCGCTCCCGCGTCGCGAGCCCCGATCTGGTGCTACCCAGGTAAGTGAAGCGCACCATCTCGACAGGAGAGATCGACGGGTAGGGTTTCTCACGGTGTTATCTGCCTAATAGGCCATTCGAGTATCACTTCATGCATCAGGAACCTTTTGAAACCATGGTCTCCATCAGTCTCGGCGAATGTGAAAAGACCCTCCTCCTCCTCCGAATATTGACCATGAGGCAGCCCTCCTCGTCATGATTACCAAGCACAGCCGCCTTCATCACCCAATCGAACCGTAGAATGATACCGATTCAGATTCACGGCCAACACATCTCGTAGGCTTGATTGCTGTATCACGAGGTAGTGGGTCCCTGTCGGTCAGTCCTGGCGCATACGGGGAGCGTGTCGGCCTCGGGAGTCTTTTGACATTATGAGCACCGCCGAGGGAGACAGCTGCTGAATCGAGCGAAGATGCTGGACCATAAAGATCGAACTCGACGAGCAGCGTAATTCAGTATACCTCCGAGGGTATGCATGTGGTTAAATGCACATCTACACGTGAGAAAACACAAGCACGGTACAATACTATTCGCGAGACCCTGTTCTCGGAAGCTTCATCACGCGCCCCGAATTCATTGGGTATGATCATCTCGTGATACACTCAGGATGATTTCATTCAAAAGCTCTGTAGTGACAAAGCGACACAGCATCCCGTTCCCCTCCCTCCTTCGAGCGTTCGATGCCAGGAAAGAATCCAAGAATTAATTCGTTTGGAAGGCTCGAGACATACTCACTCGCGCTTTTCTCGCGCTGCCCACCGATCGCAAATCTGGGATGGTGGATCAATCGCAAATCGCAGGAAACACCGATGAGAATATCAGGTGCAAGGCGCAAGCCACGGGAAGAATAATTAGACTCTCAATCTCCGACTCGATTCATCCGACCACCCTATGATGGAACCTTGGGGAGGAATCGAGGAGCGTCTCCGGTGTCGTCGTAGAACGTGCCCGTCATTTCTCGGACCCGAAAGTTTGACCAGCTTCTTCCAGGATACCCGCTACCCCTCTGAAGTGTCTTGGGTCCGACTAGGAGTAAGGAACACTAACGCCTCCGATAAGGCTTCCAGTCCAGGATAGAGCTCTTCCGGAAGGATAGCGATTTTAAATCAACTTAGACGGGGCAGGAAGGACCGATCCTTTGTGATACTGTGTGCCGTTTTCTGACGCGGTGAAAAACCGCTGTCCCCAGAGTCTCGGAGACAAGACGAAAAAAAATTCGAGAGTCAGCTTCTACCGTCATTGAGACTAGTTCCACCCATCAAGCCGAGGAGAGATTTTGTCTTCTTTTACTTCTTCCCCGAAGTCCACATGTGTCTCCATTTGGCGATCGGAGCAAGGAGGACGAAGACGCTAACGGCGGAGGAGAGAGCCGAATCGGGGACGAGTGCTAAGTGCGGGACGAACGGCGAGGAAACGATGGGAACAGGAGCGCGTCGACTAATGGGGCTGAGATTCGCGCCGATCAGAGGACCTCGGCCGATAGAACCTTCCCACTCCTCGCATCGCTTTTCTGATCCCGGTAAGACCGGTTGTTCAGTTGGCTCTTTCTGTTCCTGCCTTCTATTCATTGTTTCGAGATCAAGAGACTAAGTTGACCAACTACTCAACCCTCTTCCTTCCAGGCTCCATATCCGACTGATCTGGCTCGGATTGCAAGCTGGCCTTCCCTCAAGTTCAATCCATCGCTTCAGTTCCACGTCATCTTGCCCGCATCGAAGGAATTCGCTCGCTCCTGCGGGGACAGGCGCTTTGGCCCTCTGGAATACTCTTTCCCGCGTTCCGCCGTAATCGAAGCGTTTCCGATGCCTCCCGATTTTAATCGGGAACAACGCTTGAAGTGTTTTCGTTGGATCACCATTCAACTCTCTGTGAGACGAGCACTTGAATCTCCACTCCCTTGCTTGAAAGCTCTATATCATCTCCGCAGCATGAAGGCGACTCGATTGACCGAGGCATTCTCGGAGCAAGTCGTCGGCGAGGCTTCCTCTTCTGCGAAGATTGATCTCATGACATCGGGTGCTGCCGGGGTCCGTCAAAAATATTAATGGTGCCGCTATTATCTAACAGCATATTGGCGACGCCACTTTCGCCCGGGGAACTAGTATAGCATCGAGCCAGGATGACTTCACGCGGGCGACCGAGCGCCAGCCAAGCAAGCCGCCATTCGTTGGACAACGAGAGCGGGCGGATCGATTCGATCATACACCTTGCTTTCTCCTACATAGTCGAGAAGCATTCGACGCTGCCAGGAACCTGTTTGGCGAATATGTATGACTTGATCCTCGAGAAGCCCCACGAGAATCCAACTCAGCCCACTCTATGTACATCCGGAGGCTTAATTTCGGGAGTCTGCGATTCATCTGAAGGAGGACTCTCAGGCGAGGGATCAGTCCGCAGACTGCTAGGTTCCACTATTGCGTGCTACGCAGCCGCGTGACCGTAAGCCTTTGGGCTCCAAGACTGCATCGGGGCAGTTTATGCTGCGCGGAGGGATGAATTATAAAATAGCGAAAGTAATCAGAATGGGCCGTCATTAATCAAGCCCGTACTGGATCCGCTGGCACAAGAAAATACTGATCCCTGCTCCGAGCTTGAACTCCGTACTCTATCCTCCTTCGTATTCTCAGCGAGATGAGCCGCACGGTCATGGCCTGCCCAACTGGTTGGCAGCTCGCTCGCCCGTCGAGGATCGGTGGAAAGAACAGCGAGCAAGATTCATCAGACTTAGAGTCCTGGAGGAGGCACGTGGCGTCTGGTTTGAATAAAGAGAGTGACTCAGAGTTTGAACTAGAGTCGCGGAGGACGCGGCTGGAGGTGGTGTGAAGGAGGCCGCCTCGGTTTACAACGCTCGCTCGACTCGTGCAACAACCTCACCCCGTGCAGCGACAAGACTCTGAGAACAGCTCTAAACGTCATCCTAATGTCTACACTGCCGACAAGAGACTCGCCGACTCAGTACACAACGGAGAGAAATTTTCACATTCTAACAAGAGAGATCGGGGCTTCTCCTCGCGTTTAGTATGCAACGAGCTCACAATTCAGAGATGTTGATTTCCCATAGCGGTGCTCACTTTCATCATCGGAATAGTATTTTCTCTGATGATCGGCTACCCCGAAAAATACCTCTCAGCTCGAAGCCCTCCTCCATATTTTCCTCATATTATCTCGGCTAGTTCCCTATACGCTCCCTACCTCGATGTCAGAAAAAAAGAGCTCCGGCATAAATTCGGAGTGACTTTGCTAGCTCAGGGGAATCCGATTCCAGAGGGCTCCGGACTCTCGAGTACGTTGAACGGATTTCGTTTAACAGACAAAACACGGTATCATACATATACCGTGTTTTACACATATTTGTGTCATGCTTTGAATCATAGAGGTACGAACGTTTTACGTAAGTCAACATCTCCGTGCGATCTATTATTCATCAGGAAATTATTCTGGTCTGCGAGGAGGCGCAGCAGAAGGAGTCGAGCGATAAAGAAAGAACTCATGGGTTGATCGGGTCGACTTGCAGCCGGATCGATTTGAATATTTGCTCGACAGGCGGAATAGGGTCTTGTTTTTCCTCTTTGTTTCGTATTTTTCTGCCGCCCCGTTCTCCCATATCCTTCCGAACCAGCCGACTTAAAACGACAAGCTCGCTCGATTCCGTCATTGAGGTAAGCAGTTTTGAGCTCCGAGAAAGCGCCAGCTGTTCTCCCTTGCTCCGAGAAAGTGTTCCTTCCGATTGTTCCAATCAATGTCCGCCCTCCCATCCGAACACTCGCCTCCTCGAATTTTTCCGCTGCTCTCTTGATCTCAGACTGCTCTCCCCAGAGTCCCCTCGGAGTGATTCGGAAATATCCCGCCGCAACCGCCTAGAGATGAGGATGGAGAGCGGAAATATTTGGAACATATACGAGCGTGGAAGTTCCTCGAAAGTTTACGCAAGGCGGAGAGCCCGTGGGAGAACTCCGAACGCCATTGAAAATTACTGCGAAAGCTCACCTGCTCATGATGTTGATATCATCACGGGTATTATATAATTACCCCTCATTTTCCACTGCAACAAAGTGTCGGGTACTTCGCTGGCTTAAATGGACTACGTGCCGTCCGCTGCTGCACAATCGATCGACCGACCGACCGATCGACCAGCAGGCGGTCCGACATCAAGTTTGCTTCCTTCGTTCCGGCAGATTTGAAATATTTAATTGGTGCGCTGCTGGATACTACGACCATCGATGTGACGACCACCATTCAGCAAACGAGCGAGCGATCGAGCGGGGGGTTCAGGCCGCTACGAAAAGAACGAATCTTCCTTCCTGAGTTGTGATCGTTGTCCGCTGAAGGGTCGATCTGTCAGTATTCGTAACAGCTTTCCGACACATAGCCGCCGGATGCTCGCTGCCGTGAAAAACGGGTTACGATGACGAAGCCCAGTGCAAAACTTTCTACGGGCGAAGATCGGGATCCAGCTGATCGGCTCATTCGTCGCGAAAAATTTTTTCGGAAGCGATTCGTTCCCTACTCTGAATCAGATTTAGGTATATCCTCCCTCGGGATAGCTTCCGAAATGAGCAAAAGCTTGTCACTCGATTTCCGAACTGGGGCCCCCGGGTTACATGACGCTCGTGCCTAGGTTCCCGAGCGAGGGATATTCCTCCAACATAGGACGAGGGCATCACGTGGCCATGACAGGACATTCTTGCATGGCATGTCCTCCTATCGACAAGCTAGCTCTACGCCTCGGTGGCAGACTCTCTCCGTCGGATGTGCTGAGACCGTCAATCAAGATCGAGGATCCGCAATGCAATATGGCCGGGAGAGATACGAGCGAAAATCATATCAAGCTGCACCGAGTCTACCGCCCATATTGTAGACATCTCACGCGCGCATGCCAAAATACTCTGCTCTCTCCGGGGAGCGTTATGAAGACGCTCCCAATGAGGGAATGTGGGTCTCGACCGCGCGAATTCCCCGAGAATCGCGAGAACTGCAACGACGCTCCATGTACAGAAGAAGGGCCGGTTTCTCCCCGAGCTCATGATGAAGATCCGCGGGGTGGATTTCCGGGGAAGAATGCGAATACGCACGTAATGTAGGCTCGGACGTCCGGCAGGAAATATTTTGTCCCTTCGTGTGACTTATAGTGAAGCTGGCGGTGTCGTTATCTGGACGATCCGTCATACCATCGATGTTGGGACTCGAGTCACGCGAGACAGTTTCCGCGGACAACCCGTCCAGTATCTCCGGCCGTTCTGGGGAGCAGGAGCAGGATCGAAAGGACTTCAGAATCTCAAACAGAATCGTTCGGGGACGAGATCTTGGATTTTTTCGTGAGGGCTCCGTGTTCCCACCTGAACCTGACTTCGAGGCCTGTGTTGAGAGCTACACGCTGTCGGCTGGGTGGTCATGGGACTAGTGTCAGCGGCGACTCTTATCGCAGTCGCGATATTTTTGAGCGCTCGGATGGCTCAAGGACCCGGAGCGACATAATATACTGTCCGCGCGAAGTTCATGAATCGCGAATCCCACCGAATTTTTCGTACGAGAGCGTTTTCTGTGGGAATTCCGGGCAGAATCTACTATCGGGCTGTTGAATTCATCGGCAGAGTTTTTCATAGCGCCCTTTTCAGGATTCACTTCTCGATCGAGTCAGGCTTCCTCATCTCTCTCTCTCTCTCGGGTTTTAGGCCGACCTGAGCCTATCTCTCCCCCTCGTCCGATCCCCACCTCCGAATGGTGAGGGACGCCGGAGAGGGAGTCGCGTGGCCATATTATGACTCACCCCCAGAGAGGACTCGAACCCCCAACAGACTGGAGCCATGTACGAGCGCGTTCATTGTCGGATGCTGGTGCGTTCACAAAAGGATGAGTTTTGACAGTGCAGGCGGTGGATTATGTTGTTGCCCGGCGCTTGAGCTCCGTTCTGTCACGGCACGTATATTGTCTGGATGCCCGTGCGCCCTCCGCGTTCTGCTCAACGCGAAAATACAAGCCGCTCGAATGAGTTACGTGGACATTTAGGAATCAAATGCGCAGAGAAGATAATTTAGAATCCCGGAACGAGACTTTATCATCACGCACATACTGTCGAAGTTCAGCCCGACGGACTCCGAACGTGGATCGGGGTGACGACGGCCTTCTCGAGCAAAACTCAGCCAAATTATATTGGATACCGTCAACGATCAGCTTGAACGATAGACGGGCTAAGGGGAAGCGCAAAGTCGATTCTCAAGAAACATTCCGGACCACTAGGATCGGAGAATCCACTGAAGAGGGAATCACACTTCATCTCGGACTCTCCCTCTCGAGTCCGTCACATCCGTGAGTCGTTCGTGAAACCTTTCGCTCCCAGACTCTCCTCGCGTGAATCATAAGCCTGCGGCCTGTGCTCCCGACCCAAACGAGCGACCCACCTCCCACATATCGGCCAGCAGAGCGAGCGTTCCAGCCAGCCAGAACTGTGGACAGGGAGCTCATCAAATGTAATCTCCAAAAGTGATCCAACTTCGTGTCTCGGATGTGCAGACACTCGGCAAAGCCCACGAGTCGAATGTAGCTTGGATTACCGTGTTGCGTCTAAACATGCGAAGGTGGACGAAGTTCCGCAGCGTGTTCTGCTGCTTGTTGTTCGCGGTCTCCGCGCAAACAGCCAGTGACAGAGACTATAGGGACAACTTAGGTGAGTATCTATCAAACGAGGATGATCTCGGAACAGGTCAGTCGAGGCTCGCAAGTTCGAATTCGAGTTCCCGTGAAAGCGATCGGGAGACTCGTCTCTGCTGAGCTGGTTGCGAGAGCACGGAGAAGCCGATTTCGGAGCAATCGGAATGCGATCCAGTTTCTTGCACAATCAATTGTTAACGACGCCCGCCGCTGCTGTCGTTTCGATTATCGGATCTGTTCAACGGATCGGAGGGCCACCTCATCGGGTGCCAGATGGAGCCAGGCCCCCGATGCGGGAGGGCTGAATTCTAATGGCAGCTGTGGCTCTCGGCCACCCTAAAGCCCGAACAGACATGCAGTCTGACCGTCCGTTACAGAGACAGCTCCTGAACCCCCGACCGAAACCTCGCCTTCTGTCTGTAGCCTCTCTTCCAAAATAAGACCGGGCCCACGAGAAGCCCGTTCGGAATCGTCTGGTTCCCGTATCGAGGTCGGAATTCGGCTCTCCGTGGAATTCGTTTACTCTACTGCATTGACATTCTTCCAACACAATGCGTCGATTCTCGCCTTCTGCTCAATTATGGGACGCCAAAAACTTTTCAGCTCTGTTCTGGGCTAGCTCATTAGCCTCATATGGTGACTGCTCCAAAAGATGCCTTATTCCGGGCTCGTATTGTGCTCATGGTTCGCTCATGATGCCTCTCAATGATGCGAACTATGGGTTCTCGCCCCGGGCCATAGTCAGAAAGCTACTCCGAGTCGCTCGGAACGGTTGTTGCAACACGCCCCTGAGGGGAATTTATCTTCTGCTCCGTAACATGCTTCCCCTTCGAGGAGCATTCTACCCGAGTACTCTCCAGGCGGAGTCCTCCCGTTCTCTCTCATTGCCTTCCCCGTGATTCAAAGGAAAATGGAATTTCCGGGCGCGGACTGAAAAGGTCTGAGGGATTTCCCTGGAAAATCCAGCGAATACCTTCGACGGCGCTGCACAAACGACAGAGCGGGAAACTTTCCGCTCCGACGCTGTTCAGAAGTGCTCACAATTTCATCTTGAACATCAGCAGATAGCCATCGATTTCTTCATCCGCTGCCTCCGCAATAAGCCCCCAACAGAAAGCCTTAAAGGGGGCTTAACTCATTTATGGAAGGCCGGTACAAATACCGGCTGACGTATCGCCGATCCCTTCTTTACGGGTCGGAAGCTATTCCGAGCAGCCGGCGCCGGCGTACGTCGCAAGGCCGCCGCAGCGATCGTCGACGTTGCGGGGATTCGAACGAAATTCCCGGCGAAGTCGACCGAGTAGAATAGGTGGTCGAGCTGCAGAAGTGAATTCTGCAGGATCACAATCGCGCATCGGAACTTGCGAATGCTCATGAACGGGGTGGAGTTCGGTGCTTGCGGAGTGATTCCGTGCTGTTAGCGGCGTATTATCCAGGGACGATGGAAAGCGCGTACACATGGACAGCTCGTAATCGGCATCGTAGTCAAGGCAGATGACAGGCAGGTTCCGACGAGAATTTCGTGAGGAATCACCTCGGCTCTACGCTCGCCGCGCTTCCACTGAATCAACCGCACCACTGCTCGATGAAGTAATCATATTAAAAGAGCCATTGCTCGATATGACCGACACACCCGACGTGCTATCACAACGGTAGCTGTATGATCGGCTCGGAAGACAATATATGAGGAGCGCCAACGCGATTCCCTAAGGCATCAAACTGATAGAATGACTTCCCGAGCAGTAACATCAGCGGGCTGGATCAGCAGGGCCCCCTCCCGCCTTCAAGTATGGCTCGTATCGAACACCAGCTTTATGTTTGATCCGCCCGGATCTCAAACTCCGCTGTTCGCAACGCTCAAGAGTCTGTTTAGTGGCGCTATGAGCCCAGAATCAGATGGATATTTCTCTGTAATTGGTCATGTGTGAACCTGCCGTCCCCGGAAAATTACCGGCTCGTCACTTCGTCGAACGGGAAGGAAAAGCTTCCAAGTCGCACCGAAAACTCGTTCCTCTGAGCGCGCTCCCAGCCCCCAGATAATGGAAACTCCTCCGACGATAAGGAGGATATCTCTGTGAATTAGAGACTCAACGCTCTCCTCGTGGCTTATCTCGATTTTCGCTCGCTCGCTAGTTCGTTGCTCCGCTCGATGGAGCCCCGCCACGTATCGTCATAATTGCAGGTTTTGCTCCGTCGACGTTCAAACTCAAAGCTAGCGGAGGCTGAGCGAGACCTTCAGCCTGGAGGGATACGCGATTATTCATCGAGCGAGAGCGCGTCCGTGTTGGTGGTCGTAGTTTCCTGAACGAGCCTTAAACTCTCTATTGCGAAACGCAGGAGTTCTGAGAATCGAGTCACTGGTAGCTGAAAACCCGACTCCTGTCTCGGTCGCTATGCGGTGTTTCGGAACGAGATGAAGACGCTGTGAGATCCGCAGGATTCAGTCGGTCTGGGAAAGGTCACGGGCGGGCCAATGTTGCAAACGCTGCAGACAGATGAGATCAGCAAACTCGGGTGTGCGCCATGCAACTGACAAGGGCCGTCAAAAACGACGCCCTTGTCGAGCGGTTCTTCGTGGAGCGAGCTCGGAAGCTATCCCCGATATTTTCCCGGGGCGGAAACTTTCGAGATTCGAATTCGGTTGGAGATCTTCGGATATTTATTTGTATTCTTCCCCTTTACCTCGATGTTCGCGTCCTGATCCCGCATGTAGTGTGCAGGCACAGAACTAGTGTTGATCTCAGCGAATGTGCGAAGGTCAACGCCAGTCTTCACCGCCACAAATCCAAGGGATTTCGTCTAATCTTCGGCACCCTAGCGGTGCAGCCGTTGCTGATTCTGCGAGACGTTCCACTTGCCTTCCTTAGCGTGGCTGATGTAAGGCCAGAACGCAGAAAAGGCTGTGCGTGCATGTAATCATCGCTGACGTTTCCATCTCTACCTCGAGATCGCAGCGAAATCCACTGCGGCTACTGACGGACAGGAATCTTATTAAACCATTCCCACGTCTGAGAATCGATCCGATCGGTGCTACTCACGTACGCTAACTAACGGCTGTAGAAACAAAACGAGTCGCGGAAGGGACGAAAAAAATCGGGAGCCCCGAGCGATTCCGGGTGTGCCTCTGGGGAACTTTCATTGAATTACCGAATTTCGTCGAATGGAGTGAAGAGTCCCGGAAAGAAACAAGAGCGAAATTTGCGAGTCCTATGTGGAATGTACGTTGCGAGCGGACTAGCGAACAGCGAGCTCACTGATCTGGTGTTGCTCCTTCAGGTCTCGAGAATGTCTAGCAGACTGAACAGGCCTGACTCAACAGACGAATTCCACTCGGAACCAGGGCTTCTGTGGCGTGTTTTTCCTTCAGTTCTCCTCGAGCGAATAACACGGAACGCGAAAGAACGCCACGCCCTTCGCCCCCCTGCGTTACCCGGTGACGACTTGGAGACCACGGACTGTGCCGAGCGGAACCCTTCAAACGCTCACGAGGGAAGCCACAGAGCAGGTTGTGTTAATTCCCATCACAGGATTCGCTTTTCTTGCCGGAGGCTGGAAATTGTCTCTCGCCACCTGCAGGCTCTCCGAGCTGGAAGCAAGCAATCGTGCTCTCTTGGAAGTGGAAGCCAACATCTGTGGACGGAGCCATATTCAGCGAATTTTTGGAGGACGACGCATTACTGCAAGAGAAGATGTCGTAGCGAACAGTCACATTTTTGTGCGGGCTTGTCCCCATAAAAATCTCGCTATGGCCAGCGGTGGATTGCGCTCATTGTTCGTGAGTGTCTGCAGATTCAGCAGAATCATTCCGCTATTCTCTAATGTATCACTTTTCGGTCGCCGTTCTCCTCGGGGGGGAAGTTCCCGCTTTCCACCCGCTGGAGAGATTCTTCATTTCAACAGACAGTCCTCGCCTGGGAATTTTCGAACGAGACTCACACATATCATCGGATAAGTCACGAGAGCGATCGGTAAAATACCGCAAGCTTGGAGAGGTACGCGTCGTCTGTGCGAAACCGAATTTCTGAATTTTCGAATCTCCGTCTTCGAGGACATGAGTCGACTGCATATATTTAGTTGTGGTCAACACCGGGAGATAAATAACTGCCCGAGCCGGCCTACGACGAAATCGCAAGAGGAAGTGTTCGAGAGCTCTTTCGGCGTATATGCACACGACACAAACAATCGACCATTGTCCGCCTCTGGATGAGGGGGGCTCGAGCCTGATGAGGAGACTAGAAGAACGGCATCACCGATGAACGGGACAGCCATCACTTCGCTGAGCTTCATTGGAATCACCTGGGTATGATGTACACAGTTCGCAACAGTTCGAGTTGACTTGTCCTACCCGATATCGCTATCGTCCTTTATCAAGTTAGAGGTTGTTTCGGATATTTTGAGACCGCAGAGTTTTTATTATTATTGAACGATGAGTTCCGATCTCTCGTGATGGATATATTATGTACAATGTATACAGCTGCGACCTTGAAGTGGAATCAATCATCTCGATAGTCGATGAGCGATAGAACTTGTCGATTATTGCCGGACCGGAATTATCACCAGCCGTGACCGTAAGCGAGTGGTGCGTATTTCTTCGCGGACCAGATGTCTCCCTTCACTTTGACGGGTCCGTGAACGAGCGATTGATGGAATCCCCCGTGGCCATGACCTGCGGAATCGAGAGTGTTACCGAGTACGCCCTATATCCGAATTCCGAATATAAGCAACCCAAGCAGAGAACCAACCGATGCCGTGCCCTGGAGCGATTCCTTTCCCAAAGCCTCCGAATCCACCTAGAAAAATATGCTGTTCAGACACTTTGTTCGCTTAGTTTGCCCGGGCCCATGGTCGCTCCTGATCGTAACTCGCATATAATACGACCCTCATAATATTCAGTGGAAGCAGCCGCAACTGGATGCTTCCTAGCCAGCGAGCAGCCCACTTTGGCCAGGAGGACAGCGTCGCAATGGCGGCTAATGGACTCTTCGACAGACGACTCGTAACGTAACACGGTGAACTTTGTGAATACTGCACGGAGGCATAAGACATGCCTGTCAGACTCCGTCTTTTTAGAGGAGGCTTTGTTTGGACAGGTCGTTGCGATGTCAAGGAAAATAGACCATCTATTCGTTGTACTCCTGCGACACTCACCTCCGAAGCCGTGACCGATGGAAATCGGCGCCTGGATGGCGTGACCCCCATGCCCGAGCGAAACACCGGCTCCTAAAAATGGTGAGCACTCAATCAGGAATGAATTCGTCTCGTCACGAATATTGTCTACGAGGAGCGTTGTCGAACTCATGGCGAGTTCGCGACGACTATCACGAAGAACGCCATCGCATCGATCCGTCAACAATCTGAGAGGCGAATACGTGCGGTTCTTCTTTCGGCACCTGTGTCCTTGAAGAACATTCCTCGGTACCCACCTTCCCAGCCGTGACCGCCGCCACCACCACCGAAACCTCCAAAGCCGCCAATCCCTCCATGACCTCCGGCCAGAGCACAGACGACCATCGAGGCCAGCGCGAGTATTCCCTGATGATGAGGAAGGAAAATTTCAATGTTTGCTCCTTCAAGCACCATGAGGCACCAACAAGGAATTCACGAACTCGTGGGCTGAATCGGTAATTTTCGTCACTGCCATCGAAGGTTTTCAATCACCAAGGACGAGCTCCGATTTCCACACCGGAAGCATTCGAGGGCTCATCGGTCAGGGTTGAGCACGACGCGAAAAAAACTCGAAAAACATCTCGATTCGATTGTTTCGGCTCATTTTCCAAGTGAAGGTATTTTGAGCGACTCAGGTTCCAATCAACATTGCGGTCACGCTCTGAGAACCACCACGTATCCGAAGCTGCTTCTTCATGAAAAATTGTGAGACACGTCCGCTCATTCTGTGACCGGGGAGATCAATCTGTATCCGTAGTCTGATGAATGGAATCGACAAGGTCGAGACCGTCTTCGGGGAAGCCGCTATCTCCCAGAACAACAGCACTGAACTCGTTTACAGAAAAGCACTCGAAACCTCATTCGAGAATCGTATTCTCGTTGGGGACTAAAGTGATGAGGCTCACTCACAAAGAGTTTCATATTGTTTTGCTTCGCTCCGGATGAAATTCACCGGCCAACTGGCAATACACGCTCTTATATCGGCTTCAACTAGCGCGTTGCGGTCACTGGGAAGGGCTGGAGCCCTTCGGCAGCAGCGCTGGCGAAAACCCAAGCGCGGCGGCGGGAGCAGCCGCGAACACTTCGTTCAAAGGAGAGCCTCATGTCGTCCCGCGCAACCCCGCGTAGTCCCGCGGAACGCGGAGAAGACCCTGATTGATCGAAACTGGACACGCTTCTCGCTCTGAGCAATATTCATCAGAGTCTCTCTGTTATCATTGCGCTCTCCCTCCGGAGAGTCCCTGGACATCGGCAGACCCCGTGGGGAACCGGATGGGAAGAATGATTAGTGAGGTGTTATTCGACCGATGTAGGCAGGAAACCGGCCATGAATTCCGAGATCGGACGTCGTTTGAGAGTTGACGCACCCGGACCCTGGGACGGTCGGAACGTTGACTTTACGCGCTCCCAAGCGTTGTAAATCCCACACATTGGCGGAAGTCGACGGAGTCAGGCGTCGAGCCTGATGGGGCCGACAGCAGAAGCGGAATCCACGGTGATCAATAAAATACAGTCTCAGTGACGGAGGCGGAGCGCTCTCTCAAAAAAAAGTCATGGACTCCTTCGCGAGCGAATTCCGATATTACCCGTGTACCAGCGTCCGGAATCCGAAATCGATTCGAGCACAGTGGATTGGTTTTGAATTTTCTCAAAATACGTGGGTCGGAATCTTCCAAATTGGAGAAATCCCGGGGGCTTCAGAAGACATTGGATGATTTATTTCTCCTGATCATCGGGTTCGACACCGGCGTCACTGAGATTCTTGATCTTCTACCCGAGCTCGGACTGAAACGTTTGACCATGCTCGAAATGGCTTATCTGACAAATTACCTCAGAGACGCCGACGCGATACCGAATTTTCGCCGAAATAGCCGGTGAACTGCCACTCAGCGGAATCCTTTTTCTAGGAATCATCCAATTAGCAGTGTATGTAATCATTGTTGTCAGCGGTAGTTTCTGAGCGATGGAACAGTTCCCGCTCGTTCCGAGCGAATGCTCAATTCCATAAGAGCATTTCATGGTCCCGAGCGATACGTCATGCGGTTTTGTAATTCTTGTGTCGCCTTGAAGTGACGTAACTCGTTCGTAAGAGTTGATACGGAGATGATTCGAGAATCGGGTCCACTATATTATTGAACGTCTCGGAACTTCGAGTTATCGCTTGGTGGAAATAGAAATCATTCAAACTCGGTCGACGAATGACGTCATGCCGGAGACTAGGATTTGTAGAATTTCCCTTGGTATGGCTTGCTCCGAGAGGCTGTCTGGCCTCCGCCATTGATTCGGCTACGTTCGTTCCATGCCGGTACCTGTTGCCCGAGCATTGTCAAGTTTCCTGTCCGGACGTTTTACTTGCCAACTGCTGCATCCTATATGTGTCACAAAGTGTTTGCATTTCTTCGGTGGCGGATTTCCTCCGAAAGGTGACCGCTCTCTGTCTCGAAACAGAGCCCTGAAGCGTAAAGAAGATAGCATGTATTTCACAGAATATTATTCATCGATCCGCATTCCTCCCGTTCGACTTCCTGCGGATGACGCGGCTGATGTCCAGCCGTGGTTCGGAATCCGAGTACTCCTCAATGAGTTTCCGCCCCCAGATGCATTTCGAGACACGACAAGGATCCGAGGGGATGTTGGGGGATCCGGACAAAGAGGAGAATGAGCTCGACGTGAGCCAAGTGAATGAGCTCGATTGAGTTGCACGGGGCGAGCACTCCGAAGATTCGACGCCACACGAGGATTGGATCTCGGCGCGGCGTAGAAATACATACATATGTGCTTCCCAACACCTCGCCCACTGAAATGCTTTTGCTAGGATCGCTCGGGCTTGGGAGGCAATGCCGCGGATGGAATGACGCCTCGGGAAGAGAGACTGGCTCCTGGTATGGTAGGCATCGAATATGCCTGAATTCCAATGCGGATATCGCTTCGCGGAGCTTTAGCTCAAAGCGCGCGCGACACGACTCAACAGAGTCACTCGTGGGGCTTTCGAAGCTTTTTTGGGATCAGAGCCCTTCTGATGCATGGCGGGCAGATGTTTCTTGTTTATCCGACGGCCAAGCTGGCTCCTAATTCATCGTATGAAGCGGGATTTGGACAATTTTCTTCACGAATCTTCCTCTTCCGATGGCGAGCGATGGACCTGCTGGTTTTGCATCGGCAACTGATCCTGAGACATGTGGGGTAAGCTCGTTCCGGATGCGCTGAAACAAGTTCCCGGAAAATCTGATGAACCGGCGAACCGAATTCGTGATTTGAAGATCCGACTCCTCCTCCTCCTCGATAATTCTACAAAGTGCTTCAAAAATGGATCCCGGAGGGACCGAGGACTCGAGAACGTCCCCAACTCCTCCGCTGTCGACTCTGCAACGACGGAGCTCCCCTTTCCTTCAACAGCAACAGTCGAGACTCAATTAAGGAGGACATCGGTCTGTTGCAAACACTTGAAGACATTCGAGGCTGTGTCGTATATAGAGGAGAGACAGTTTCTGTATGATTCTCATGGGGCGCTCCAAAGCTGGAGCGGCCCTCTTTTCTCCCCCGGCGATCGGTAGAATATAAATAGTTCCTACAGATAGTGCTCGACGAAAAGACCGGAATCACCCGAAAGACCAAACCTGATTGTGCGCGAATAGCGGCGAGCATATCGACGAAATCGCACCGAAATCGGGAATATATTTTCCACGAATCAGTGTGTGGTAGTTATTGTAAGCAGCGGCGTTCGGTAATGACTACGGCAGAAGTGGCGGGGACCGTATTTGCATATATGATTTCATGTCGGGCAGGCCGGCCTTCAAACAGACATCGCCTCGGGACTTGAGGGTTTTTTAGTGCCCGACAGCCGTCGATCGCTCCAATGACGTCATATCTGTGTGAATTATCTGCAGCTGATGTGGAGTCACCGTTAATCTGGTCCGTTCGTCCTTCCGTCCATTGGTCAATCGGCCAACACAAGGGCTTATCAACAACGGCAGATCAATCGATTCGCGCATGGATTCCTTCGTTTTTCGCCCGATGTAGCGCCTCTTCTGCCGCTCATGCCGATCAGGAGCGAACAGTGTTCCAGTGAGGACTGCCCCGAGGATCAGGGAGTTTCCTGTTTTCCCGAATAACCTGGATCGGAGGCTCCGAGACTGCATTAGAAGACAATCCGCTCTTTCATCAGAAATTTTCGCGAAAATACCGCCTCATTCCATTGTGACGGGGTGCCGGCTCCTTCGACTGAACTCCCGTCCAGGTTGACAAGGATACTTTCGAAAAGCTGAAAAGAATGCGAACGAGGTTGATTACACCGAATTTCGTATTCGCGAATACCGTTGCTGGATTCAAACCACAACCACACGGATCATCCAAGCGGTACATTTTCCCCTGGTGACAATTATGCAATCCGTATACTCTGCCGTCAAAGCATTTGATTCGGCGGCCCACGCAGAATGCCCGGAGGGACGTAGATCCGACCGCGTCGGATAATGCCGCCCCCCCACCCTCATGACGATTCCGGTCTCGATAAGGTAATGACAATGCTGATAATATCGATGCGCCTGATGGCCATGCGTCTGATAACAGTGATAATCGTGAAGACGTAGATAGGTGTATGATCGAAGCAGCCGGTTCCCGTGGATGTGGGAGTCATCGCGCTCGTGAGGCACCATCAGAGCGAGAGGACCGAATCGTCATCCAGCTTTCGCTCTGATGGAGATTTCATGCTCCTTTGCATGGAAACCTTCTTTCAGCCCGACTCGGAGCATCAGCCTGCGCTGGATGGAACGTTGTCCTGTGATATCGGAGCATTTAGCAGAGCTCAGAATTCAAGCCCGATTTTCAATCTAGCTCTCGGCTTCAAGGCATTGCCAATTAAAAGGACGTTTCAACCGTTTACTGGACATCCCGCTCCGGAAGCGTTCGCCCCGAGCTGTCGGTTCAGTCTTTCTTAGTCAGCGTCCCCTATAGGGCCCCGAGGCCGTTTGCGCTCAGTGACCAATGATCGATTGGTCGGATGGAACATTAATTGCACGGCTCCTATACGCGTCAAATTGCGTAAAAATGTCCCCGATCTTATGGGTTGTCATATTCAGTGGGTTCATTCAGGACGGCTCGTTCCGTCTTCGGATAGATGCTGAAGAAAGTGCCAAGACAGCTACCGAGTGGCGATTCAAGCTGTGAATTAGAATATACTCTCTTTCGTCTATTCCGTGGCCGAGCGGCAGACGGGCTGTTATGGAGCGGATTAGCGCCCGACTGAGCGAACTCTCCGGCGTGAGCTACTTATGCAGTCAACGGACAACTCCGCGCTCTAGTAACTCCTATTAGTTCAAGCTCAACTTGCGAAAATTATGGGTTCGAATGTTCTGTTGATTCGACGGCGGTGTGATGGGATCGCTCATCCTCGATGGAGTTTCCCGAAAAAGTTTCGATGGACTTCCGACTTTGAACCATACAGCGGGTCGGCGTCGGTTGCCTTCGATCCTCGCTCGACTTTCTTTCGATTTCTCCTGTTGAGCCTCGCTGGGAATTGAGAATTCGACATTGCCGACGCTTCTCGAGGAAGAAAAAGAAAACGAGTGATCGAATTAGACCTCCCGTTAGTTCCTCCGACCTACTACATAGCTCCATTTTAGCGAACACAATTTGTCACTGAGGTGACCCCGGGCGTGCATCATCCTGTCGGACACGACTCATTGACCTCCCACCGAGTTCGAGTCTCACAAACGTCGCTTGGCAAGCTGATGACAAGTACCATTTTCTCTCCAAACATTTTGAACTGTCCGGGTTCTCCCTGAGTTACGCGAATTGTCGGCTCGCGGGTCCGGCTGCAGCTGATGCTCGAGATTTACGGGGCAGGAGCAGCAAACTCGCAGAAGTTTACTCCAGTTCTGGATGCCCATCATCCCATCGGTTTCCACTTTCGTAGGCAGTGTTCTTCCGAGTTGGACGCTACATCCTTTCTTCGCGAATTCCACTCATACGACGACTATGCCCACTTTTGAAGGAAAAATTACAGCCAGTGCCGAATGCGTTTACTGGTACGGCGGCGCCCGACATATGCGCGATGAAGGGTTGAGCAGAGAGTCGAATGAAGGAAACCGCCGAGAGACACGGAGAGGGAAAAACAGCGGGCAAGTGCGGAGTCTGCTCCGGTCACTTGGAGTCAATCTCTCGCTGTGAGACGTCGAATCAAAGGTCCTGGTCACGTCGACCAAGTGCCAATATAAAGGAGAGCTCCTGGTGAGACCATGGTAGCCTGCCTGCCCGTCTGCCTGCCTGTTTGCCAGCTAGCGCATTCGTTCGCTGGCTCTGCTGCTCTGTCGCCGACTGACCGTCGTCGTCGACTTGCTCGCCGCGGCTTTTTCTTCTCTGCCTTTTTTTCACTCGGACTTGGAGTTTTCTTCCGCCCACTTGACTCTATCCTTTCGTCCGTCGTCTCTCGGACGGAAACTCGCCGGACAGAAAATTGTCCACGCGGCAATGTCGTCTTTGGGCGGGCGAGCGGACGGGCAGGCGAATGGTCTGCGGGTCGGTCGGCAGGCCGGCTGGTTGACCGCCCGACCAAGCGAGCAGTCGGAAGCTGAGAAGGAGAAAGACGGGCGGAGCACGAAACGAAGTTTTGCCGCGAGAGGAAGTTCTATTTTTCAAAAATTTCATTCTCCCTTCGAGCGGAGCGTCGCTGACACCTCATACACAGTATTACTGTGAGGTTTATCCATAGGGTTAGTCCTTCCGGGAATCACGTCGCCGTCGTCGGTCGCCACCTTAAAACGGAATTGAAGCTTTTCCGCAAGAGCTATTCCACCGACAGTGTCCGACATTTCTTCTCCTTCCGTTTCCATGTCCTATCCGCAGAGGCTCTGTGTCAAAGCCTGCAAACAGGTCATCTTCTTTCCTCCGCGCGCTGTGGGTCGAGGGAAAAAGTTGCCTTCAGTTGCAGAATGGTTGAATCGTGAATGGAAAGAAACTCTCTCTGAGTAGATGGAGAGAAACTCGTTCGGTCTGCCGGTCACTACTTGGTCCGTCGGTGGGTCGGTCGGTCGAAAGGTGTGTCGCTTCGGCGGAAAAATGAAATGTTCTCCAAAAAAGATCACCATCTCGGTCGCCTTCCGCAGAAAGAGGAAATGAGCCAAACTTGCTCAGGGCCCTACGATACAAGTTCCGCTGGTTGACTGCCATTCCGCTCGGTGCGAGCCAACGATCTCCGCCATGCGGAGCTGGTGGTCATGATGGAGGCTTGAGGGCTGCCGCTGTTTTTCCTATCTGTCTCGGGTGGCTCCCTCGATGGCCGTATGTGTACGCGCACCGTGCAACACATTTCCAGCGCAGCCACCCTTGCAACCGCGGCGAAATATCCTGGATCTGTCACCCCTTCGATGCGAGTCTCCGTGCCCCTCACGAGAGCAGAAATTCTCAGAGTGATTCTCCGCTCATAGCCGACCGAGGCCAATGGGCACTTCAGAATTCTCTGGGATCCCCCACATGTATCTTGTCGGAACTCGCTCAAGTATCGAGTGATTATACCGGTGATAAGTGTAAAAATCCATTAGCTGCATTCGATCGGGGCTATCGATACCAGGCTCGATGCGCATTCGGGTTCGTACATAGGTATCACCCATCATGGGGTCAATGAAGCGAATAACTTCTCAAAGTTGATTGGGTCACGGAAACATGCACCATGAACAGAAGGCCTGGATACTTGATAAATCTATCGTCTGGCTTCTTTAGCGCCCCCACGTCGTCGTCCGCTCGCTTGGAAGCAATGAATCCTTTCCCAGAGCGCATTGGAACATCTCATTTTCTCTGAAGATGAATGGAACACGCGCATCGTTGGAGCAATTCTTCAGATCGAAAGCCTGCGAATCGCTCCATGTCGGATTTGCTTCGCCGCGTTCGTCCGCGCATTCTCGATAAGAGATTTTTCGACCAATCATGATGAAATCGAGCGCTCACGAGCACGAATGAGTTGTTCGGTTTAGCGGTCGGATACTTTCTTAGACTTCCTGCATCTAATAGCTCCTCATGTTGGGAGTCGGCGAAGAATACCAGAATAGTATGGATAGTTTTAAGATAACGTAAGGCCGTGCTCTCCACCCGCGGAGAAGATTCCGTCGACGTGTTTCCCATCATTCATGGGCCGTCCGGCTTTTCGATTGTTGTGGGAGCAATCTCCCACATCACATCTGTTTCCAAACACAGAAAACTGTCGACCTCCGCTGTTGCGCGGAGCAATACGAGGAGCTCCGTGAGCGTAGCGATAGTTCGGAGCGATTCTCAAAACTCCGGCGACGAGTTTCGATTCTCACGGGCTTGATCGGGGTGGAGAACGGCGAATTAAATGATCCGCTGGAAGCTTTGACGCGCCCTGGAACGTATCGTTCGGAGCAATGCGCTTCAGGGAAGACACAATCAAAATCGAGGAGCGGAATAGTTTTCATTCGGCTCTAGTTTGACTGATTTGGTTCCTGCTCGCTCCGCTTGCCACCCTGTCGGATGAATCTCAAGTCATTCAACAAGCGGCCACCATTCTGATGAATGGCCTGGACCGAATACCAAAAGCGTGCTCCTGAGACAGACCGATCGCTGAACTTTATTCTGTGTGTCCGAAATCTGCTTCAGGAATAAGCTTACTTAAAATTTCGAGTGGGTTCCGAATTAGGTAAAGCCCAAATAGGGAATAGGAGCGGTGATGAAGGGAAACTGATTCGGAGAATTCTCCCAGCATTCATCCCCGACCTTGGGGAGCAGGTTAACGCCTTATTGGAGGTTGCTGAAGAACTTCGAGAATGGAAGAGTACCCATTCAAGTATTTTCTCTCAATAACCTCATTCGAAATTTCCCCGAACAGGCATCCCATTTGAGAGGTCATGCTACGCTAGCCATGCCCAAGCATTCCTTTTTCTTAAGTATGAGAAAACGAAAAAGGGCGGAAATATGAAATTTTCGTTATCTGGACACTTCCTGAGTCGATTCTACAGCTAAGACAAGACATGCTGGCTGCTGCAAGACGTATTTG
This sequence comes from Galendromus occidentalis, assembly GCF_000255335.2. NCBI lineage: Eukaryota > Metazoa > Arthropoda > Arachnida > Mesostigmata > Phytoseiidae > Galendromus > Galendromus occidentalis. The sequence continues at coordinate 502,057 of NW_003805171.1, read as the reverse complement.
ATGCCATTAAGAAGCAGCAAAGTGATTGGTGACAGCAAGCGAGCGGAATCCTCTCTGACCACAATGAATCAACAGTCCGTACGTTCCCCTCAACGCATGGCTCGAACAAAGAGGATTGATGTTATAAAGCAAGCGGTGCTGAGCAGCGGGCTTTTTTCTCCATACAGTCAGCGAACCGCTTCTGCTGGTCCCGCCGGCGCCGCTAGCACCGTCACACGATGCAGCGGCTTCCTTTTTTCTCATCCACGCGTCATCGACTCCCATTCATGAGGCCAATTTGCGACCGTCCATCTGCCAATTTGCCGCTCTACAAATCTGCAGACGTACATATGTACAGACACAGGTTAGCCCGAGGAGGAGTGCGCGTTGGAACGCTGCTGCCTTAAATTCCATGGGTCGCGTTTCCGAATCCTGATGATTTTGTGGGGAAAAACAGGACGGATGGCTCTCTGGGTCACACAGAGGCCTGAACGTTAAGGAATCCAATGTCTTGAGACGATTGGAAATACAGTTGCGCAAGAATTCTTCGCGATTTTTCTGTCGCCTTCATGTAGTGACAGGTCGAGTCAGCGGCCTTGACACTTATACACTGGAACTCTTAGTTGCTCAATCGCTCTGTTCTGGCTTCAGAGGCTTGGCTCCGACTCCGTGGTGCGCTTCTGATCGGTGTTTCACCCCGTGTTCCGGCCACGGCAGCGACAATCCCGACGCTGGGTGTCAGCTGTTGGGCGGTACTCGCGATCGGCATCTTCCTAAGTACTGTGTTCGGCTCGTTATTGACTCTCGTTCCATCGTACGCGAACGGGGGTGGGGGTAGAGAAAGGCGAAATCGAGGAGTTAAACCCCCAGCGCTCGAATTCGAGGAAATCCGTGCTTGTTAATTGACGGGAGTGGTCCCTGGAACGATCCCGGGCCATCCGCGATCGAGTTTTGAGCGATTCCAGAGTATTTGCAGAGATTATTAGGGGCAACGTAACGCTGCATTAACGGAACGCTGCATTAACGGAACGCTCTGAACTCTGAACCCCAGCGCTTCTACGAAGCGCCGTGAAGTCAAGTTCTTGAGGCTCTGAAAGAACTCCTAATGAAACTGCGAGGTCATGGACGCCGTTTCTGCAAATCTCCCGGTGAAAGTTTTGAGAACAACATTTTCATAACATTTCGCGCTTTTCGTCATCGATCGTTGAAGCTTTATTGGCTCATCGGAGCTTCGGATGCATTCAGAGCCGATGCATCTGAAACTCAGATTCAAAATCGCGAAGCCTCGATTCGCCATGAAAAATCATTTCATCTCTCGAGCTCGGTTTGGAAATGTGTGTGCGCTCGCTGCTGATGACCGCCCGATCGACATCGTGTCGCCAACGCGGCGCCGCGGTGGGGAGTTCATGTCTGACTCATCTGAAGGCGCGGCGGCGCAGGGCCCAGAGGGCCCGGTGAGTCATCGTCGGACTCAATGATCCTCTCTGCCAGTGTCCCGTATTCAGTCGAGTTTTCGCTCCCTCTCTCCATGGGCCTCGTATCGGGGAGACCACCCCACCGCTCCCCGGCCCTCGCCCTGAACGGGGAAACCCCTTCAGCTCGTATCTCGGCTGTGCGAAAGGATAGTGCATCGACTCTTCTCGGATTCTCGATCGGAGCCCTCAGAGCGAAAATTGTGAATCAGCACGAGATTCAAACTTCTATGGCTTCCATTTACCCCGGGAGTCCTGGCCGAGTCTCCGCGATCGCGAGTCGCGGAACCATCGCTACGACCTCAAGGAAGACTACGGAATGATCCTTAGTCTCTGCCCAGTATGCGCGAATCATGAGAGACTGCGTACCTGGTTACCGGGGTCGCTATACTATTCTTCGGGAATTACTCTCGACGGAGCGGCCCACGGGGCGCGGTCGACGTTGATAAGATAGCCTCTCACTGGGAGTTTGACCACGGCCTCGTCGTAGGAACAACCGCTGTTGCCAGACGCACAGCTAATTCATCACACCACTGCACTGCTCGCATTTGTGATACGCTAACATCTGCAGGTCAGTTGTACGCTTCGGTGAACAACGATGATAACGCCGGATGTTGTTGCGTGTTGCGCCTCAGTTCTACGCGGAGTGCCGGACATGCTCGCACTCAGTACGAGCCGAAGAAGAGGCTTCCAGATTCCTCTCCAGACCCTACAACTTTGCGGCTCCCTGAGGAGCTGTTACCGGGTATCGGCGGAAGACCACTTCCTCGCCATCATTTTGTGAGCTGTCGCTCGAGGATTATGTAGCTGACACCTGACTCCACCAGACAAATCGTGAAGTCCTGTGGCACGCTCATGAGGAGCGTCGTCACAAGTCCCAACTCGATATTCTGGCGCCGCGCATTCCGACGACCGCGGTCCAGTCAGCCATCCAGATATTATTATCTATCCGACTGCATCCGCCGACCGAAGTGGGGACAGGGGAGATGGGAAGAGCTGTACATCCGCGAATATCCGCGATAGCCTCGAGGTCGCTGTCCTGAGCATTTAGGCCCCTCGAGACATGACGATATCATTCTGCGTGTTGCCCAGCTCCTCCTGATCGGGGCTCGCCCTTGACGGGGCGGCGCATTCGGGGACGGCAGGAAGCGGAGTTTTATCCTTGAGCTTCTCGACGTGCGCTGATCCCTACTGACAGCTGCTTGCGATGGCGGATTCGATTTCTGCTTGGACGGGGTCGGAATATCGCGCGACAAGGCGCTCGCGAGCATCGCGAGACGGACCGAGATCCGTAGACAGCCGGATCGGATCCTCTGATCGCATCTGACCTTTTGGGCCCGGACTCGGTGATTTTTCCGCTCTTTGTCGGCAAACTAACGACTTGCTCAATGAGTCGCAGACTCGTTCGGAGGCGATAAGGGAACAGCAACAACCGTCCCGGAGGGAAAAAGCCTCTCAAGGTCCTCATTATCATTTTAACGTGTTCCTTGTCGTCGACTCGTTTTTCTCCATCTCCCTGCAGCAGCACCGGCACTGTCGAACGCGGCGACATATGGTGCCCACTCAGACGACTGGTGTCGTCGACAAATTGCTCCAGTCACCCCGACTTGTCGCGCGCGCGGAACTTAATTCCACGACACCACTCCCAGAACAACAGAAGACTGTCCCAATCAGGTTGGATGAATACAGAATGAGGAGGAGGGGGAGAAAGGCTCCCTGGCTCCGGAGACTTCCTGCAAAGGACGAGCGAGCCCTTCGGCCGACTCCATCGTTTCATGTACGAGCTCGAACGGCTCCTCGTCCTTTTGACCAAGCTCGAAGAGTGTTCATTCGTCATGTCGAGGCGCTGTCGGCTGGGAAAGCTTCATCGCTTGGGCTTGTTGACAATTTGGGCTCCAGAGTGCTCCTCGGCCGCGTGTCACCATAATTCATGCCAATCGCGATTTAACTTTCCCCCGGCAATGTTGGGCTTGAAAGTGGGAGACGGGTGAAAGACATTCATCATTTTGAACTGCTTGTCGCTCCTGCATCCATACAGGAAATCGGACGCTCGTAAACACTCGCGGTACCTCCGGAATGACCGAGACATTCGGCATCGAGGGCTCCAATAAAATAATCATCAATACGCCAAAGACAATCCAACATCGGAGCGACTTCTAGCGGTCTAGAACCGCGGGCCCGCTGCAGAAGCCACGAATTTGATGCGCCGCGCGCGAGCTCGTCCGACTTTGTCAGTGCCGGTCGGGAGTGACTCCACTTTTTGGAGTTCTGAGACGATTCCAGGGAAAACAAATCGGTAATCGGCTGGAAATTAGTCGCGGCCTTCCGTATTCGCGTCTCTAGACTGGAGAACATGTTCCGAACTCAAGTGTAGCGAGTTGATTAATCGATGCAGAAGTCTACGGAAATTCGGAAAATCGAGCTCGTCGGCCACCAGAAAAGTCCCAAAGCCGTACTCCGGCGTCATCCGGTAGCCTGTAAGGCCGTGGTACGGCGTCATTCCGTAGCTCGTAAAATGTAGCGTAAAACGGAACTCCCCCTTAGTCCGTATTCCCAGCCCAGTCGGAGCTTCTGTTCTCCTCCAGCTTCTGAGGAATAAGGCTTATTGGTTTCCGCTAATTGACTCCAAAATATGCGCTCATATTGTTACGTCACGTCGCCTGTCCTGGGGAAACGCCTGCGCAAGACTGTAATTTTCTTCCATGCCCGTCCTCAGCGCAGAAATCGGCTTTCCCCCATGCGGCACATTGCAAAGAGGATTATCATTGGATCTGAACTGGAGTTTGCGCTTCCTCTCGATGCTTATCTTCCGCTGTATTCAAAGTATGGAATTTATGTATATCCCCATCCACCGGGCGACGCATCGATATTCTCATTCCGAGAACAATTGAGCGCTGACGCTTGCCGTCACTCGAAATTCGTCGAGACAAGGTACCCATGAGAGAGGATATCTACGACGAAGAAGCGCGCATTTCGTCAAGAAACTCGAGTCCGGACCTGAAGGCGACCTTTCCAGTCGCAACTCCTCCCTCGAAGCTCTTCGCCTTTTTGTGCAATCTTTCCTGAGCGGTTTCCCTTGTGGACCGAGGCTCTCAAGTATTGCGATTTCAATGTCGAGCGACCCTCCGGAATGTACTCCATGTCCTGGGTTTTGTCAACCATTTTTAGGTCCAGCTGCGTTTTCCCAATATCGCGTTCGACACTCCGTGTACCGCGAATAGGATACCGTGCGTTTTTCCGCCCGGAAAAGCCTTTTGTTAACGTGCCTTGCCCCGAGAATGTCGGCCAGTCTTCTCCACGTCCCGCGAAGACCAGCGACGATAGCAACGGCCTATCCGCGTGATGAGCATCGGAAACCACTTCATATCACGAGCTTATCCCGATTCGACACAACATTCTGTATCCGCACCGAGACTTTGTCAAGGCTCCCCGGTTGGTCTGAGATTCACCGATGTCGATCGTCAGTCGGTCAGGGACCCGGGTCGAAGCTCGCTCAGGGCTGTGCAGATGCTTGCGAAGGCGTCGGAGGGGGGAAAGTTGAAGTCATTGAGTCAGTCAGTCAGTCTGAGAGGCCCTCACGCGACCATCCAATACGTCCCCGAGGGTCCGATATGTTCCAATAATTCGAGGAGCTCTTCCGACGTCCGGGTACAGCGAACCCATGCTTAATGTAGGTCAATCCGGATATCCGTACCACGCCAGAAAACTCGGAAATCGTTCCGGAATCAGATCGATCCGAAGAGATCTGAGGCGTGAGATATCAATCACTGCAATCCTCATTCCAGCCGGTCACAGAGACCCCGAAGACGGAGGCAGGGAGCCGATTCGAGTCAGATTTCCGCTAATCCAAAGATCTTGATTTCCCTCTCGCGTCAATAATACTTAAAGAAGGGGAACTCTCGTCACGGTACAGCAGCAGTCACTACGCCGCTCAAAAGAGAAAACGCACATTCCACGAGAAAAACTATGAGGATCGCCTCAACGAATGGCTTATCTTCCGCATCGTTGCTCCTTCTACTGATACGTTGAGAGTAGTCTTCAATCGAGGCGGACGAGCTATAGAGCATACACAATGCGCGCGATTCATCTTCACATCGATCTCCGCCACTTTCCGGGTCGGAGTTGCCTCCACGGCCGCAGATTGCACAGAGTCGAGAGTAGAGAGAGCACATTCGTATTCGAGGATCGCGACTTCGCGCTCATGCAGCTCTCTGTTTTTGCAAACATCAAGAACAATCGTGAACCGACCAATCCTGACATTTGAGTATGACGTTGTGGCGGAGAGATTGCCGGACCGAGTAACAATTACCTTAGGGATACCAAGGTGCTAAATAACACTACTATTCGATTCGGACCCCGCTCTGTCGACACCTCGGAGTTCATTGCCACTCCATGAGTCGAACTTTGTCTATCGCTGCATGTAGCTCAAAGGTTGCTCTGTGGCGACGGAGATTGGATGCTGCACGCAGGTTTCCGTTCCCCCCATCCAAGAGGTGGGCATTACCTCGGTCGTTCTGCATTTTCGGCAGCTTCAATAAGAATTAGGACTCGCATCGTCGCGAGCCGCTGCACAATGAAAAGGTAATTTCATTGAAGAGTCAAGATTCGCATCATCCAGAGCGGAAATTGACAGAAAGAAGCGGCCGTGATTCTCCTGAGCTTTTCGGCGCGCCAAATCGTCCCTGTGAGGTGGCCTGGGCTCCAAAGGTAGTTATCCTCTTCCCAAGAGCTAGCCCGGCCTCGAGAAGCGGCCGCAGAGGACGAGAGCATCGGTGATACGGACTCCGCAGGTTAAACTCGATTTGCGAAGAGTCAACTCCTAGAATCATTGCAAAGTGCTTTGGTGATGAGTAGAAGTCAAAGGAAAAAGCAACCGTGAGTCCTCCGAAGGTTTCCGAGACCCACCGTTCTCATATGTCAAAGCTGGAAGTCTGTCCGGGCTATTCGTCTCAATCCTTCTTGCTCCCGATCCTCATTCTCGGCCCGTGGCAGTTGAGCGGATGATCCGGACCGGGACGGAAGAAAACAGCAGAGGGAGTGCATAATACGTGATACGTTAGAGAAAAAGGTCAAAACAATTGAATGAGTCTCTCGTCACAGGATTGGGCTCCTTGCTGACAGAAGCAATAACCGAGAGGAAGTTGCTCTCATCCATGAAGGAGAGTGAAACCTCCGTGCCTCAGCATTATATCGAAGCCCTGGGTTACGTGAACGTGCGAAGGGTATCACTGATCTGAATAAAGAAGATTTTTCACGGTCTCGTTGTCCGAAAACGAGTCTCCATCCTCAACCGTGGTAATCTTCCGATCCACGATCAGCTGTGATGAGAAGGATTATTTAAGGACTCCCTGTGTTCTGGCTTTCCCTCAGTGCAGATTGGAGACTCTGCGACTAATTATTATGGGCGTTATGTTATTGTTCTGCTAGTTGTTATCAAGGCTCATTTATATCGCCCTTGTTTTTCCCTTACAGTGTCAATCTTGCCGCCGCCGCGCGATGTGTTCGTAGACTCCGTGGAGGACACGGCGTTCTTATTACGATGGAAGCCGCCGCACAGCCCGAAGCAAGCCAACGTCAAGTTGATGGGATATATGCTCTCGTGGTCGCCCGTGTCCGCGAGGCATCGCGTTCGTAAGTAAACTCATCCCTAGTCCTATTCTAGCAATGCTCATATGTACATCCGACTGTGTACTCTCAATCGATCATCAAGTCTCCCATCGATCGAGCAAGTCTGCTCCCCGCTAATCGACGATCGCTCGATGCGAGGACGGGAGCGCTCTCCGAATGCGATCGAGAGGAAGTTGAGTTCTTCCCGATATTTCCACTCGATAAAACTCCACTCGACATTATTCATCCGAGACGCTCGCGTCCGCGCCCCGTGATGATGTAAAAACGACTTCCGGCGAGCAGATCGTGCAAATGACGGATGGGTCGGCCGGAGCATTTTGGAACCAGAAGAGCACCGCCTCACTTTCGGCTCTAAATCGACGGCTTCGTCGCTCGTCTTATTCCGCTCAGCCGAGGTTCCAGTCGGTCCACCCATTCCTCGCCAGTCAGCCGTCGTTCCGGCCCGCGTTCGCTGTATCTTGTCGTACGCCAAGTTCCCCGGTTGTAAGCCTCGCGATAAGGCACGTTCGTTCGTGTCTGGATTTTGAGGTGCTGTGCTCATCGCTACGAGAGAGTTCCGCCGGGGTCGCTGCTGTTCGAAGGGAGCGCAGTCCGTGCGCTCGCTGGCAGCTGCCACGTCCCGTCTTCCGCAAAGAAGGCACATTCAATCGCGACCAGAGTCCGAGTTCGCTCTGTATTGGGAGAGAGTCTCCGATTCCCGCCATTGGTCATTCGCTGGGTCCGCCGCCATTATTTTTCCAAGAGCGAGAATCTCGCAGAAAAAATCTGTATCGCCAGCGACGATCGTTCAATCTCCGTGATGGAGTCCCGTTGGCCTTCAGGCGAATTCCTCCGGAAGCCTCGGTCGTGTCCTGCCCCGATTCCTCCTGTTGCCACTTCATTCAAACGCTGCGCGAGCCGCTCTCGCGGTTAAAAGACGTTGATTCTTGCGAGACAGCAGCGGCAGAAATTATTCATTTATTCAAAGATTCATCGATTCAATCAGTTTGTCGCAGACTCAGAATATTCTCAAATCTAATTTTCAATCAGACTCTGCTGACAGCAGCCGCCGCGTCGGAGCCGTCTCCTGGCCGTCGATGCCTCGCGATGTTCTCGCTGAGGCTCCTTCTGTCCGGAAATCTGATAATAGGCGGAGGAGGAACACAATGATGATCAGCCCGGTATCAGCAGAATCGAGATAGGGATCCGATTGGCCGGATTGGATTGGCATGATGCCCGGAATCGAGCGAAAGTCTATTCCAACCCGGGCTAACAGTGAAGTTGTAGAATCACTGAAGAGGAACCAACCGACCGAGGATTGTCAGCACTGCCCTCGTTCCGGATTACTCTGGGATGTTGTTGTTGTTCCTTAGTGCCTAATTAAATGAGTCCGGATGTGGCTTCTCTGGACACTCGTGTAGCGGTCGCGGCGAGAGACGAGAAGCAGCTTCGTCAGCCATGTGTGTAGTTTAGACGCGGGAAACTACAAAGGAGAAAGGCTGCTGCTGCTGCGATCGATGTTGCCTCAATCTCCCAGTCTGTGTGTATTTTTGTGATTGTCGCCGTCGTCCTCGCCATCTTTGGCCGTCCAGTCGTTGCATGCGATCTTATCAAATTATCCCTCGGCAACTCGTCTTCCGCATATCAACACACTGGCTTATCTGCGGCACGCACGACGTCGTTCATACCGGATGTAAGTCGTCGACGACGATGACGAGACAGCGGCAGAGAAAAAGTTTTCGCTGTCTTTCGTTTGCGCCTTTCGGGTGCAGCATCAGTGATAGATGGTCCCGCGGAGAACTAACTAGAAGCAACTCGTTCCCGAAGCTGTCGATTTGGAGTGACTTCCACCTGCATTGGATTCATTACTGCAATACGAAGGAATCGTCAGGTCTTTGATAGGCTGGAGATTGCTCCCTCGTTCCGCTGGTCGGGAAAGATTAGATCGGGGAAGCTTCCTGTCGGCAGGCGAATGGCAACGACAGCTAGCGAGCATTCCGGAAAAATTGCTGAGCGATTCCGCTGATAAGATCCTCCCGAGGGGTTTGGGGAGCAGAAAACAGAATTGCTGCATGCAAGGCGAACTTTAATGATAGGCATTCCAATGGAGCGGAATTGCAAATTTTCGCCCGATCCCACTTTGAGCCGCCAGTCAACAACAACTGCAGCACGAAATGTGCGCACCTCGGAGGATAACAGGACAGCAGAACCTTGAATTAGGTCGACTGCGCGTCATTGATGGAGTGGAGCAGAAACGGATCCGGTCCGCTTCCATCCAGGACCCATCTTTGGGGAAATTCCCAGGAGGGATGAACTAGCCCGAACGATGAGGGTCGCCGTCCACATTAACCGCGGGGAATTCCCGAGTAGCTCCCGATTGCTATGTCTGACAAGACGCCATTCGTGATATTTATTAATGGAACTAAATTCCAGACGATGAGAAGACGGTCATGCTCCCGGGAGTCGTCACGTCGAAGCTGGTCTCGAACCTCAGCGAAGCGACAGAGTACGCCGTCGTACTCTCGGCGGTAAGCACGAGATTTTAGCGCCACATTCATTCCCGATCCTGGTCCACTGTACAGCCCTGAACTCTCGACCGAGCTTTTACGACTGGAAGGTTCCCTCTCTTCTGCAGGTTTATCCGAATATTCAAACGTCGCCGGCGCCTAAACTGATTATCCGGACGGACTACGCCGTCAGTGAGCTGCCCATCGCCGACGACACATTCGTTGAGCATAAAATCGGTGAGACTCTCGGCCGACTATCTTCCCCAATCGCTAATTGGGCGTTTACTGCCGCTCCTTCTCCTTTCTCTAATCGATCCGAAGGCGGTCGGGCAATAAACTCTCGGGACTCTAGATCGGGTTATACCGCCCAAGTTGATGCAATATGTGGAGGTTGTTTCTCTTGAAGCGGCTCGGTGGCCTTGTGGTAGCGGTTCGCAGATCTATTAGAAGAACCCTCCGTTTCCCCTCTACCCCTTTTGCCAATCTAGAGAAGCAACCGCTGAAGCGACTTCTATGCCCAAACTCCAGCTACGGCCCTCAGCTGACTCCTTCTCTCAAGGATGGGTGCGAGCGGGGAGGGAGGGGGAATTCAGCCCTCTGAGGGGAAGCCAGCTGTGGCAAACGCTTTTTAGACGGGAGAAAACGGAGTGAAGCTTGGAGAGAAAAGAAGGATGGAGAGGATGAGGGGCGAGGGGAAGGGGGGGAGAGCTGCCGCTCTAGAGGCACGAGGAGAGGAGGAAAATGGGGAAGCCGCGAAGAGCCAAAACGAGAGGCGTAACGTGAGAGCATTATGTAGCCGCTCAAGCTGCCTGAGAGGCCAATGTGGGTTTTTGCAATTTCCGAGAGCGACCGGTCGAGCTAGACTCGGGTTCCGATTGCCTCACCACTGTACGTTCAGGAGGTCCAGGAAGCGACATCGACTGTCTTCTGCTCACGTCTCTCAGGCGACATTCATCTCTGTCGGGCGATTCCCTCTGGTTCTCGGTCGGTGGTGGAGGTCGACATCGAGACCTGAGTCAAATGAATCTTAATCGTGGGGGAGTGAGGTCTTGCCGTCAAGAGCGTGTAAGCCGCGCTCGAGACTGCCTGGTCGTAATTCTGGAGAAGCTCCCCTCCGCAAAATCTAATCGAGCTCGTTCGGTGGCGGACCCGTCAGCACGGAGCGGAGTCGTCGAGCGAGTCGCGCATGACATCGGACGCTATCGCGGTCGAGCGCATCCTGACGCCCGCTCCGCGGGGGAACGGGTTCCCGACGGAGGCGGGAGCTTAGAACAGGCTGAATTATTCAGAGTCATGATTCTGGCCCGTGCAGGCTGGAAAGTTCAATTCAACTTGTTGGATTAGCATCCAGAAACCTCAAGGGTACTCTGCCGGAATGATGTAGTGCGGTGCTTAACCCTGATTCATGATTCTTGCAGAATGCAACTGCTCGGAGCCGGGGATGCTGGCTTGCACGAGAACGTCTCTAGATTCGGTCGAATGTGCGTGTTACGAGGGCTACCAGGGTCGGTGAGTTCAGTTCAGGAGCTGGCTTCGAATCGATGCGAAACGCTTACGCAAGGGACTAGGTCGATGAGCGGAAGACGCTTCATTTCCGTTTGCGTGGGGCGACCCCTACTCACTGCTGAGAAAATCTCGTTGCAGGTGGTGCGAGAAGTGTTCAGCTGGCTACGTGAAGAGCATGAAAGAATGTATCCGTTGTCCTTGTTCCAATATCACATCGAGTGGCCTATGTGACGTCGACGTATCCACCGTAAGTTTGCACCGAGGCGGCGGGCTAGGAATCGCCTGCATCGCTTCAGATGGCTCGTAAAACTACGGCCAGCGTCGTCGACCAGACACTGTCCATGATACGGAGCTGTCTGTGTTTCAGGGCACGCCTCGTTGTGAATGCCTTCCGGGACACAGAGGTCCTGACTGCGGCCAGTGCAAGCCGGGCTATCACCGAACGGACGACCGGTGTAAACCCATCAATTGTTTGAGCTATACACTTTGTCAGGACGAGCCTCACAGACCGGGCTGTCAGGACTGCGACTTCAGCAGCATTCACGAGTCTTTCTATCCAGTCGCCCAGAAAAGCTCCGGTGAGTGAGCGCCTGCAGCTACGCTCGTTCCTCCGGGATTTCGCTTGCCGTGGGATTTCCCCAGTGGGGACATCTGCGGTGGGTGGGACTCGGAACCCGGTCCCCGCTCCGAGTTTCCAATCGGGGCCTAATTCGGATCATTAGGGCTTCCGTGTCTACGTGCAAGGTCTATTCGCAGATTCGTTCGCTCGGGGAACTTTGACAGTCATCGCCATCTTGTCAGGCTTCTGCTTCCTTCTGTTCGCGGCCACTCTTGCCACATGCTACCACCATCGGAAGAAGAACTCGTTGTTGGAGCTGAACAATTCTCCCACGTACTGGAACGCCATGCCTCCAGAGCATCCGGAATGCAACGAATATGTTGAGATGAGCGCCCGGAACCAATGTCAGCAGCAATTCGATCAGCACCAAGGTGCGTTCACGGTCTACGGTAGTGAAAGTGTCATGGTAGAAAAGCGACTAGTGAGCAGCGTCCAGGCCCCAGCGTTCTCGTACGACTCTGTAAACGTGACCCAGCATTGCCCTACTGTCGTTGAGCTTCGGTGGAATTGCGCGGACTAATCCCATATTTTCCTCCCTCTATTACGCTCTGTTTAACATCAAGTCAATCTTGGTGGCCGCGCAGGCGGTCGGGAACGCGATAGAAAGATCTTTAAGTGTTCTCAGAACGCTTCTACCCCGCGCGACCGAGACGACAATTCATTAGTGCTCTACAGAGCGTGCTCCTAGCACGTGTTCGACGGTTTCAATTAAAAGAATCCTTGTCTGAACCCTATTCGGTGGCGAGGCGGAAAATGTTAGCGTGAAGCATTTTGGGGATAATTCAGCATTCAGTCGAATCCAATGTGCTTCTCTGTTGCAGTTTGCACACTTCATCAGCCGGACTACTCCAGAATGTATAGGAGCCTCCAAAGGAATCCCGTGGACACAATGGTCTCCGTCGAAAGCGATACGACGCCGAAGATCGCACGCGCCCGCAGCGAGGATTTCTGCTTGTAGATCGTAATAGTATTGCATGTGAAAAACGCTGGGAGACTTCCGCCACTGATGACGTCAGGCCGCCGAAAGAGCGAAAAGCTGGATGAGCTCCGGCCCCGTCGCGTCGGTGGAGGTCTTACCCTGAAACATATCTTCATCAAAGGAATTCCGCCTACTGTGAGTTGAGGACAGGCGATCGAGCATAGGTTGTGCATCGGGTATTGAATGCAAGAGATTGCCAATGTTCGGAAGCGACGAACACAGAAGGAAAGGAAGAGGTCAGCCATCTCCCCGGACGGAGGACGGAAATGTCTATGCTTGATGTCGATGGTTAGCAGACGGGCCGATTAGGCGGTCCGTCGATCGGTTTCTTAGTCAGCGGAATGTTCGGGGGCGAGTAGGTTCACGCAAGAGACAGCGGCGGAATGTTGGCTGATTGAAATTTCTATATTGTTCTGTGGTGCTCTCCCGTGTCTCGAAGAAGAATCTGTAAGAACGCCATCAAATGGTTCTGGGATGATTCGCTGTCTGTCTGACTGGCTGACCTTGTACATGAGTTCTCACGATGTCAATGATGCTGTTGAGTCATCGGAAACTGGATAAGGCTGGGGATTGGTCTGAACTCTGAACCTCCTATTCGATCGGGGATAAGCTGTGCAGAAAATCGCTGTCGGCTCCCTCCGATGCATCATCCTAAACGCTACAACAGCTTCAAAAGCATAATCGACATGGATCACTTCACTGAATTATAGCGCATCGGAGGCGATTTATCAGCTGGAGTGTGCCTTCGGAAGAGCGAAGGTCGCACCCGTTTCCAGCCTCATTTGTATCATAAGGACGGGAGCAAATCGCCGTAAGCATCGGTATCCCTTCGGCTGGAAAAGCATATCACATGAATTATCGGAACTTAAGCGAACCGTGCTCCGGCGTGCACAGTGCTGTTGCGAAGGAACAGGAAGCGGGTCGGTCCGATGGATGGATGATGAAGGTCATTAAGGCTTTCAGCCTCGCTGAGGTGGATTGGCACCTGATGGACGAGAATCTTACTTGTACTGTTTTATTTTTCGACCGAGCACTCGATGGAAGAGCGGAAAAACAATGTTTGGCTAGTTACCAGGAGATTCATTGCAATAAGAAGCGAATAATAAAGTGGTGGGATTTGAAATTCCGAGCAGCGTTTTCCCGGCCGATATTTTCACCGTTTGGTTAGGAAACAAGATTCGGCGTGACGCATGAATCTTAGTCAGTAATTTTCCATTTCCCGAGCCTAGTCGGAGAAGCTCTCGAAGAAATTTCTCTTTCAGCTTGAATTTGAATCAGAGACGAATCTTCAGATGCCTACATCGGACTCGATGGATTGATTCGCCGTTCCCGCGAAGATTCATGGGTTTGTTGAACTTTTTTGTACTCCGTTCTGTGAGTCGCTTCGAAACTGGGAACTCAATCGTAGAGGACGAGCCTACATCGCCCATGATGAGTATTTCCGAAATCACATGCTACCAAATGGCCTTGGAATGACGTTCCCGAGGAGATCGAGCTCTTCCTGAGTGAAGATAGGAGTTAGGATGGCACTATCGAGTCTGGATATCGGGCCAAGATGAAACGATACGGATAGACTTGGCTTCACCTTCGGGGACAGAAAACTCACGTATTCCTAAGAATGAACCATCATTTCCGCCGGGAGGCAATGGGGGGGGGGGTTCGATGATTCTTCGCGACAGACCTCCCTCCGACAACGCTCTTCCGGATCGTTCTCGGCGCAGTCTCTCCGCGTCGTTCTTTTCGGCGAGGCGAGAATCCCAATGAAAGCGGAGCGCTGGAATCAGTAGAACATTCCGCGACGGTTCGGAGAGCAAATCGCGGAATCCGTAGCTTACCCTATATAAGAATCGCGTCTGATTCATCGCACCCGGCAATCTTCGGGACGCTTTTTATTTCTTCGAGCCCTTGTCGAAATCGTGCCTGATCCACGTGGAGCTCGTCCGACACTGGTGGAAAGATTTCTATGTTGGCAGTATGGGGAGAGCCCCCTGATGAGCATAAATAAGCTCCTGGAATCTATGGTCGGGAGAGTGGGGAACTGCGAAGAGAACCTGATCGGAAAGAAAACGTTCGGGCCGAGATGCACAGCTCCGATGAAATTGATGAAAACTCTGATTAGTGCATTCTTCATGAAAAAACGTCGAATTGGGAGTCGATGTTCTCAGAGAGATTCCCATCCCGTGCGATTTCTATATCTGTATCCAATGGACGGGAACCTCCATCGTTGTTCAAATGCGAAGTGAACGGGCACTGGATTCCCTCCACCGCCTGTCTCCAACTGCATTCACCCCCCTACGGCAATTTTGGCGCCGATGCTTCTCGCGTCTTCTTTTTCCGCGCTCGAAGCACCGATAAGGGACCCAAAATCCAGAATCCATCCTCACGGCTAAGGAATAAACAGACATTCGAACCCAATAGCCACCCTCAGGCCAATAAATAATGGCGACGGCTTTCGGGAAGACGATGAGCGCCCTCTGACTATTATTTTTAGTTATCTTACAAGGGCTTTCGGAACAAGCGAGGGACGTAGAAACATGAGTAGCGAGCACTGCACGCCGAGAGGCATCTTCCGGTGAAACTGCTCGTGTTAGGAGCGTGCGTAGGCTGTAATTATCGCGCATTCTTCCAGCCGCAGAAGCGAGCCTCTGAGCTGAATAGTGCCGTTCACTCGTGTGGCTCCGGTTCTCCAGGCTCCGAGGGACGTTGCGCCGGCAGCTGAGCCTGCGAGCCGAGCTCAGCACGCCGGTCTGGAAAACGTCCCCGTCCGAAACTCCGGCGAGGCCATTCGAATTTCAGCATCATCGGGGAATCCGGAATTATTATTTCTCACCACAAGGCGCCCTTTGGAACACGGAGCGGCGCCGAAGCGGATTTTCCGTGACAGGGGCCCCGACAGCGGTTCATTCCTACGCTCTCGATTTCGTATTAGATCGGCATCGATTCCTAGGAGAGTGAGAGGTGAGCTGACTGAATAGGCATTAGTAGCGAGAGGGGTAGAGCGGCTCGTGACGAGCAATCATCGCTGAGCTGTTCGAGGATGGGATCGGCTCGGAGTCAAAACCCGACTCGGGCGAGAGATCGGGAGTCTCTGAAACTATCGGGGCTAAGGGGTTTTCGTTGATTTTATCAGTGGCTGCATCGTCTACAGCAGGTCCATGCGCATCCTTTCGAAGAAACGTCTGTGTTTTGATCGATGGTAGTTCACGCCTTGACGTTCCCTCGAGAGATCAAGCTACCGATGTGTGGCGATGCGCAGCTACGGTAGCCTCGTCTAGAGGAGAACGCCACGGATCAATTCGCGGGAGTGTTCCGGGACATTCACAATGG
The DNA here is from genome assembly GCF_000255335.2 of Galendromus occidentalis. NCBI lineage: Eukaryota > Metazoa > Arthropoda > Arachnida > Mesostigmata > Phytoseiidae > Galendromus > Galendromus occidentalis. Next base: position 486,061 of record NW_003805171.1, on the reverse strand, counting down.
GAAGGAAGCGCGCGACAGGCACGATGAGACGGTCGAAGAGAATTGCGCGAGAACAGTCGTATCCCTTCGGAAACGGGTTCCGTGTGTGAGACGGGTGTCCGAGGAAAAAAGAGTTAGCTCAGGCGAGGCGAGCCCAGTTCGGAATGGGTCCTTCCCCATTGACTCCATTCCCTCCAGCCTATTGTACGCGTTTCGGTCGCTGACTGAGTCCGATGGAGCGAGCACGCTTCACTTCACCGGATGCCTTCAGGGGGATCGTGCGCGATGAGACAATATTCTTCAGGGATGGTGGCCGCTCCGTTAAAGTCTCGCAGCGGCGCCCGACGGAATTACAGTCCTTTGTTCCTCGGAGCGATCGCGAACACCCAACAAGCTTGGCGTGGGACGCCAACCCAATGCCTGATAACGGATCCGTGTGAGCTCGAGGCAGTGCAGGGAGAGTGTCGTTTGACTAATAATTATTCTTGAACCGGTGTGGGAAGATTCAGTGCGCAATGGTTCTCAGAATGAGGTCATCTCTCTGAAAAACGGACTAAACACTTTAGTTCGTATTGACATCATTGCCTTTTCGGAGCTCCGCGAGGCTCATTCACGGAAAGCATCAGCGATGGAATCCAGCTCCGGAGTCAAGCTGGAGATCCTCTGCTTAGCAAAACTATTCAGAATTCTATCCAAGCTGAAAGCCTCGGGGACAGGAATACGGAACGGCGGTGGACCGAGACGGTGAGCGGGGAATAGAGCACCTGCACACCGGCTCGGAGGATGGAAATCACGATGAGCAATAGATTCTTCATAAGAATGGTATTAGAGAGAGCAATTCCCACTGCCTGGTGGGCACACCTCGATTCTAGGTTCCCAGAACACGATTTTCCGTGCTATACCTATCAATCCTCCCGGAAGCTTTTGTTTGCCCCTACAGAATGAGCAAATCTTCGAGACATCCCGCATGGCCTCCGCTCGACGTGAGAAGTCTTCAATCGTCAGGAGAATGAGAATACCATCCTGACCATCGAGATCCTCATCCGAAGCCAAAGGTATTCGCTGAAACCATCCCATGCCTGGACCACGGTGGCCAGTTGTGAATGGAGACGTGATCTCTCATGCTCCAGTTCCTCCCGCCCACGTCTGGAATGAACTCTCTATTTGCTCAGACTCAACTCAGAGTAACCATTCCCTCTCAAATTGAAAACTCCAGATCTCCCCAACTGCGATTCAATCGGAGTAAATTCGTCGCCAGACCGCCTCTCGGCTCTCTGCCGACCGATCACCGTTCGGAGTCCTTTGTGGAGGGGCGTCACCGATATTCAATCCGATGTTAATGACCTGCGCAGACGCTGCAACGTGGCGGGAGAAAAGCCGCTCGTATCGAGGCAAAACCAGCTTGAGATAGCAATGTTGAAGATTTTAGCGACCACTATCCAATCGACTCTCACTGTCGAGCCCGTGATCTTCGGGTAGATGTTGTTCCCTAAGTTTGCCGACTGTGATCAGATCCAATTGTTGGACAGTGGAGGCAACGGGAACGTCTGCAGCCTTCCGTTCGATGTCCTTATCCCTTGCTTATAGGATTCTTGCTGTGCCCTCCTCCGCCGCCTGCCAACCAGGCTATCACGAGTAGCGTATCAAGGGGATGGTGCAATAGAAGGATAATTAATTCCTGTTGCTTATCCGAGCAGACTTGAGAGAGGTCGCTCGCTCGAGGCTTCACTGGAGGGAAGTGCGCAGAGTTAGGCGTCACAGGAGCGGCGAGCAAACAGAAAGAGATTTGGTCCAACTATACGTCTCTGTCGACCGAGCTCACCTTGGTTGATGATCCTCAAACACCAGACGGATTGCGTTACCGAAGTTTCCTACCTCGACCTGGCTCGAGCGTTCCGGACTACAGACACCACCGGTGTCGCTCAGGCCGGCTGGAAAAAAAATCGCGCTGCTCCCGGTAGGATGTCATCGTGAGCATCGGCGATATCCGGCACTCTGTGGAAAGACTCGACGGCCTCAGCGTCTCGCTCTTCGTTTCAAAGCTCCATCAGCGAGCGGCGAAGCAAGAATAATCCGCGTACAAACGAATTGATCTCAGGACGGATCGGGCTCCGGGGAGCGGTGAGCTAGATGGAATCATCCGAAGCAGCCGCGGGCCCGACCAGCATCGTTTGTGCATTCAAGAGACCTCCCGTTCGGTGAAGTAGTTGGGCAATGCACTTGCCCATTGTGTTCGCAAGCCGCTACACAATAGCAGCTCCTCTGACATACAGAGCAGAAACCTTTACCTCACACAAGGGAGCGGAATGAACACTGCACGCTCCGTCGCCAAGACTAATCATGATGAACTGTCCGGAAGTTCGTCGAAGCGCGCGGGATTCCCGGAGCTTACGAGAGCGATACATTTTTCGTCATCTTCGGCCGTCAGAGAGAAGATTCTCCCCACCCACACCGCCTTATCCTGGTAGTTCTCCTCCACAGTTCTCCTCCTTGATACTCATTTGACGTGAATTATTCAATTCCAAACCTTGGAATATATGTACTGAGCTCTCCTTGCGACGAGACGGCGATCGTTGCCATCGGGAACGGACCGATCGGGCCTCTCGCTTTTGACCTTCGATGCAGGCAGCAGTACCTACTTTAAGTGTGCGCTGTATCCTTCATCATCGGGAGTGAGAGTGGAAATTCTCGCGTGATCAGGTCTCAGAACGGCAGCGTACGGCTGTCTCGTCATATTCAAAACATACTGAATAGCTCCTCGCTCTCGATACTGAATTATTACTGCCTCAATCGACCTAGGGTCAAACCATGTATACCCGCAGGCGGCATGGCTCAGGGAGCCTTCTGCGGAAGATGAATCTCTGTTGAAGCTGCTTTCGACATGTGAGGAAATCCGGGCAATCATCCGAGCGCGGCATCAATCTCAGCCTCGGTCGACTTATCATCCGTGGTCCACTCCTTCCCATTCCTCCAGGGATATTCTATGTACAGGACGGGAATACCGCCTAGTCCCGACGAATCTCTGAGGGAAATCGTCATAGCCGGTACGACTCTCGCCTCGAGCATTCGTTTGTTCCAGCTCGACTTTGTTTTTCCAGCCCCCTCCGAAAAAATAGATAAACAGCTCAAGTCGGTGTGATGAATCCGTGACTCGAGAACAGAATCAATGTAATCCCCATCGTAAAAATCGGCCCTACGGATGAATATCTGAAAGAAGTTCGCCGTCGTGATCACTCGAAACAGAACCGTAATCAGCAAAGGAAATGATGTAGCGACATCTCACCTGTTGTGACAACAATGTTGTAGTCTGCGATATTTTTGGCTCTCGGATACTTCGACGGGACCTTTTTCACACCAGAGGCTGTTCTGAGCTGCAGGGATCTCCACTAGATATTCGACGTTAAACGGGAGCGATTCCTGATACACCTCTGCTGTCACTCCTCCGACAGGAGCGAAAAGACAGGACGAAAAGACAACGCTGAGATTAGTGCTCTAGCGCTGTCTTGATTATCCACGCCGCGCCGTCAGCTCGACCGGCGGCGAGGCCTGCCCCAAGCCGGTGGAATCTACAAATTTGTCCAAGCCATATGCTGGAATACGACAACAATTTCCCCCTCCCAAGACTGAGCGAAGGAAAACCCGAATGGGGGGAAATGGGGAAAAATGAATTGGTCGAATGCAGAGATACCGTGCCCAGACGCTCGTTGCCGACCCTCAGACGAGATCTCCCGCCTAGGAGACTTGTCCTGAGAAACGTTCACGGAGCGACGTTCCTCAATAACCTGCAGGACTGAGGAATCGAATGCAAGTTTTCCCGACCTTTGATCCTGTATTCATGGAAAACAGCTATGATGGAAGGTGAAGGCTCCGAAAAGATCGTAATCGGACCCCAGCGAAGGGAGGTTCCACGGAGCGCCTAAATTCACGCAAGTCAGCGTCGCAAGAGTCTGCAGAGAGCTCCACCAGTAGAAACCCACTCGAGACAGACTGGCTCACTGTGATCCCACGACATACCCTCATTACTATTTTCCAAACAGACTACGCGGCAGGGTTCGCGTGGAATGCATGCGAGCTATGCAACACGGTCGGACCATAACGGCAAGATGGGACTGGCAAAGAGCACGAGATAATGCGGACAAAAAATGAAAAATGCTCATTCTCTCTCGGCGAAGAATGTCTTTGGAATTTTTCATCATTTGGGGAAAGGCTCACGACTCGTTCTCTTTTCTACGTCGCCTCGGGGAGCCAGGAGAGAGATGACGACTCCCAACAAGCCGGAGCTCGCCTTGCGACTTGCGTACTGCTCACCCCCTTAGATTTCTAGAATTTACTGGACAAGCAAAGCGTAGCAGCTTCATATGTGCGAAAATATCCTGGCAGGGTCGACATCCCTCCACGGTCTCAATGGCGATGCGACCGATGATATCATACAGAAATAATCCTCCGGGTGTGTTCAGAACGCGCCCTGAGCAGGACCGTTCCGAGGTGTGGGAGGTGATGTCCTCGATATGCCGTCAATACATCATGAGCGGGGCTGAGAATTTTCAGCGGCGATCTTTTGCCGGCGGATTTTCGCAGAGCGCACTGATTCCCCCCGGAGTATTGCCGCAGAGTATCGCGAATACTCGCGAGGAAATCACTGATCATGAGGAGTCACCGAGAGGCCCCCTTGCCTCGTGCGATGCGCCCGAACGAGGTGTAGCCTTCAAACTCGATGAATGCTAGAGTCCCGACGCACCGGCGTCTTCGTGCAGCGATATTCTTTCAATCAAGGATAGTTCCTCGGACCGTTAGGAAAGGATAGTTCCGATGCGTTAACACTCGAGCCTTCCGTATGCGGGCCACGCGCTGCATTAACCCATCTCGTGCTAGTTCGGTTGAAAAGTTTGAATTTCGCTCCAAAGCGACTTTCCGAGGCTCCTTGGAGCCAAGTGTCCCGGAGGTCTGGACTCGGGTCCCCTTCCGCCGAGAGAGACTTGATCGTGCATAAATGCACGGCTCACCATTCCTCGAGATGTTCGACTGAGTCAGTATTTCGTCCAAACGAGGCGGGGCGCACTTCGCTACTGAAGTTTGAGAGCCGTGGAGTTTCTGATCAGCATTCGTGAGCTCTCCAGAGGTCATCGGACATTCAGCTCGGCGGTGTCGTTCTGAAGTTGGATCCATTCCGTACCGCCATTCATTGAACCAAGGCTTTTTCGCATAGCGTGGGACGAACATCCATTTGACCTCCCTGGAGAGCAATACAAATGCAGAGGTGTCCGAACGTCTAACGACCGTAAACTCGGTTGGAGACCAGCGCAGCTCAGGTAGTGTCTGCTGATAACGGTCGACCCGGCTCGTACGAGGGAAAGACTCAACGATTTTCTGAGAAGTCCCGCATGAAGGGGGAGTTTGAACTCCATTTTCCGTGCGAGCAGAATAAGGTTCTGCGCTGAGTGAGTCTCGGCTAATAGGACAACGAGCTGCACGAATTTCGGTACCAGGGGATGAGCGCGACAACCGCGGCGGAAACCTTCTACGGGGAGCTCTACGGAGTTATGTGCCAAGAAGTTTCCGTAGGGGACCCATTCGAATTATTTGAATCTCAATGGGAGACAGGGATGATCGAGCGTCGCATCGCGTCGCCGGAAGGGTCGCAGTCTGATCCGGTTCGACAATGCTGAGATCTCCGGGGCCGATCGCCGGCACAGCGTCGGAATCGCTTCCATTAGACCTAATAGTTATCGAATGTGGGAGCGAAAGTGCTCAGAAGAGCAGGAGTCGTCGAGTCGCACGACGCAGCTCCCGTATCCCCGGAAGTCCGAGACCGCAGACGATTCCGGGCGCGGTAGGATCGGACCATCGGTCTTTGATTCCATTCCAAAGAATATTCGAAATTCGTGAGAATCGACCCATCATGCGGCAGGTAGTTCATGCGAGGCCCTCCAGCGACGAATGCAGCGGCAATTGATTGAGCTCGGCTCGAACAGAAATCGGAATGGCTCTCACGAGGAACGTGGCTTTGTATCGATTCTGATCAACTCCCTTGGTCTTCCCGATTCTCATATATTGGAAAGTCTATCAAACCGAGTCTGAAATTTGCTCGCCGCGCCGTCTCTCCCGAGACGCCTGGAATCATTCTTATAGGCCGGCCCTCCCCCGTGGACTGTTGGTGTCTTCTCGCTTTCCGCTGAGTGAGTACTTGAGTAATGTTCGATCAGTTGATCCGTAATCACAATCACACCCGAAAAAGAAGACTCTGTTGAGGGATACTAGGGAGGGATTATAACTCGGTCCCGGAAAAGTTGAGGGAACCCTCAGCGTCGCCACACTGATCTGCGTGAGCTGGAAAATGCAGGTGCTTTTCCTCACCAGATACGAGACGAAATCGCAATTGAATCTCCAATTGACCGAGTCTCGCCCCCCAACAACAGCAGCCCACCCAGTTCGGCTCCGCAAGTAGCACCCAAGAACGAGCCGTCCAGAAATTTTTGTCTCTCAATCCGTTGAAACCGCCATGGAATCATTCTTTCGCCTCCGGTCCGCTCGACGTTTTTATCGTCCTTGTTTTTTCGAAAAGGACATTTATGCTCCTTAAGTAAAACTTGGCCGAAGAGTTCAATTCCCCGAGCGAGTCGGGCTGAGCGGTCAATCTCTCGGAATAGAAACGAAAACTGGCGAAGCCGGTTATAGGATACTCCTCAACGAGCTGAGGATAGTCTCTCTCATCCAGCTTGATCCAGCTCGTTCAGCCTGACCCAACTTGGATTCGACTTTGTGTATTCATTGTGCGGCGGCAAAACGGTCGAGCCTTCAGAGCCGTGCTCCAGAAGCTCGGGGCATTCTGCCTGAACTGCAGCCGAGAAATCCGCCCGCCATTCAGCGGCAAATTGTTTGCGGAGGAGACAGGTCGCAAATGTTCTCGATGCGATTTTCGTGCAGTAGAATTTAGGGGGGGGGGAAGAATAATCGACGAGTTGTGCTTCAAGGAATTCGGATGACAAAGATAAGTGCAAAAATATGGAACCCGCACTCCATCCCCGGAGCTTTTCTCGATCTTCTTCGAGCGGTTCCAGTCGAGCCTCACTTTCACCACGCCTTCGACAAGCGATTAAATGTTTGCGCCTGACGCGCAGAGCCGACCGGTATCGACCGTCATCGCCCCTATGTCAGCGACACTTGACAGATTGTGAGTATCCCCACATATTCCCATCATCTGATCGGTCGAGGGACAGCTTCTAAACAAAGACGTCGGCGCCGGCGCCGTGAATATCAGTCGGCTAGCGAACGACGGTGTGAAGGAGGTCTGACGATACTTTGGACAGGAAATTTTATTTTTCGAGTTAGCCAGACCGAGAGCGTCTCAATGTCGATGGCACATCCATCGGATCCAGAAGCTCAGCGAAGCTCAGGTGTCCCGTTCTCCCACCGCTGCTCTTCCAAACTTTCCTTGTTTCAAGTCGAGCTTTGATGGCTCCGAGATCTTTATGTTGTCAGCAACGCGAAGCAGGATAGCCCCGGCTGAATCGGACGAGAACTGGTTCAGACCACGCGAGGGAAGATGATGAGAATAGGGGGCGACGAAAAAGAGATTCTCCGTCCGACGGAACAGCATCTTTGCATAAGGTGTCCCATCGGAGCACGTTCGTGGCGGAGGTGTCTCGCATTCTCGGAAAAACCTGTTTTCGATTCAGCGAACCACCATGAACACCGATAGAGCCAGGCTCGAAGAGGTGTGTTCAGAAAATCATTAGGAAGACGTGAAGATCGATTTATGCTAAGGAGTCACAAGGACTTATTTTTCTGCCTTGCGTCCCGCTTCCTCTGCTCCTCGATAGGAAGAAATATTCGAGAAAGGACGGAGGAGCGAGCTCATATTCGCGTCTGAAGCGCAACATCGAGGCGCCCGAGACGCTGCCTCCTCTGCCACGAGAAAATATTCCCTTATGTCGGCTCTCGGAGAATTCGTCCATCGTCTATCTCTCGTTCCGTCCACCCCTCCTGGTCAGTTTTTTCACAGCATGCAGAGGAGGTCGCACCCTCGGAATTGCGCCGAGTTATGAGTTATTATCGACTCATGAGCTCCAAGGAAAAGACCCCTCTGTTAAGTTTTCGCAGGAGAACTCCGTCTCGCTCATTGCTTCTTGCCCGACTCCTGCCTTTACCGGCGAGGAGCCTCATCATCTTGAGCCAAAGCTGATCGGACAAAAAACTCCTACGACGAGTCAAAAGTGACTTCGCCAGTGCATCGGTTCGTAACGAGCTCACGAACTCCGACCCAACTGCCACCCGTCATTCAGTGCGGCGGAAACCTCTCCTCGAACCCCGGAAGTTCCTGTTATTACTCCAGACGCAGAGGGGCAGAAAGGATGCCGAGCTCAGCAGGGCGTTCTTCAAACTTTTAATTCCATGAAACAGCTGATTAATTCGCTCCCGGACTGAGTGCTTCTGCCCCCGAGAAAAGACCGAAAGAAAGTGTTGAATTCACAGTCCACTGAATCTCCTCGTTCGGGGCTTGGAACCCGAGCTCCCTATATTCACCCTGGATCTTCAAGAGTTCATTGCTTCTTGGGAAAGTATTGTCTCAACTTGCTCCGATTTACGGCATAGTCATGAGCTTCGAACACGCGGTCAGCTGACTCAAAGCTGTTCTTCTCGGACCCTGGAAAACTCGGATGCGGACCCAGAAGGATCCTTATCGAGAGCTGAGCGGAATCGGATTATCTAGCACGAATTTATCCATGGTTTCAGCTGAAAGCCACTTTTTCCTCCTCTGAAGCCCCGATCTGGAGGCCGGCAGAGTTTTCTATTGGATTTCGATTCTCAGGGAAGGAAGAAGGTATCCGGTCGACACCTGCTGTCGCCGTCGCCGCACGCTTCGATTGGCTCGCCCGGCTGAGCCGTCCAGTAGCTTCGAGTCCAGCGCCTTCATTCGTCCCTCGCACAAAGCTGCGCCTCCCGTCGGGGAACAGAGGCGCAGGTCTTCAAAAATCCCCTCCCCGCGTTTTCGTTGTGCGTCACCAACCGGTTTGGATCGAGGTGCATGACTCACTGCCTGAAGCCCGAAGTCGCATCGCCTAGACGGATGTTCATGGACGATTTCGTCTAGGGGGAGCGGATCGCTAATCAAATAATCATCGATTATAAAATTATAGAGCATCCTTTCCCAAACGAATCGAAATATCATACCGAGCTCAATCAGATCGTGCTTCACGAACTTGGATGATTGAGCTTTTTTGTGAGCAAGCGGCGCCGAAATCACAATAATATGATATCGCTGCGCTGCTTATCCCCCGCGATGTATAGCCCGCCCGGTCTTCTGCGTCGAGGTTACAGTACCTCATCGTTTCAGATCGCGGTCGAAATCGATTTCTCAAGCTGAGTTTGAGACTTGCAGCCATCTCGAGTGGGATTTTCGGGGCGGGTATTGCTGTCCAAAATGAATATCCATGCCGCGCAAATGAGAAGCAGGATAGCAGATTGCTTTTCGACAAAGAAAATCGAGATTCCTCCGCTGGTCACCTCTCCATTTGGATTCAATCCGTATCATGAACATGGTATCTTGGACTTTTGGATAGATGCTCGCTCACCGGAGCTTCATCCTCTTCAACGTTCGATCGAGAATCGGGGAATCGAGGACAGTGGAATCTAGAATCGGGGGAATGACAATCGGAAAATCGAGAGTCGGGGAATTGATGATCGGGGAATCGAGACCCGGGGTATCGAGATTCGGGGAATCGAGATTCCGGAAATTGAGCATCGGGGTCCGAGAACCGGGGAATGACCATACAATCGAAGCAAAAGTTTCACGCCACTTCTCGTGCACTTTCCGGACCGAAAACTCCCGTGGGATTCGAAAGAGGCCTATTCTTACGACCAACTGAGCAGGCTGCCCGACTAATACGCTGCGGAAAACCTAAACATCCGTCGGAGCATCGAAACTCTCATCGGTCAGACACATGTGCACGCCTGGAATTCCTCACACGATCTTCTCTCGCAAAAGAAGGGGTCGTCTCCTCCGGTCTCCGGAAATGTCGGGTTCAAATCCTGCGGTTGCCCGGACACTGAGTTTTTCTCCCAAGCACGAATCACGGGGAAGCACCCTCGGTATCTCCCCGGGTTGTCGGTCCCGCTACCGCCGGATATCCCGTAATTTTTTCCTCCTCCTAAAGCTAGTTCCGACTGAGTCCAGGTTACATGTACGTCCGTCGCTTCCTCTTTCGGGCAGTCACTTCCTCGAGTTGAATGAGCTTATTCCAGGATATGACTCCGCGAAAAACTAGGTAGTCAAATGGTCCCATGTCCCCGGCACGAAAGCACAATCGAGCCAGATTCGGACGTCGCGTCCAAACGACCCATTCGTATCTCAATGTTCTGAAAAATCGTCGAGAGGAGAGAACGTTCCTCCGCGGCAGGTCGAGATGAAGACAAGCCCCGCCGGAACCTCGAAGGGCCAGACTAGGGACGCATATGAGATGTCCATTCAGGCTTGAGAGGGATCGATGGACTCGATCGCCGGGAACATGGTCGCCAAGGCATCGCCGCTCGGATCGTCAACGAGCTCCAGGTCACGGCCCTAAATACAGGTTGGGCCATCGATTGGGTTCCTCGGACTCGGTATGCCCGAGCATCGGGTTCGTTGAGGTACAGAACGATGACGGTGCGGCACAGCCGTGAAAAGTGGTCGACACGCTCTGGTCACGCCATGACCGGCCGCGGACCTACATCCTCGCCGTCAACGCCCTCTAAGATCAGGTCCATAATTAAAACCGCTCAGGGAGCTTTCGGGTGGTGCAAAGCCGATTCCGTCGACCTACGCCCGGTCAGGTCTCGGGTTGACTGTAGGTCTTCCATGGTCTGCAGTATTCGAGTGTGGCCTCGGCCTCCAATAGCTTAACATCGAATGATGTCGGCTGGGGGGAAGCGGAAAAAGCAGGGAACCTTGATTCAGTGTACAGGAGGAAAAATGGTCCTTGTCGATGGCCGACCCCACCGGCCTTGGCTGCAAGCTGGATGACTGGCCTTCCGGCAAGCGTGGAAAGCAAGTAGCCCGAGGGGCCACAAGAAGAATCTTTTACATGCTTTAAGCTTCCGTGACACTGGCGTCACGTGTTCGACGGATTTCATAAATGATTAGCGGGATCACAGCCCACCAATGTACGACGATGGTGTCTCGACCTCACGAGGAGCGACGGGTCCCCCCACCCCGAAAGGGACATCCTTCTGGCGATAAAAACACGGCCGTGGAGCTTCCGTTCCGCGAAGAGGAGCTTAAGACAGCTTTTACGACAACTGCCTCCGGCTCGCCCCTGGGAAGAATCCGGAGTCGCATCATATCAATCTCAAGCCTTCGAAGCCTTGTCTCGCCCTGTTATCAATGACAGGGGCCAAAAGAAAAAAATTGTCGCCCCCGCGGACCTCGAAGGGTGTCGCCCATGCGTCTCAGCGGTTTCCTCACCTCAGAAAACCGTGTCGCCGCTTGCGTCGTTCTCCTTCCGCCAGGCACGGAAGGAGCCCGGCTGACTCCGACGGTGATTTTCTGAAGCAAATGAATAAACGACCTCTATTTCCTTCTCCGAAAGACCTGCCATAACGACGCAGGTCATCAAAGCGCTGCACTGCGCGGGCAATTTAAATTTTGTGCTCGGAGACGGAGCGGAACATGCAGTCATTTTTCAAGAACGTTGTTATAGAGCGTCTGGGGCTCGGCGGCTTCCTCACTGAAGACTCGAGCAACGACGAGAACATCAACAAACTCGTTCGCTGAGGCTCGCGATTTCGAGCGCAACATCGGAGAGACTCGGAGATTCTTTCAAGACGGCATTGAGATTACACCCAGAAAGAATCGGAGCTTGTTCCTCTCGGTTCTCCAAACCTAATCACGGGCTGGCCTCCGAATCGATCCTCCATGCCTGCTGGCGGTATGAATGGCGCTGTTCACCGCTAAGTTTGGAGCGATGCTTGGAAGTTGAAGCTCCTCAAGTGACCGTAGGTCGCTCAAGCGGTCGCAAGTGTTCAGCAGTGATAAGGAGGCGTTTGACTGAGTTTCTGTTGCTGAGAATTTGAGCCTTTGATACTGACTTGGCCCAAAAACTTCTGCTTGGCCTTTCCGATTCGTGCCCAAAGTTACTCCGGAGCCTGCGGCCCGCAAACTCGGAGGGTAGCCAAGAGTTGATTGCTTCCCCTGGGAACCCCGTAGCTCGGGCTGTGTAATCGTCGGCCCATAGCCAGTCGCATTCGGCTTTCGATTGCATATTCGATCCGGGTCCTACTGAAGAGAATGATTCGCTCGACGAGAGTGAGAAGTCCAGGAAAGGGTCAAGAGAGCTGAGCCGAGAATCATTCTCGTGTTTCTCCTTCGCAGACTTCATCTTCGAGTCTACGGAGGGAGCCGTTGATTTTAACGTTCCGATGCTCGATAATCAACCGCTCCAAGTGAACTGCGCAGTCCTGCACTTTTGTTCAATTGGTCTCGGGTCCAGAAAAAAAAATCAGTCTAGCTTATGTCAGGGACATCACCGTTCCATGCGTGAAAACGTCTTGAGGGTATTGGTGGACGAAATTTCTCACGCGTCATGTGCCTGAAAGGTATTCATTCCGGCCAATCGAGACCGCCGGCGGATAATTGGTCCTCCTTATTCGACCGCATGGGCTAGATTAATTCCGGTCGAGTGCTGTTTTTGATGCGGATTCCTACTTGCAACTGATGAGAGGCCGCGGTTACAGTTGTTGTCGTTCATCGGAGAATTCAGTTAGACTCAGAATCGACGGACATGGAATCCATAGTGAGTTGGAATGTGGATGGTTATGGGTGGCGAAGTTGTTTCCGGTGGGCGAATTCGCGAGGATTCTAACTCGTGAGAACCGGACCAGCGATAGCTTTCCGTGCAATCACTTTCGTGATGTGGCTTGGTGTGAGCTTGCTTCCAAATCGGATGGTCGTAGAGCGAGGGATTGGCGGGCAAGGCGCAGACCCGTATGAGAATGACGTCGACAGCCTTTGGATAAAAGGATTGATACAGCATTGTTTTACTGATGAAGCAACATCTCATTATAGACCAGCGTTCCCAGATTAGGAACCTTTCGATTACGATGCGACAGACTCGAGGTCCAAAGACGTCGTTTTCAGGCAAACTTCATTGTTTAGTCGACCGAATCATTCAACATTGGGGGAGCTTCGGGAATGAAGAGTTTCGAGGAAATGTCTAGAGAACCTCGCCTCAATAATCGAGTAGAACTGTTGCATCTTGCTAGTTTTCTCTCTATCGAGCTCCATATATAAAACTCTCCTCTCAAAACCCCACGAGGAGCCTAGAATTCACTGTTATTTATCAGATTCCGAGCTTGATCGAGGGGTATGTAGAAAAACCGAAATCTTGGAGCAACCATGTAGCGCTTCGCGACAGGATCTCGTTCGGAGTGGAATCCCGGAAATTCCCCTTTCGATACAGGAATCAGTTTGCGGCCAGCGTGAATGAGGATCGAGATATAAGACCGCAAAGTGCGACAAGTTATGGCTATTTGGATGACGAAGTACATCGAACCGGTCACCCGAGCCTGGGTAAAGACGTTTTCACGTCAAAACATCGATAAAGATTCTACATGGGGGATTATCTTTTTGCGGGGTTTTCCATATTGGTTATCAATGATAACTTATCATTCCCTCGCAGTCTGATGGGAATTAATTTCTCATGGAAATTCTTGCCAGAAAATCTCCCCTTCCTTCCGCCTTCTCCGGTCCAACCGCGAGGAGCCCGACGAGCACGCGGCACAGGGGCTCGGCATCAAGGCTGAATCGTGCCGGGCCTGCGACGTCTCCTCCGGTCATTTCTCAGGCAGGTTGTAGGCCTCATTCGGTCTGTCTAGGAAGTCCTTCTGAGCGTAGAAACGAGCACCGAATCACGTCTTGTGCATCTCACATCGCCGCCCCAGGGTCGTCCAGTGTATTGGAAGCGGGATGCCGCCGAGTGTAGATATGTATGCCTTGTTCCATCTCCTTTGGCTTGATCATGGATACGCATGAACCGCCCAGGTATTCATCTCGGGAATCATCAACGTCGTCTCGAAGAGAATGAAAAAGCCATCGGACCTCGCGTTTCTCTTACGCGTAGAGTGAGAGCACAACTCGCGGAGTTGCCGAGCATGTCGTTGGGGACGTTCGAATCGTTGGCGCTCGGAGCAGCTGTATCAACTCGATCTATGTATATCGAGTACTCGCGAGGTCCAACGATTACTGACGCTCTTGCGGAAGCTCGGCATGGCATCTACGGGAACTCCAATTATTGGTCACGACCCGAGCTTCCAATCCACAGAACAACTGCGGGAAGCCTGTACAACACCGGCCCTCCTCTATCCCAAGCCCTACTCAAGCTCAACGCGGAACTATTGCCAGGACCCCGCTTTTCGAGATGCTACGAATCGATAAGCCGATTCCTGAACATCTGAATCTCATAAATTGTGATTCCACAGCAGATTCCGGACACGCAACGAGACGAGTTTGATGGCGGACGACAAGTCCCGAACGCTGGACTTTCTGAGGGGCTCAAATAAGTTGGAATATTGGGGGGGGCGGACCTTTCACATTTGGAACAAATATCAAGCGTCCCATCGATGGAAATCCTCGATCCTTGGGAAGGAATGTTGAATAGGAACCTCTCGAGTACGGGACAGTCCGTCCCAAGTCCCAGGTGAGATCTGACCGGAGAGCTGTTTCGGAGCGTTGCGGTCAGAAAGCGAATTTTGAGATATCTCTGACGAGACGAACCTATCATCATGTATTGAATAAGTGAATATCTAGCATATTTTCTCCGACTTCACCGCTTAATACTTATCAGCAGTATGCGAGTATTTTCACGCTTCTACCAAACTTCTATGGCCTTATGTGGCCTCGGTGGTAATCTACGGTCGTCAACAAGCAGAGTCTGGGGGCATCCGTGTCCCAAGTACCGCCCGAATCCACTACAGATGCGATGCTTATATGAAGAAGAATCGTCATCTCCATCGCAATATCTCATATGCAGGTTAACTTTGTCGCCGAAGAGATGTGCATCAAAAACGCTGGAATTCCGCGCAACCGCTCTCGGTGGAGCTGATCACCACGGGCGACAGTAACAATCTTGGTTCCGCTTTGCCTCACAAACGGACGGCTCCCTACCCCTCGGAATTACTCCCCGAGCGAGCGAGAGCGAGGAGTTCTCGAGAATGAAACCCTCTATCCGCGTTCGAAAGAGGCAATCTGGTCATCCAGTCCGTATTTTAGGTTGGCTACCTACGTGTCTACCTCACTTAGCCCGGAGAAATTTGAAATTTGCCGCCTCTCTCTCCCTCTTCATACAATGGAGCTCTGAGTGGACGCATTTCAGCCGTTCGTGTGATGCGTTTTCGTCGTTCTGAATTCGAGGCCTTTTTGTGCCCATACGAAGGTCGTACTGGTCCGATACTGCATAGGAAAACGTTCGGGTTCTCCCCACCTTCATGTGAGTGGCGTAGATCAGCGAATTTCAGGATCGGAGCGCCGTGCGAGGCACAAATCGCGTATTGCGTATGAGTCGGTAGGCACGTATCATCTGTGTTTCCCTTCATTAAGGGAATGCACAGCTGATCTGACTATGATTCCCATCTGTCGATCCCCGGTTTCGTCGAGGTGTGCCCCGAAAGATAAGAAGGTATCTGGGTGTTGGCCGTGGTGGACTCGAAGTCGCGATTTCCGGAATCGCAGTTTGAAGAAAAACACGGGGTCTCGAAGGCTCGCATCGCCAACTGAACAACTTCTTCGAAATCGAGAATAATCGGAGTCGGGGTGGTAGTCTTTGTAGTATCGTGTACAAGGGATCATATTAATTCCCTGGTCGGAACTTGGGACGGAGCTCGGGCTGAAATATCTGATGCATCATTCCGCATATCGAGTACAAATAGAAGCACAGGCCTGACTATACTCGACGTTTAAAGCGTGCATTTCGCTTTGTGAAGGAGTTAGGCCTGCCGGAGACGCGCAAAAGAAACCGGAGAATTTCGCTCCAAAAACCGCGCTAGACGAACTACGCTAACGAGCTCTATTCTCCTCAGATATAACCACGGAGGAAAATGGGGCGAAAATTCCTCGAGCACATGGGAGGTTCGAGAATATTCGCCTGCGCAGCGTGCGATACGATGCTGACGAACCGCCAGGAACTAATATCCACGAGGTTCACAGGGGCCACTGGAAGAGCCTTTCTGTTTAACCGAGTCGTTAATCTCCGCTACAGGTCAGTGAAGACAGCATCCCTGGAATTGACTCTCGAAAGTTCTCAATTCACTCACGGCTCATGCTCTAACGAGAGACGTTCCCTCAATTCTAGTGATGTCCAGGACAGGCTGATGTTGACAGGGCGACATATGGTTCGGGATGTGATGTGTAAGAACTGCGATGCCAAGCTGGGCTGGATTTATGAGTTCGCTACGGATGAGGCCCAACGCTACAAAGAAGGGAAGGTAAGTCATTGGGGCAGGATTGGATCGGGACTATAGTTGTGCCTCGATTATACCAACTCTCCGGATAGTGAACTCCTTTTCGTCAACTTTCTGATGTTGGAACATATAATCGAATCTCTCTTGATATGATCGAAGTCTCAACGCATTGCCGTGGAGCATCGAACAAGCATTCATGTCAATAACTAGTTGATACAATAAAGGATCTACCTGATATTATTATCTCATCGCCTTATCCTAAGACTTTGGCGCGCTTCCAGGTAATTCTGGAGAGGGCTTTGGTCACTGAGAACGGCGGAATCGGAGATCGGGACGCCCCCGCCCATTCGTAACAGTAGATGTCGAGTATCCGGCGAATCGTAAGGAATTTTGGTAGCGCTTCAATCAAACAATCAGTCGAACCATCAACCGAGCGAAATAATCAAAGAACCGACTGCAAACCTACGCTGAAAAATCTCACATCGAGTCTTCATCTCCGCGAAAAATCGTATTTTCTACTCCGATTCATCATCATGGTCCGTTGACGATGCTATTCGTTCGTCTGCCTTCGGGTTACATTCCCCGAAGTTCCGTATCAAATTCTCTGACTGCGACAAGTCGACTGGGACTAGGATTGCTTCGGAACATGGATTCATCTCCACATTTGGCGAGAACCTCCCGCAAAAAACCGAGTGCATTTTGCCGATGTTGTTTCAACGAACAAATCAAGCATGAATTCACCACTTGTTTCTGGCGCGATGCATAGGAGAGATCGAGCAGAACGCTCAGAGATCGGGATTCCCGATTTCCGAACGGGAGCGTGTTGGCTGAAAGGCGCTTCATAGGTAAGCGTCTGAGCTAAGGAGGAGCGGGACGACGGAGTGAGAGCTCCGTTCGTCTCTCTTTCAAGCAGTGAGCGGGTCGAAGTGTCTGAGCTAGACGCGAATTTGATTTCATTCGAAACGTCCAACTTTTTCGAGTGCGTATTGGCATGACCGTAACGCGAAATTCCGAACCGAAACACGCCTTGGCCCTTTGAGGCAGTCAGGTTAGGCAAGCGTGCCTGTCCTCATTCGACGGAGAGTGGAGGAACGCCTCACGACGGTCTTGTCAATCCGGATTCAACGGATGTCCTTCCAGCTGAGTAGCCAAAAAAAACAGAGAGGTTCTCGACTCATTTGGAGGAGTTGGAAAAACAAGAGTCCGGACTTCATGGATCTCAATGTGTCGAATCAGGGGATGAAGCTTTGCTGTGGAATGGAAAAGTGATCGATTATCATCTGTGATTATTCATTGGACACCCGACCGCCACCCGTTATTAGGAGCCGCTCTCGGAGCACTATTACATATTGAAGCTGGTCTGACTGTGCTTGTTCGTATTCTTCATGAAACCAGACGATCTGCTCTGTGCAGACGGCTAGATCCTCGCGTGAATGATGAGGCAACTAAAATCGATAAGATGGAGAAGAATGATTGATCGATGTGCGTTATGGATTGTCCCGAGGCGGCCGGGATAATGAGGCCGAGCTCGGTTGGGGAGCCGATTTTCAGGACCGGGTCACTCACAGAATGCGACCGTTTCCAAGTTTCTAGGCAGAGTTTCGATGCGCTAGAGTGTGATAGTGTTGTTAGCCATGACGGCGAAGCTGCGGCAGAGGTAAAAATGGAACAGCAATGACCACAATGATGTAAACGTCGACACCGAGGGCGATGGGAGGGCGGAAAGACTGTGAACGGTTGTTCGTCGTCCCAAACCCGCACTGATAGGTTGACAGCGACACGAGCGGAATTCGGACTGCGAAACTCCTGAAAAAGAAAGCTCCTGACAATTTGGATTGCGATTCGCTTGGGTTCGCGTTCCGTGTTCGCGTCGCCTATCACTCTTTCATGCAGGGGTCCGAACGATTCTGGCACCAAGCCTTCGTCGTGAAGATCTCCGTCCGCAGGAGCGAAGTACGCGTGCTGTTCGTTTATTCAATCGTGTGAGTGCGCCCTGCAGATTCATATATAGCCTACCACACTACTGATATATTCCTCGAACTCTCGCGCGTCCGGGTCACGAAAATCCTCCCGCGTCTACATGCGCGAGACACAGTTTTCATTATTTGTAAACCGTATACCCTTTCGATATCCCTATGATTGGCCCACGTCACCGACCTCTGGGCACGAATGAAGTCGATGGCAAGGCGAATTCCTTCTCCGTTCTCGAAGTGTGGGATAAATCCTAAGTCTAAGGAATCATTTTCCTCCATTACCCTCTTGAAAATCGTTTGTGACCATTCTGTGAGCCATCGATTTCACGTAGATTTACCCAACTTGTAACCATGAGTTATGATGATTATCATGATAATCCACATGGAATGCGTTCTTTAATCCCAGTCAAGCCTGGTAAAAAATTCCTCGATTCGATCGGAGATCATCAGTCTATATTTAGCCGTAAAAGGGATTGATTGGCCCTACGAATTGGAGAATGAGGACATTCTCGCTCGATTCTCGACTCCACTATGTTCAAACCTTATGCTTTTTGTCCAATGGTTGTGTACTGCAACCTCGCCGATAATCACCTATGTTATATCAATGTGAAATAAATAAATGCCATGCACGGAAGACACGAGAAACCGTATATTTTTCGCTCAGACTCTCAACATCGTTCATTGGAGGGGGCTGCAACGTGAAGTTCCCATCGCTGATCAACAGATATTAAAGAAAGAACAGCCGCGGCCCATATGCTTGGGCGTCTGACGTGATTATAATCTCACTTCACAACTCCAAGTTCAGCGAGCGTAATCTTAACAAGGACTTCAAATAGGAATCTCATAGTCAAAGACTTTCCAGAGTTTGACAACCTCATCGTCACCTGCAGATGCGAGGATTCCAGCTCTCGTGGGATTCCATTTTACACAATTTACATCTTGTCGGTGTGCGTCAAGCGATGCAGCCTGGATGAAGTTTGGCGCGTCGGCTGTGTGACAATCGACTTGCTGCTCGGGGTCGGGAGCGAAAATTCGGAGTTTGTTGTCGCCACATCCGGACGCAATGAGACCGGTCAGGTGGCACCAAGACACATCGTAAACGGGTCGAGTGTGGTATCCCTGAATGGTTGAGATGCATTTCCAGGAAGGAGAGATGCCTGCCTGGTTCCCGGCATGGTATCGCTTCCACATGCGCAAGGTCTGGTCATCGCTACCGCTGACGAGTTTATCTCCCTCGCGATCGAAGGCGATCGACCAAACAGTGCTGTCGTGACCTGTCGCCGTAAAATCGCAAGCCCAGTCGTCACCTTCATCTTTGTAGAAATTTATGGAATTGTCGTAACTTGCTGAGGCCAGAATATCTTCGTTTGGATGCCACCGGACACATTTGACATCTTGAGTGTGACAAGACTGTACGCTGACACATTCGAAGTCGTCTGTTCCGCCCTGCTCCCAGATCCAAACTGTTTTGTCTCTGGAACACGTTGCGAGATACCTCCCTGATGGAGAGAATTCTGCAGACTTCACTTCATTCTCATGGCCTTCAAGCGTGACGCTGCATTCGAATTCCCCGTCCTTCTTCGTCCAAACGCAGACCGTACCATCGAAACTACATGAAGCCAGCATGTTCCCGCAGGGGCTCCAAGAGACCCTTCGGATGGTGCGTGAATGGCCGTCGCTCAGGATCGTTCCGCACACCCATTCGTGGTCTTGTTCGGTCCACAGACGGATTGATTTGTCGGTTCCGCATGTTGCCAATGTATTGCCGTCCGAGCTCCACGCGCAGCACCAAACCGGATCACTGTGGCCCTCGAGAGACGCAACTTGTTCCACTCGCATTTCCGACCCTCAATTGAGGATAGCGAGCGAGCGAGCTTCCTGATGATAGAGTTCCTTCTCTGAATCAGTTTCTTCGGCCTCTATCGATCCTTGTTTGATGGTTGACCAAATAATCGCGCTTGCTTGCCGGAACCGAACTTATTTACTTATTTCCCTCTCTCCCTTCCCTCAGCTGTCCACAGTCTACGCGCTATCAGTCGGAACGACCGCCAAAAGTAGAGCCCCTCCGCTGACGGCTCCGTCGCCATCTAACTCTGCCCGAAGATTCCAAGTGAGCGGTGTTTCTGAAGGTGAATTACTCCCACTAGAGAAATTAGCGGAAGTCAAAGCGAGCTTCTGCTCTGTAGTATCTACGAGCTGAGTGGTGCACAAGAGATCCCGAAAAGCGCGAATCTGATGTGACGGCGGCGGTCCGCCGCCTGCTCCCAGCCTTTCCTTCAATGCAGACGACAGCTATCAGATCAGCTGTTATTTACGTCGAATGTGTTCCGATTCTTGTGACATGGCCAAAATCCACTATTTTATTTAAGGTAAGAAACCTTGTTAGCTCCCCGGGTCAGCCCTATACAAGGGAAATGGATTGACGGATCCCCGTGAGGATTGCAGGTGAGTTCAGCGAGAAGCGCAGTCCTCGGCAAGAACAGAGATGAACTCGTAAATTGAGGAAACGTAGAGCAGCTCAGTTAGTCAGAACCACTGCTCTTGACTCTCCGATCGTTGACAGAGTTCGCGAGTCAGTCGAGACGCCGGACGACTCAGAGTGAGGAGCTCGAGATCGCGGCCCTGTGTTTGCTCGTACGCAATCCGAAGCGTCATATGGAAAGCGAATCGGCTGCTGGACAGATTGCTCTCTTTTGAGTTGTCTCATAGTGAGACAGCGGCGACTTTGACACCCGGCGGCTGTCTCCCCGAGGAAGCCCAATGATTCCGTCAAATTGATGCGCGATGGTATATCCAGGGCTCACAGAGCTCGCCTGAATTTCTCCGACCGGACCTTCGTGCTGATCCCGTGTCAAATCGCCCCGCTTATTCAGCATTTCACCGATCAGTAGAAGATTGTTACGACGATATCTCAAACGTCTTATTCCCAACGGAATGAATGACCAAGCTCCCTCGGAACGATGTTCGGTTATCGTACGCAATAGAGAAATTCATGGTCGTTCCGAAGAAAAACCCTAACTAAGCTCCTCAAGGACAGTCCTGTCAGAGGAATGGTCGCTTGGTGTTCTTCGCGATAGGAAGTTTCCCGATCGACACGAGATGCGCTCGATCCTACAGCTCCGTGTGCTTGCGAACATCTCAGTCAGTTTCTGTCATTTGAACGTCCGCGGAATCAGACAGGCCAGCTCAATGTGCGAAAGCGCTTTGCGGCTGCTCCTGACTCATAGATGCGGGATTCTGAATCCTATAATTTTTACTACTTGACCGAGTATATCATACATCCTTCGAAGAAGCTGACTCCGACGCGACCCTGCCCCGCTCTTCTGAGTATGTGCATAGGAATCGTATCGTGGATCGAGAGTTTTCGCTAGGCTGTGATGGAGCAGTGTCTGACGGAATGGTTGGCGACGCTCACTGCGATTCCTTGCTTTTCTCGCCCGAGGGATGTATCTGCCCTGAGGGGGTCCGCTGGAGGTTTCGGGATACCCGAAAAGAAACAGTTGGGGTTCTCGGAGCAACACCGGCGAGCGTTCGCGAAAGGGATTCCACGGACGAGATTCGATCCTTGCCGTCGGCAAGACGAGGCCAGTCCCAGCGCATAATTACACAGTCTATTACGTACCTTTCCTGACCGTCTGCTGACCGAGGTCTGCCCTCGTGCAGACAAATCGACCCCGGTGCGGAGAAGTCCATCGAGTAGTGACCGTCGGTCGCGGAGAATTATTACACGTGATCCTGACCATCAGGAGCTCCTATTATTATCGCTTGCAGAGGATGGGCGAATACGTATTGGTCCGATGCCGAAGTTGAAATGCGCTCTATGCACCCTCAAGGTGCTACCGTCGAGCACCGAATTCGTCGCTCATGTGAGGATGGCCCACTGTCTTCGCGCGACAGGTCCGGTCAGCGCATTCGAATGTCATTATTCACCACAGAGCGCGTTGTGCGCCGTACTCAAAGATACGGCCCACTTCGAGGCGCATGTACTCAACGTGCACCTGGCGTGCAACGCTCAAGAGGAACCCGATCTAGGTGCTCCGTCGTGGAGCATTTACGATTGCAGCCAGAACCTCCCGGCTCTGCTGAACGATCCTCGCACTCGTCGCGGCAACGATTTCTTCACCAGAACTTGGGGAGACACTTTCGTCGAGCCCCATCAGGTGAGTTTCGCATCAGATCTGCCGCGCCTTCCCGGCTTATTCATTCACGCTCGAATTCGTCCGAGGAACCAGACCGCGATCAATGCCGAATGTTCTCTGATCTTGTCGGGCCTTCCAGGTTGAGCCGTGTCGCTTCTTACCGATCGTCAAACGGCCCGCGTTCGAAGACTACCTCGAGCGAATTCGCAGCCGATGGCAGCGGCGCGCTCGGAGCGGCCAAGAGAGTCGACGGAAAAAAATCCTCAAGAAACCTATCGAGTTGACGATCGAGAAAGTTCCCAGTGTGAGTCTGAGCTCTCCGAGGTCATCGAGGATCGGCGAGGGTCGGCGTCCCGTAGCTCGAATCGGCACTCGACTATCGCTAATCGGGCTCTCGATCTTCTGCAGATATTTTTCAAACCTAACTTCGATCTGTCGGAACCGGAAACGTTCAATGCCGTTCTGGGGTGCGCAGACGAGGTCGATTGCAATGACAGGGCCTCGCCTGTCAAGGAGTCTTCTAGTCCGTCGAGCACGCATTCCAATCGGAGGGTACGCAAGCACACTCCTGGGAGGGACCACGGAAATTTAAAACATGAGTATTATATCTCGACACACGGATCAATTGCCTGCGGAGAGTTCGTGCGCGTGTATAGGATGGACTCGATTCGCTTGTCGACGGCAAACTCTTCGCATTGCAGACTTCGGTATCCCTAAACGGAATTTCTCATGGAGAAGGAGAACGCCGTCTGGTCCAAGAACGATTAGGACACCTGACAGATCTGGTAGAAGTCCGTTTGATTCAACACATATCCGAACATTCCGATGCATTTTTCGATGCCATGACGTCCCAAGATGAGTTAGCAGAAAGAATGGCTCAAACCCTACAGAGTATCACAGTCATGAGGTGAGAAATTATGGTGAGCAGTAAAATTCCGGAGGGAGATGCTTCTTCAGGATCATCGAGCGGCTCCCGAGACTTTCACGAGACCCGTTCCTTCCAGACAACGAATAGCCGAAATAGAAGGGCAGCTAGTTAAGGAACCGTTACGTGTTCTTCAACTCCACCAACAACGACAGAATATTTTAAGCGTAGTCGACAAGCTCGAGCTTATGATGAACGTGCACCAAGCACAACCGACAATTCAAGTGCTCCTCTCGAATTGTGAATTCGTCGGAGCTCTGGACCTCATAGATACAACTCAAGAGATCCTCATTCAAGAACTGAAAGATGTTGTTTGTTTCCGACATCTCGGACACCAACTCAAGGAGATCGAGGATCTCATTCTCCGCATTTTGGAAAGTGATTTCAAGAAGTACACCGCCGCCGATTTGAACCGGGACCTCAATTCCGGTCCTCAGATCAAAGATCTCGATCAGCTCCGAGCTGTGATTTGTGGCCTGCTGAGGCTAGGCAGAGGATCCGAAATGGTTCGCTTGTATAAAGAAGAGGCCATAACGGCAGTTCAAGCTATGATCAAACAGACGCAGATCGAATTCGCTGCGGAAATGACCCAGGAGGATGTGACAAGGTGAGGGTGATCCGGACGGTAATCGGCGACCTCAGCTCAGCGTCAATCCGATCGAGGAGCGCACCCTACTGTCCCGCGGAACTCCAAACTAAATTATTGATGACGGGTGATTTTCAGACCAGAGCAACAACTAGAACATTTGGAGATCTCGGAATGGATGACTTTGTTATACCGTGCTTTCAATAACATTGAGAAACAATTACTACGGATCAGAGCTGTTTTCGACTTGTGCGTCGAGGTTATGAACGTTGGTCAGCCGCATGAAGATAAAGATAAAGAAGAGCATCGGACAAACGCCGTATTCGAGGGCATGCATCACTTACAAATAAAGCCTGGTGAGTTCCCGCCGGTCGCCCCCTACGTAAGTCTGTTCCGGACCTATAATAATAATCAAAGAATTCGCATTTCTCATCCTGCCGACCTTCCTCAGATCGTTCAAATGGCCATGCAGGATCAGTTACATCGCTGAACGAGGAAGGTAGAGAGGAAAAGATGTCGCCCTCCTTAGCCCGGATGAAGCAGCTCAGCGCGAGCAAAAGCTCCATTGCTAGTTCAAGGTCTGTGTGTCATCGGTATCCTCGATTTCATAAGGAGTCCGACACGGCGGTCGGGATCGACTCCGGATGACATTCTTCTTCTCTTCGTCCGTAGGTCAGAAGAGCTCGTTAGTGAAACAGATCGCAGTCGAGTCGAGACGCAGCTTGAGGAAATGTTGCTCGACGTCTGCAACGCCGCCCACGACGCTTGTGCGAAACTTGTGAGCGCCAAAACTGAGGACGGCTCCTTGGACAAGATGAGTTCAGCCGAGTTCGTGTCTCTCTGTCAAGGCGTGGAATCTTTCAGTTCCAAGTGCGAAAAGGTGAGAATCTAGCGGCAGACCCCCCCAACGCTAGCCCCCGCCCGGCTTGGGGCCGAGCTTCTTCTTCAAGTCCACTTTTACATCGAACGATCGGTTTCTCCAGGTTTGCATGGGTCGCAGAGGAACGGGTCTGCGATTAGCCCTGCAGTCTCGGGCGAACCGTTTCGTTACATCTTATCATGACCAGCACAAGGATACCTTGGTTCTTGTCCTAGAGAATGAACCTTTCAAAACGGTCAAGGTTCCACAGAACCTTCAGAACATGCTGACGAGGTTAGTTCGAATTTGTTGACAATCGCTCTCTAGACATGGAAGTTCCGGTGACCATGGTTTGCGATCCCCGATTGCTCTATGAAATTATCAAGCGAACGGCGAATTCTGAGGTCTTTACCGTGCTTGCAGCGCAATCAACTCGCCCAGTGGTCTTTTGAAAATGTTGAAATGCGAAAACGATTCTTCTGAAGTTGCGGATGTTCTCATTCTTGCGGGAGAGAAATTCGTTGTTTGTGGCTGTGTGCTACATCTCCTCAAGCTGCTCCTCGAGTACTGCCAGAGTTCCCTTGACATTCCTATGGTTGCTCCGGATCTGTTGACGCGTCTACTAGACCTTCTAAGAGTAAGTTTGTCGATCAGAGGCAGCATCGCGGCATTCGCGCTATGACCGTCCTACCTCATTCATAAATCTCGAATGTGATTATTCAGCACTTCAATACGGCAATATACAAACTAGTGCTCGGACCTGCATCTACCAGAGGCTTTTCTGGACCGACAATATCGAAACTCCGTAAGTCCTCCTCTTCCATCGTTGGCCGCCCTTCCGAACATACTCCTTTATTCCCAGATGTCGATCGTTGATTTTCTAACTCTATTTCGCTGAGAGCTTCCCTTCATTCGAATTCCAGTTATGGCGTCGCGTTCTCTCGAATTCGTCGAGAAGTTCATGCCCTATCTGCGCACGCATTTCGAGAAGGTGCTCTCTCGGAAGCAGCAGTTCATGATGAAACATTTCGCTCAGATGGCTCTCGATCTCCGGGAACATTCCACCCAGATTGAGAGTCGCGTACTCACACTCGCAACGGACGCCGTGGACGCAAAACTGAACGAGTGGATTCTCAAAGCGCCAGTCCCTTCCAATGTGAGTTGCTTTGCGCTGTCGAGGTATTCGAGCGCGGTGAGATTGGGAGAATCCAAGTTATCTCCTAATCTTGGAACTTTCGTAGGCTTTCCGAGGGATCACTACGATTCTTATCGCTGTCAACAATTCGCTGACTTCAACGGTCCCAGAGGAACGTGGAGTCGAACTCCTGAAGAAATGTCACCAAAGCTTTCTACCGGCCGTGCGCAAGCATCTCATCCGACTAGGAGTGAAACCCGACGGAGGTCCGCAACATGGGTATGTGCGGAGCCTTCGATGAGGAAAGAGATTCCGAAAACGTGAGGAATTCCGTTCAGTTCTCCGAGATCACCTATGCTCGTTTCTTTCCAGAATGGTCATCCAGGAGTTGACGTTCTACGCCGAGATTCTGAAGAGGAACGGCGTTCCTTCGATCGAGTTCGAAGGTGTCTGGAACAATCTTTACTGATAGTGGGCGCTCAGTTCTGTCTCGGTACCCACGATCACGGCGAAGCTCAGCGAGATGAATTCAATTGCTCGGTCTGGGATCGAAGCAGTGACAGCCCATGGTTTCTAAACCTCAGGAGTCGGTCGATGAAAACGAGAAGCCTCGCATGTGCCGCTCATCACAGCCTTGAGCGGAACCGAATGCGAGGTTTCCAGCGATACTCCTCCAAAATTCGGTCGTGAGTGGCTTTGGACTCCTGCGGATGCTAGGAAATCTCGTCGGAAGTCGGAAGCAGAAATCGCTTTCGAGACCTGAATGGCTCACCCCGAAGATTTCGCATTCATCGAGGTTCAGGGAAAAGGCATCGCCTCTGCTGGATCCTTGGGAAGTCGTTCACCAATGATACAATAGTACGCGTAAATTCTCCGCGGCGGGCCTTCAGAATGTTGACCAGAGAGTACGAATGCACGTCATGTTTGTGGCAGCGAGTCCGGGCTCTGTGGGACTTCCCGCCCACAGTAACTGATGAAACTGAGCAGAAAAGCTGGTATGGAGTGATCTGTAGTCTTATAAGGTCGAATGCTGGAGGAATTTCTCGCGTCGAGGCTCTTGCATCGGGATGCAGAAGCGTCGTAACGTTTCCTCTGGATCGCTTCCTTCCTGGAGCATCTTCTTCCAGCTGACGACACATAGTCGAGCCCTCATCGGAGTCCGTTTCGAGTCCGAGCCAATCATCTAGCATGGGAGAAAGCAGGGAAACAGTCAGGGAGTGGCTTTACAGGGCATCCGGCAGAGAGCGAATTCAGAGAATTCGGCCGGTCTCTCTAGTTTTGTACATAATGGATGCAGATAGAGCGGATGATATGTGAGGAGGACCGATTTCGAGCAATCAAAAAGCACATACGACAATAGCTATGATTTGAAATGATATGCGCGGTGGTTTGATAGAGGGGAGTCTAGCTATTTTTGGAGGAAATAAAGATTATTGTTCGACACGGCGAGAGTAATATTCACTCCCGGACGTCCGCTCGGAGCAACTGTACTCATGCTGACTCAGTGTGGGTGGGAGGGGGATACGAAAGACAAGAATTTCCTCTTTCCTTTCCCATCTCGACTTCTCCGGATAATTATGGAAACGGATACGACGGAATCGCGGAGGCTCCGGGCTTCCGATCCCTCTGATCGGTGGAAAATATTTTCGGCAATCATTTTGGGATTTAGCTTTGCTGAGACCATCGGACCGCTCGACGAAAGTCCGAGGAGATCGATTTCCCCTCCGTGAGAAGCTCGTGAATCGGAATCTTCGCAGGTCAGGGATCCCGACAATGCCGGGTTTGACTTCCGGTTTCCTATGACCGCCCAGGGTTATCTGTGGATACTTCTGCTGCATATTCGCTATGGAGGACGCTGAATGGAGGCACAAGAGTGCTACAAAACTCGAGTCCTTGGCTTCGGAGAAGTAGCGTCATGGTTTCCCGCCACTAGATGTGGACTGTGGACTTTCGAGGGGATAGATTTTCGGAGGAGGACCCGTCTTGCTTTGGCTTAGCGCAGCGTATCCCGTGGATTCTCAAGCCATAGATAGCTCGAATGTCGCACCTTGTCGTCGATTACACTCGATTAGAGCCGGGATAAATTATTCCATCAACCGTGACGAGTGCGCAGAGATCGGGGGAGCTCCCTCCTCCGTGAGCGCCGCCATGACACCAGCCGAGTTCCCTTGCCCCGCTATTGCTATGTCGGCCGCTGTCAAAACATTCGACTCCGGCAAACTACTAGCCCTGTGACCGCGAATGCTCTTGCAGTGATGCACTCTTTCAATCAAGCGCTCGGTCCGCCTTGACTCGGTCGTGGACCGGAACAATCGGAACCTTTCTTTCGTTCTTCGCGATCGCAGGGGATCCCTATGGAGAAGTGAAGGACACTCCGGCATACGCATCGCTCTCGGCGATGCGTATCGATTGTTATGGTGGGTACTTTCATCATCCGCGATCCGCGATTGTAACGGTGTCTCACCCCCTGCAGCGGGCGCGCGCTTTTCTATCACTCAGACGTCATTGTAAATTCAGACTGTGTGGTGATTTTCGTTTTCTTCTACATATTGGACAACCCGGTACGACTTTATCAAGTTCTCGGGCTCGCTCGCCTAATCTCCTAGGGATCCGCCCCGCATTCTAAGCAAACTTGCTACAGTCTCGTAGCGGCAGCCGTGCTCATCAACCGCACCACGATGTCTCCTTTGTTTATTGAATCATGGAACCGATGCTGACCGCGGAGCCATGTGGCGATGTGTGCTCGTTTCGTCACCGCTCCAGTCAACGACACTCTGACGTGTTCTGTTCGAAAGTGTTCTCTCCGTCTCATCGAGAAACTTCATCTCGCTTCGGGAGAGCCGACTGACATATATTCCAGCAGGTGGATCTGCTCGATCTGCTACCTATCTTTATGTTTCTCTGCCCATACGAAAGTCCCGTTCAAGGAAGTTTCTCAATTACTCTGATTATTCCTTCCAGAGAACTAGATACTCCTAGATGATCCGAATCATCCAAAACTATCATCGTAGGTTCATTTCATACATTCTTGGGGGGCCCCTGTTCAGAGAGAAGCTCCTGAAAACTTTCTTCCGGATCGCTGCTCCCCGCAGATCCCATCCTGTAGCAGCGATCCCTGACCTACTCGAATCTGACATCTCCGAAAATATCTTTCAGATGCTGCGCGTTCGAATTCTCCGACCCGTACGGCATTTGGCCCATTGCGTTCTGATGGCTATCGTGATCTACATGTTCGTAGAGTCGTCGGGAGCGTTGACGCCCGCCTCAGATATGCCATCGGTCGACCCGTTCGCCGAATACGGGGTTGTTCTCACAATCCTCCTCTACTTATTCAGACTTTTACCTTTGCTCGCCCTTCCTCAAAGTTTGACAAACTTCTTCGGTTTAACATTGTATAACGCTTTCCCGCCCAAAGTCAAATTGAAGGTGAGCAACGAGAAAGTTTCTAGGCTCCGACGGCGGAGCTCCAGACTCTATGAGAGTTTCTCCCGAGCGAAAATTTCGCGGACGCAGTAACTGAGCTTGCGACGTTTTTTCAGGTTGATCCATTGGAGGCGCCTTTCCTCTGCATAAGAGTGGTGACCCGGGGCGGGTATCCAGACCTAGTGAAAGCCAATGTACAGAGGAATCTTCAAACGTGTTTAGATCTGGGAATGGTGAATTTTGTGATCGAAGTCGCAACCGATAAAGAAGTGTATTCAACGGAAGACTTATCGACGGCTCATCCCACTGAAACCATGGGCCTAAATCAGGCTGGACCTGACCAGGTGAGTTGTCCAGAGGCGAGCCCCCGGCCGCCATCGCGACGGGAGAGGCCACACGTGAACGCGCAATGCGAAAACTGCCGTTATTCCCCCAGAATGAACTCCCCTCGACGATGGAGTCATGCTGCGACTGGCCGGAATTTTCTGTTACCGAAGCTGATTTTTCCGCAGGTTGCCGTGGACATCAAAGGGCCTCCTGTCCGGCGTTTGCACCCAAAGATCAAACAAACTGTTATACCTAATGACTACCAAACGTCGAGCGGAGCGATGTTCAAAGCCCGCGCTCTCCAGTACTGCCTCGAAGACGATGTCAACGTGCTGGACGACGACGACTTCGTTCTTCATCTAGACGAGGAAACCATCGTCACTCGAGACGCCATGAAAGGAGTCCTTAATTTCATAAGCCAGAGGCGGCACCCCTTCGGGCAAGGCATGATAACGTATGCCAACGAGCGAATCGTCAACTGGGTCACAACACTCGCTGACACCTATCGCGTGGCCGACGACCTTGGCAAGCTCCGGTTCCAATTCAAGTTTTTCCATAAACCCCTATTCTCCTGGAAAGGATCGTACGTGTGCTGTCGGCTCGGTGCCGAGCGCGCGGTGAGCTTCGACAACGGACCCGACGGCTCCGTAGCCGAGGATTGCTTTTTTTCCATGGTGGCATTCTCCAAAGGATACTCGTTCGAATTCATCGAGGGTGCTCTATGGGAGAAGAGTCCCTTCACCATAAGCGACTTTCTCCAGCAGCGGAAGCGGTGGCTACAAGGAATATTCCTCGTGGTTCACTCACCCAGAATCCCTGCGAAATTCAAAGTGTGGCTAGCGTGCTCTTTGTACGCCTGGGCAACGATGCCTCTCTCGACGTCTAATCTGTTCCTGGCGCCGAGATACCCGCTCCCCTGCCCTCAGACGTTCAATATCCTGTGTGCGATGATCGGTGCTCTCAATCTGTACATGTATTTTTTCGGTGTACTCAAGTCGTTCTCGATCAAACGGCAAGGACTCCTCAAGTTTCTTCTGTGTCTCGGTCTGGTCGTCGTGGCCATACCGATAAACATTTTCGTTGAGAACATCGCCGTCGTTTGGGGTCTCCTCGGAGACAAGCACAAATTCTATATCGTCGACAAAAGCGTCAAGCTATCCACCAAACCGTTGTTGCCGGTGTAACTCCGGTGGACCGAGGGTATGAGACACGGGAATGATAATTCCGCTCTGTATATAGTGTCGACGGGGAAGGTCCCCGAAGTTAACTCGGCTATTGAGTTGAGTGAGCATGCGAGTCAATCGGTACTTTAGAATGTGTCGATGTAGATCTTAAATTATTTCCGGAAGCGACAGTGTGATTGAAGATTGAAAAAGATTGAAAAGCAAACCGTGTTGCCTTTCTCATTAGATTTAAAATTAAATGACGAATTTGTCACAGAAGCCCACGGGTATTCGTGTTTTCTCCTCAAAGAGTCTCCTTTTGGGAGAGAGAAAGGTAAAACCTACGGGAGGAGGAGTCGTCAAGCCACGGTGGCCGTGGAGATTGGAAGCCCGGGCTGGTGAATTCGATTCTCCGAGAGATCCCAGAGGAGGAGACGGACATAACGATATTCATTTATTCATAATTCCTTCCGACTCGTATTGATTCCTTACCTAGAATTGAACTATTGGATCTGCATCGAAGTCGCAGATGGCGCTAAAGGCGTAGTCGGTGCGCCGGGCTCGGGACTGTGACGTTTCTTCTTTTTCTTATCTTTTTTACGCTTTTTCTTCTCTTCGTCGTGTTTCTTCGGTTTCTTGTGCTTCTTCTCCGCTTCGGAACCGAAGGGTCCTTCGGGGCCGGCTGCCAGCGTGATCATTGCAGGTCCTCCTACACCGCCTCCGAGTGTGGATGTCTCGTTTCCGGGAGTGTCGGCTTTGTGCTTCTTATGCTTCTTCTTTTTTAGAGCTTGGAAATTGACCGTTCTATATTGATCTGGCAGCGGACCGGGATGAAGCCGGAAACCGGCTAATTGAGCGCCGCTCAATAGCGTGAGTTCTTTACCACCCACGGGGGGCTGCTGTATAACCTGAAAGAATTCGATGGTTCAAGCAAGACTGGTTTGAGGGAAAGGAGGGTGATCATCAAGAATTAGTAATTCCTTAGAAGGAGTTCGAGGGTTGCAGGCGAACCTTTCTGAGTGAGGAATCGCCCGTGCCGTCAGCCGATACAGGTATATTGATGTTCCCGGGTAAAGATGGTAAGAAGGCTGACAACTTGTCTTTGACTTTGCGACCTAGAAGTGTGAGTTCTTCGTCAGAGAGGATGCTCGAGCAGCGAAAAAGAGACAAGCACATTACTTAGTTGGACGCGCCGATCAAGTCTCGTTATTCATTTCAACTCACTGGTAGCTGAGATAGAAAGGGAAATTCACAAGTCACTTCGAGCAATGGACAAAACGAATAGACCTCACGGTGGTTGGGCGGGCGATGAATACTGACCTATGAATTTGTTGAATGTGTGTTCGAGGTTATAATGAAGCATCATGTTCGTGGCTCCCGTCAGCACTGGCTCAGTTTTAATGTTATCTTTCAATAGATAAAAAGGACCTGAGTGGGAAGAGTGTACGATCGCAGGCGTCGACCGAAGGGATATTGTGGTCTTCAATGTCCCCGTTGTGTCGGGCCTCGATACAACTGAATTGTAAATAGTCTCCGGTTAGGTTCCATTTCCTCACTGCGGAGTGCGTTCGCCTTCGGAGGTCGCTGGTCGTCTATCCGTCGCAGAGTGATTTACAACATGAAGCCCGCGGTCGACATGGGAGCCGAGTGACCTCCGAAGTCACGCGGCGCCTTTGAGATCAATCGACAGGGTATCATTTGCATGCAAAAGTCTCCCCCACGACGGAAAACTTCGATCAGAGCCGCCACTCTTCGTCAAGTTTGCGTAAAGCAAAGTCTCGATTGCCTGAACTCACCTGGAGATCTGCCTCCTGCTCGAGGAGAAGAGTTTTCGCCCGGTCTTCTGGGGGAGTATTCGCCAGGTCTCCGACCGTCGTACATATTTGGATATATTTCGTCTAAACTGTTCGCAAACATTTTGTCCGAACGTCAAAAATCTACACTCCCGAGTCACCTCACAATCACGTCCGTGTGGCTGTAACTAGACCTGGACTTCGTCTAGAACGACTGTACGGCCCAACGCCGTTCTGTTTGGGGGGCGGCAGCGGATACTCGAGGAAGCGTACGAATATACGTATGTTTAGTCTAATGGAGAACCATACAAGAAGAAGAAGGGGGTTTGTTGAACAGAAGCGGAATATTCTATGCTGATGATGATGATGATTGTGGGAGAGTGTAGGCAATGATGTCGTTGATCTTCACTGGCCGCTCGATCGCAGCCGGGCGGTCCATATACTTCTCCTGTTCCGACTCCCGTGATTATTCCGTCTCACTTAAATCTGTGACGGAATCCGTTCACCTTCGCCCAGGGAGCTATTTTTCCCGAATGAGCCTGGAATGACTCGCAAAATTTAGGAAAATGCGCGAGTCCGGACCCTTGGAAACGGATGAGTCCTGGCTTCTGACTGCAAATTAGTTCTTTCAGGGAAAGGACTCACCATCTCCT
Organism: Galendromus occidentalis; assembly: GCF_000255335.2. NCBI lineage: Eukaryota > Metazoa > Arthropoda > Arachnida > Mesostigmata > Phytoseiidae > Galendromus > Galendromus occidentalis. The sequence continues at coordinate 452,678 of NW_003805171.1, read as the reverse complement.
CGATGGTTCGAGCGGAGATAACAGCGAGTCACTTTACTAATGGTGAGCGTCTTCGGTACTCTATGTTTCTGAGAACTCGAGTCGCAGCTGTGAACTTCCTGGCCGTGAAGACCGAGGATGAGATGGCAGTATTTTCAGGCCGACTTCATTGAATCATCATTTCTCATAAAGGACTTCAAATAAGGAATTCAGTCTGATAAGGAGAGAACTGGGCTCACGCGATAGGGTAGTGAGATTTTCGCGATTCTCCTCTCCGCGAGCAGGATTCACCGCCCGCAACGGGACTCCACCTGTTTCAGAGGCATTTGGGTTACAGGTGTGAGGTGCGAGGTTGGAGAATTCTTGTCATCTGAAATGTTGACGAGCATGGGCAAACAGTGCCCATCCCTTCCATCCTCATCCTCGCGATCCATCCCGAGTCAGCGCAACTAAGAACCTGCCCGCTGATAAACGTTGGGGAGAGATGTGTGTTGTGAAGTCTCGCTCTCCTCGAGACAACAACATGAGGTCGCGGAATTGTTTCGAAAACTCAGTCGCGTTCCGCGTCAATGAGACAGGATCCTCTATGGAGAGACCTATGGCCGGTCGGAATTCATCGTATCCCGTCATATCCCTGATCAAGTGAGACGCTTACAGTCCATATTCCGTGCTCAGTACCTTTGCGACTCCGTGAGTTGAATGTGCGAGGGGATCACCGAGAAGGACAGGAACAACAGTCCACCGTTCGCGCCCGAGCTCGGCGGTCAGCACCATCAGTTGAGCCGGTCTTTTTCCTTCTGTTAGTGAACTACCGGCCGCTTCTCCCGTCACTTGATCAGGATGAAGCGAAACGTATCGGAAACGATCGAGGAGCTGACCGACGAAGAAAGAAAATTGTACGATCGACAAATTCGACTCTGGGGTCTGGAGGCCCAAAGACGACTGAACAAGTTCAGAGTTTGTGTCGCCGGTAAGATGGATACTAAATACTCTGAGAATAAGAATCTCCGTACTCCCACCTGGGAGCGCAGTGAAACAAGTCCGGGGACTGACCCTGATCTGAGTTTTTAGGAATAATCTGATGGGTTCCGATATTTTCCAGGAATGACCGGCCTGGGCGCCGAAGTGGCGAAAAATGTGATTTTGGCGGGAGTGGCCCAAGTGACGTTGATGGATCACAAGGAAGTCCTAGAGAATGACTTCAGATCTCAGTTTATGGTATGCGCTCCAAGTATGCTGATACACAATAATCATGCCGCCCTCCGGGCGCGCCGCCAGAGATTCTCGGATTTGGATGCTCTCGAGTATTGTGTAATGATCTTTTGCTTTCTCTTAGGTGAAACCGCAGGACCTCGGCAAGAATCGAGCTTCCGCCTCCTTGAGCTATGCGCGTCGTCTGAACCCGATGGTGAAAACGGAGGCCTTGGAGGAAGACATCCTGGAGAAAGACGACAGTGCTTTCCTAAAACAATTCGATATGCTTGTGGTTTGCGACATGATACCACTGAAGCGCGCCTTCGACCTTGACGACCGCTGTCGCAAAAACAACGTCAAGCTCATCTTTGGGCATGTTCTCGCCGGAATGGGTTTCTTCATCAGCGATCTCATGAATTTCGATTTCGTCGGTGAAGTGATCAATCACTTGAAAGATGGCAAACAAGTCAAGAACGAACCCATGAACCGTCTTTATCCTCCTATGAGAGAAATTATGAACGTGCGATACGTGAACAAGAGATCCGGTGCCGCACTCACGAAACGTACTAACAAATGCGTACTCCAGCTGTATCTACTTCTCGAGTTCTATAAAGAAACAGCAGACTCCATACCAACGAAGGAGGACCTGGAGAACTTGCTCCCGAAAGTTGCCGAGAGACTCGGAGCTCCGGAAGAACGATTCGAGATCGATTTATTGGACGAAATTCTCAGCCACGAGCCGGGACCTGTCGCTGCCACTGTAGGCGGCGTACTCGGCCAGGAAGTTGTGAAGGTTGCATCTCAGAATTGTGTTCCATTCCACAATTCCTTCGTTTTCGACGTGGATACTTGTCAGGGTGTCGTCGAACTACTCAAATGAATCCGAGAGCTCGGGAGTATGCAGCCGCTCCATGAGAGCAGCCGTGAACCATTCTTGTTCTATTCCCTCATAATCCTTCCGTTACCAGAGCACAACATGATCCTCGCAAGAAAGTGAAAAATAAGCCTTTGAATGATTATCCAAATATATATTCGTCTCGATATCCGCGTGACAGACTGCTGCTTTCACTCTTTAAAAAAAATTGTGTACAAAACCCAAGGGATGGCCAAACTCGGCTGACCATTAGCCTTTCAAGAGTTCATCCAGAGCTTTATCTCGATCACTATTGTGCAGTTTGAGCGCAACTGCAATGTCACCTTTCGGGAATCCCAAGTCGGTCAACTGGGCCATGTTTTTCAAAAACTCGCGCGACTTATCGAGATCGTGTGACATAAATTGTAGAGCTTGGCTGACATCGGGCGCCTCGAAACCTTCGCCGACGAGTTTTTCGAGTAAACACAGATGGTCCACAACCTTGCCCTTGTCGTCGCCCAAGTCCATGACAGCGAGCGCAACGCGCGAGGCTGGGAATCCCATCGAACAAATTTCCCTGAAATTGAGCGGAGAAGATATTTTTGAGCTACTGGATTCCGCTCCAGGATTTCTTCCTGGCTCCTCTTTCCGAAAACTCCGGAATTCTCCATACTGTCGAGAGCTCAGGTTCCCTCACCTCGCTACGGCTTGGTGTTTCTTCGAGAGATCTTTGAAGGGATCGGTGGGACTCGGCGCGGGGACCGCGGCCTGCGCTCCATTAAGGTTATGATAATGGTGCGGGGAGCCCGAGGGAGCTGAGGAATGCGCTTGACCTGCAATGTATGTGATTATACAGGAATAGTGGCCGGACTGATATTTTAGGAAAAGACATCCGGGTTCCGATCGCGATCAGAAAGAACTAAACGGACTCGCGATCTCACCTATTTTCTTCAACTGCTCCCCGTCGAATAGATTCTTCATGGAGCTCAGCTCGCTCGTCACCCTTGGCTTGCTCTCGAGGTCGGACGCGGAAACTTTCACTCCGCCGAATATCGAGTGGAGTTCTTCGAGATCATTAATCGTCTGCAGTTCGACTTGATCGAAAGGACTGAAAGCCTCCGGTTCGAACTCCGTGATGCTTATAGTCGTGGGCGGCGTGGGCGGTGAAGTTCCTTCTGGACTGGCAGAGCTTGAGGGTTGAGACGGTGTCAGTGTTGTGAATTCGCCTACGGGAGCAGCCGTCGTTGGTCTGAGCGCCTCGAGTTTCGCCTGACTTTCCCTGTAAGATCGACAGGGGGTGACTTTCGTTCTGAGAATCACACGGATGTTCAAGCGTCTCGCCACGAATTCTTTTCTTTAATTCCACGGACTCACCTCAGATTCTGAGCTTCTTGCAGCACTCGATGCTCGAGGGAGAAATCGTAGTCTTGCTCGAGGCTGGCCGGGAGATCAGTTTTGAGGAAATGTGAAGGTACCGTGATTGCTTTCGGGGGTCTCAGAGTGATTTTCACCGGTACCCCGTCCAACGGATGGCACTCTCGACGCATCATGGCGCCACCTGCAAATGATAAAGATTCCGTTCTCATCGAATTCCTGGCGGAGGGAAGAATTCATCCAACTGCTCTCCTTGTGGGCCTCTTGGGTAAGATTCCGACACGGGCCATCGGAGTTTTGAGTCTGACTCGAATTCTCCTCGATTGGCGTCGGTCGGACAATATTCTCGCCGCAACCTGTAGTCGAATTCCCCAACGATATTCGCGGACGAAAGCCGAGTCGGAGCGCTCCTCTATTCTCAGGTCAGAGGCTCGTGGGGGAACTGCATTCAAGCGCTGATCGGACTGATCACGGAATGACTCACCTATCCGTAGCAAAATCTTCTCATGAAATCGGAGACAAACCTGGGACATAGAATGTTGGTGGGGGAAGGGGTCTTTTTGTCCGGAAGAATTCGGCGGGTCGACTCATGATTCGTTTGAAATCTACGCCTCTCCGTCGCTCTTCCACCGGAGCTTTCATCTTAAGTTCTTCTCCTTTCATGCCACACTTTCCAGCTCCATAAGGAAAACTCACTTTTGAAGGAGATAACCGATGACCTCAAGACCGTCTACTGTGAACCTCGATCCGGCTTGACCATAAGCGGAACCAGATAGTGGTTTCCGAAAGATGATTCCGACTCTCAGCTGTTCGTTCTCCCCAACTGCTCGTGAAGTTAAGTGTTGTCTTTAGGAAGAAGGGACCTCCGTTCGCTGTTGTGTAAGCAACGGAGCAGCAGACAGAGCAGACGACGTTCTGTGGCGCGCGCGGCTCGCTGCTGACTCCCCCAACAAGTAGGGCGGAGAGTGAAGAGGATGAAGATCTTGCCTCTAACGCTCTCTCCTGCGAGGAATGGTCCGAGGATTGGGGCAAACGAAATCTCATAGATCCGATCGGCAATCACTTGACGTTTGCACAGTGAGTTTGTGGCGTGAAGAGCCCGAAACTCCCATTGGTTCTCGAAACGACGCCTCGCCGACGTTTTCAGGAGGGATATCAATCTCCCTGTCAGGGGTGCTACTCGCTTCTTGCTGACCAGAAGGAGCCGCTCCGTGTTATTCTCGCCATGAAGGTAGTGGGCTATACATCTCTGGACTATTCACTGCGGGTATTTTCTCGCTTGGGGGAGGTCACAGCAGATGCAGTGAAGACGAAGTAGGCAATGTTTCCGCGTGATACGGGGAGTTCACTCGTATTTGAAGACCTCTAACCGCGTCGCAGAGGAATTCGCCGAAGGTTTTTTTTTCCGAAACATTCCGGAGGCCGGTGAAGTTCATGGTGTGATTCTGTCATGGCGAGATCTGACGTCATTCACGGAGTATCTTCGAGAAACGAGAAGTAAATATTCCGGAACGTGCTCCGAGTCTTCAATGTTGAGAATGGCGGAATGTCCGAGCTCGCCACCTTACAGGCAGTCGGGGGCCATAATCTCGAGATGAAATGGAAGGGTCGTACATAGGGTCCCCCGGGCGAGCCGACACGAAGGTGGGCCACTCGTCTTGGGTCGCTTTTTGGTGGCTCCGGATGAATTGTCTATTCATCTGACGGACTTCGCGCGTTCCACGATGGGTCGGGGCTCGAGGAAGCTCTCTTGCCTAGAGTTCTCTCGAGAAATCCGGGAGGAAGCATCCTCTGTGAGGCGGAATGGGAGGGGGCGAAGAAGGTTGAATATGGACCCGCATATTGCAGAGAGCCGTTCATCCCTGTTGGAGTCGCCGAAGGTGTGTACGCAAGGCCGAAGGTCTGTTCGGAAGGCCGTAGGTCATGGAAGATCTGAAGCAGGATGCCCTCATGATGAATGTTTGAAAACCAACACGAGAACCGAGAAGAGAGGAATGTGTGAGATTCCTAACTCGAAAACACCTCGCTCCTCCGGGTCGAGATATGCGCCCGGTGAAGCGATTCGATTCCGGGATGTTTCTCGCTTTCAACGAGACGTCGACCATCAGGAGCGCCTTCTATTCACCTGGGCTCGCACACTCCGCTCACGGTCATTGAAATCCGACCTGTCGGGACAATTGAGCTCTCTCACCTCAAGCTGGTTCTATACTTTCGTATTGTTCTTGACACTCTCGCAATCTCTGAAGGATAAGCGCGAGAGAAGGGACACGGAAAGCGAACTTCATGAAAAAGATTCCGGAGCCGGAAGCCCGACCGGGAGGCGAGCTCCGAACCATCGTCCCGGCCAGCGACTCGCGTAGGCGCGGGGCGAGCAAGGGCGGCTTCGGAGTATTGTTGGAGTATCTTTTTCGCCGGGTCTTCTCGCTCGTTGCTCCCGAACTCCCCATCATCATCATCATCATCATCATAGGATAGGCTCTCTTGAAGCCAAATACTCCGCAGCGAGGTCAACTGGCCAACTTTGGTTGCATGCATAATTTTCTGAAACTTCCCGGGCTAACAAAAGACTTCATCACCAAGAAACGCGGCGCTAGCCCGGGGGAGGCGGCTAGTCGGTCGGCGAGTCCGACGCAGCTTCGTTCTCGGAATGTCCCCGAGTGAATCAGGAGACTAACGATTCTGGGTCGAGAGGTTTGTTGCAGTCTTGATATTTTGAAGGTAACGCTCACTCGCGATCGATGCTCCTCGACATCCTCTGAAAATCATACGTCCCGGACGAAAGTTCTCGGAATGAATATTTTCCGCTCCGAGAAGGCATCTTCTTCTGTTTCCCATCGTTCCGAGGTACTCGGAATCTAAGACCGTGGGGCCAGGCTGTTTCCGACGAGCGATTTCCTCTTTCGAGATGGACCTGCGAGGTCATCAGAAGACCATCTGTTTCTCACGTCCATAAGTTAGACAACACGTGGGTAGCTCAAGCACATCAAGAGTGGAAACAGAGTCTCTCCTGATATCAGCTGATTCGAACATGTGGAGGAAACGTCTTGTGGGAACGAAAAAGACGAAACTAGGAGGCGTCGCATCGCGTGGGATGTGACTCTTATTCAAATAGGTGAGACGCTTCGTGAATTTTCAGAACTCTCGGGGCTGTCCAGACTCACGAAGGTCAGTGGGATTGTCGCGTGGATCTATTCACGCTGCCGGTTCCATCTACTCGATGAGATAGACCTTGATCCTTTAAGTCGGGAGCGCTGAGTTCGTAGCGAGCGGGGTAAACGGACACAGAAACTTGAGCCTTCCTGTTCACCTTCGGAACATTGATGCGATTGTGCGCTGTGAAGCCATCACGAACGTTGAGCAGTAGATAATGACCGTGTCTGCTTTTCCCGGGGGACTTTTTACGGAGTAAATAGTGGCTGCTCGTGCATGGAAGGATCACTCGCTGATGGGTATTGTCTCGTTCCGAATGGAGCTAGTGGAAAAAAACACCGATGAGAGGGACATCCCCATTGAGCGTCGAGGAACTAGCATCTCCGCAAACTAGCATTATTGTGTGTCCCCTCACTATACCTGTTGAGGATATTCGGTGGGGGAGGTCGGTATTCTGTAGTCGCCGCATGCCTCCTCTGGATCTGAGAGCCTCTTTTCCCCTTAACTAGACGGAAATCGACCTGAATTGAGCTCCACTCCTCGCACAGTGAAGTTCATTGAACTGGGTCAGATGGAAGATGTCAACGGAGAATACGATCGATCGTACACGACCGAAGTGAGTATCGCCACCAATAATCGTAACCTTTGGATCAGTCCGGGACGGTGCGCCGCTGTACCGTGCGCGTAGCGCTCGCTCGCGGCTCCCGGGAGATATTTTTGATGTAATCTCAATAAGAGAGCGCTCCCCATAGTTTCTAATATCTCGCCCCACTGGAGCCATTATTGATCCAAGTCATTGCTGCGCTCCCCGGGAAAGGAAATCGAATCCCGCCCGAGTCCATTGTGACTTCTGACCCATCAGCGAATGGGTGGAGGCCACCAAGTTGTGAAGACCCATACCCTAAAAATGACACTGATTTGAGCGGAGCGGGATCAAGAAGCTTCCGGACATTGATTTAATCGATTCCAATGGTGGTAAGTTCTGCGTTGCGACCGGCCTCCGGGAGAGAAACCCGGTATAGAACACGTGAATTAGAAACGGTTTGATCCTTCTGTCCTTTAAATTAGACTACGTAGTCAGTGGAGCCATTCGAACCAATTCCGCTATCGATGACTGAGGAGCGCATGAGATGTCAGTTCTCACAGACATATCGTCTCGGGTACTGAAGTTGTATGTACGGATTGATGAATGAACAGACGTGCCATATAACGGGTTCGCCAGCGATGGCTATCTCCACGTCCATATGAGTTTTACGATGTTCGAATTTCGGTTTCGAATCGCTCGCGCCGGAAGCGGTCTGAGAAGGATTTCGCCGAGGTGAAGAGCTCCGGATGAGTCCTCACCGAAGTTCTCTACCTGTTTCCAGGACAGAACTCCACCGCTCGTCAGTGACGAGTTCATACAAATCGAGCAAACACGGGAGATTAGCGACCTGCAGAGACTGGAGGAGGAATACACGCACTCATCGTCCAATTCGTATATACGGTATGGACCGCATCTCGTGCATCAGATACCCCAGCAGTACGACCATGTGAGTAGGCACACAGTTTCTGATGATTGTTCTGAGCTCTTTGTGAAGCCTCTCGTGAAACATGAATGCTTCAATGCGCGTCATTCATGGCAACAGCGTCTTTTCCCTCGGGTGCCGGGCGAACTGCTCGACGCCGATATCGACAAACTGCGCGAACATCAATCGAGCATGTCAACGATTTTGAAAGAAGCTCTCGCTAAAAACTGTCTTCTGAGATACAGAGTGTTTGATGGTCTCACGACAAAAAAACTCACTCAGTCCGTGACAGGGCGGGAAGGAACTGCTCGAAGGATGGATATCAGGAGAGCGTTGGAAATCGAGATAAAAAAAACGAATCACGTTGCAGGTATCCACTTCGGTTGTTCTTCGTTTCTGTAGGACGAGGGTCCTTCGCTCGTACTATCGTCTGCTTTCGGCTGTGGGCTGGAGACCTGTTTTGAATGAAACAAATGCTAACGGCGGATCAGGTGCGGCTTTTATGCGCCGCCTGCTGAACGTACTCTATTCGCTAACAGCAATGATCTTCATCGTGGCGGGTCACGTTCTGGCCTACATCACCGTCTACCGGAGGGACTCCATGGACAACACAAGGTCAGGCTCGCGCACTAATTTACAACAGCTGCTCGTTCTCGACCACGCTCACCCCATGATTTCATATATTGTTATTGTTCCGTTTGTTTCGATCTATCTATTCATCATCAGAGCAAAAACGTACGCCCTTCCGGCTATCAGGCGCTGCATCAGAGCCCCCTTTTGGGCTCGGTGTGTTCACTTCACGAAGTGGCCTCGACCCATTGTAAAATTAGATGCAGGGCTGATCGAGTGCCGAAAAAATGAGCCATATCAGAATGTCGACGCCCGATGAAGAGGGGAGGGCGACTGCATGGGGTCGAGCTCCGGGAAATCGGTCTTCCGGAGACCCGGAGGAGATTCGAGAGGCGGGTATACTAAAGTCTGATTCCTGCTGGGGAAGCAGGTATCGGAATCAAGTTGATAATCCCGTCGGTACGATTATTTGCGAACAAGATCCCCCTAGGAGCGATTTGATGGAAGTCCCCAGAGAAACATGATCACCTGAGCTATTCTATTTTCGACATTGAGGTCCACGGTAAGCTTCCTCGTGCTGTTGTGCCAATACTCGATGGAGTCGATTAATGAACGGACACAAATGAGCTATGGAATAGTTCCTACTCATTTTTACTCGACACATATCAGAGTGGCATGCAGCCTCTAGGGCGGCCGCCGCGGCGATAATCCCACATTCCTCAGTCAGAACGGATGCTGATGATAATCTGCTCCTCAACATCTATCGACGAAATCCGAGGCCCAAGCTTGAGGAGCAGCCTCGGATACTCCAAAATCAGAAGAAACTCGCATGGGCCCTCCAATTGATGAGAAGCTATGATTTTAATGATCTGCGTCTCCAGAAATGTTTCTGTCGAGAATCGGAGCATTCCATTAGCACCAGGGACGCGCTTACCGAAGGTCGTGACGTTCCGATTATTAGACCTGGACCTCTTCCGCAAGAGGTATCTCAGAATGCACATACAAGTTTCGGCCAGATTCGAACGCTATTCTCGAAGAATTCCGCGTCTGAGTGAATGCCTGGGACCGGATTAGGCCTCAACCCAAACTCGGAAGCTACGTGAAGAGAATTTCCCAAACTTCACCGAAGAGAGACTATTTTGAATTTGCTCCGGATTTCGGGAGCTCCCTCCGATCTCACTCCGCGGATGGGCCTCGGCTGCCATGCTCCCTCCGCGATTTGTTGTTCTCGGGTGGCGGATAAGTGACTGCGTGAATGCTACGCGTTGAGCGTATCTCAGGATAAGTCTACGAAGACCAAACCCGTTTGAGGATTGTCTCTTGAGGGAGTTCTCCAAGTCCAGGAGAGGTTCTGGAGCGAAATATACATATTGACGGACGTATGTTCCCTTCAGGCTCCTGGGTGCAGCTTGATGACCGTGGAGGAACACCACATTGCCTTGCAATCGACAACTGAAATCCAACCGTACAGAGTTGATAAGCATAATTCTGGAGCTCCACGGCAGAAAAAAAGGCGCCGACCCCCCAGAGGGATCAGGTTGTACAAGGAGCGCAAGGGTTGCAAACTGACTCGAGCACGTGCTTGAGATATCCATTGCTGATCCCCACTTGTTCCGAGGCGTCGTCAATTGGTGATATGCAGTATTCTGTTGCCACGCAGTCTGTGCGCCTCCGCGACGTTTGGTGACGGCTGAGCAGCGTAAATCATGGATGATCTCGATTCATCGAGACCTGTGCCGCTCCTATGACTGAATGCAGCGGTAACCTCCGCTAAGATCTAAGCGGGAACCCTCGACATGAGATGCAGAATTCAGGGATGCGGGAGTAGACGGATCTTTTGTGAAGAAAATTGGCTGAGAACTCAATGTTCCGCCTCACTCTATCTCCCTGATGGTGCAAATTAGTCGTCCGTGAGCGGTCATTCGAATCGTCATCTGGGTGAGTCGAGACAGTACGTTGGGTTCAACTCCGAGGATCGAGTGGTCTCCACGCGTTTCTTCTCGAATCGCTGGAGGAGTGCCCGAACAGGGTAACCTGAACCCTGCTCATGGACAGTGCTGTGCGCCGTGTCCAGGACGCCGCACGCGGCGCCAAAGACTCAGTGCTTAAGCGACATGGCGCGCCGCAGCGCTTCAGCATTGATTCCATGGGACTTGCAGAACTCGGCGCGGCGCACCGCTCTGCTCATGGACCCGTTTTCGCGTAAGCTGTCCCAAAACTCCAGGAATCGAGGGACACTCATGTCAGGGACGCAAAAGTTACACGTGGCTCAGTATGATGCAGGCGTCCGAACGAATAGATTGCCCAGCCAAATGGGTACGAAGCTCACCGGTCAAGTCGGATCTCCATGGAGGAATAATTTTAGAGTGTTAAAACTTCACTTCGAGAGTTCGGTACTGAAGGACATGCGATTAAGCGGTCACGGGAAGCCAGTAGGATTCTCATCCACGTTGATTTACTTTTTCGAAGCATCAACCGAGACTTCTGTTCAGGACGCAAAATTCGGTTGTCCCGTTCCGAGTGTGGGGTCAGACAGCTCTCGCCGGATCCATCACGTCGACGATTGATTCAGGGTCAGGGGAGCTCCCAAGGAGGAGGTCAACTCGCTCGAAAGTCCCAACTCTCGCTGGTTATCGTAAGGTCATCGAACGCATCGCTGAGATCCGGCAACTCAGAGTCAAATGATCGCTTAGGCTCTCACCTACGCCCTCACGCGAGAGCTACTCAGAAATTCTGATCATCTCATATCTAAGGCTTAAGTCAGGACAAAGAGACGATGGAATCGATTGAGATGCTCAATCTTATACATATGTTCGGACGATCGTAAGCTCAAGCATACTTTTGACACTTGCTTAGCGCAAGCGCTTCCGAGCTGATTGCTCTATGGGTGACCCGAGGTTGGTCGGCCAGCGAGGTCAGTATTTGATATCCTTGTGATAATAATCGGCGAGGTTTCATGGATTTCTGGCGGTACTGCGTGTAGCCTCTTTGCCTCCTGATTCGCGTAAGCTCTCGGAGCCTCGCTTAGTCTCCTCCGACGTGCGCCCTCAAGAGCGTAGGAAAATCAGCGCGATGAGAGCTTGACGCCGTCCGGAGGCCGGACCCAATCGGTCGGATATGAGCAAGTATGCGATGAAGAGGTCGACGGCCACGGCCGCTGCCTAGGTATTGTTTGATAAACGAGGAGACTAATAGTAACGTTAGTTCGCCGCTTGCTCGGCTGCCTGTTGCGCGATAAGCATCTGGCTCTCATTGAGTGGACCGCGCTCAGCGAGGAACGTCGTCTGGGGACGCATCAATAATTTAGGCGTTTCTCTTGTTCCTCCGGAGCAAACATCCGCCATGCACTGACTGAGTACGAGAGAGTGAACGAACAGGCTGGAACAGCTTGCCAATAATGTCATTCGTTGAATGGCGGCCTCGATGTGCTTCGAGTCGAAAGAAAACAAATTACGATCGGATCAGCGAATTGTCGAGAGCCGTTGCCCGATTGAATCTTGTTGCGGCGTTCTCGATTTGGCTCTAGTCGGATGTCTTCTTCTGATGGCGTCCGGCCCTTGATGACGACTTCCGATCAGAGCCTTCCATGTCTTGCCTCATTCGGGAAGAAATGCCCTCACACGGAAAAATTCTTGGCACGGAATTCTCATTCAATGATGAGAACTTGTGGGCAAATTAGAATCGACGAGACTTGAAAACGGGATGGGGAGACGAGGATTCTCAGATCACCCATCCGGGAATGATGTTCTTTCTTTCGAATATAGAGGAGGGTGATCGTACGAGGGAAAACAGCAAGGTACACGCCCCTGACCTGAAATATTTCCGACGAAGGATTCGCTTTTCCAGATGTATCGGTTTTCACTCGAAATACACGGAGCGGCCTGGAGGCTGCTCGCTTTATATATTTTCGGTTTATATCCTCCCCGGAGTGCTGCACACGACGGCTTACGCGGCGATGCTCTTCCAGATGAGAAGTCAAGACAGTGAAGAATTCACTGCGCTCGTCGAGAGGGTGAGTGTCTCTCCATTAATTTCCAATTGGAGAAATTGAGTTTCTCCCTTGAGCCAGACGCCCTGAGCGCGATGCACCCGCCCTGGAGTCGGACTCGAGTCGGTCAGACAGTCGTTGAGCTGCTCTCGCGAAAGTCATCATGAGTCGTGCTCGAAGCCTGCCTGTTTGCGTGGACGGAAGCTCTCGGCGAAGCCATCAAGACTCCCGTCGTTTTCGGTTCTTCTCCGATATCCCGTCTATGTATATGGCTCGTGTATATCACGCGGCTCTTACACACACGGGCACATGCGATGCTATTTCTCCGCCGTGTATCTCACCGGCGTCGTCGACGATGCGTGGAAATGACACCCGCCTCATCCTGCTGCGGTCATAGTGCGACCTCGATAAGGAAAGGAACTATTTACTGGATGTGCAACTCCTGAGAGCCTTGTTTATCAGTCGCAGGAACCCACGATGCGACTGGTGGCAACCCGAAGATTCGCCTGTTGAGCCTCGGCTTCCCCCTCTCCCCCCGCTAATTAGTGACCGCAGAAGATCATCGTTAACTCCCTCGAGCGCTCCAAGCCGGCTCCTTGAAAGCGGTAGCTCGGAAATTATTCGCGTCCAGGTACAAAGTCTCTCTCTCTCGAGAATTCTGTTTCCAGGACCATATGAGCACGAGAGGCTGTGAATCGATTCACCATCTTGACAATAGTTTACACGGTATGTTCCGTGAAAAGCATTCGATGAGGCCTCGGTATTCGGGAAGGGGGAGGGGCGTCTCGAGCCGCGAGCGAAAAGTGATAATCTGCGGGTAAAGACGCCTCTTTGATCGCGGAAAGCTGCTCAAGGAATGGGGAACATTGATGCGGAAGGAGCTTCGAGCCCCGTGAGGTCCCGGACCCCTCTGCTCGTTAAGCTGCTTCGTGCCGCCTCACACTCGGGGATGAAACTGCGATCTCGATGAGGCCACGAGAATTCGCTCTCTTGGCTTGGAACGGCTTGGAGTTGCGATTAGAGAAATATGCGCTGCTCTCGCCTTCATCGAGAGAAATTGAGCTGGAGCTCACTCTCGTGTGTCCGCTTGCTCTACGGTCCATGGGTCTGCTAACTCGTGATATCGTGGAGTCGCAATCGATTTTCTCAGAATCTCCTTGCGTTGCAGGTGTTCCTCCAAACCACTTCGGTGTGGCAGATCGCCCGCCGGAAGATCCAGGAGCGGTTGAGGGCTGTTTACATCGCGGGAGGCTTATGGATCCTGTTGGCCATAACGGGGAACGTGATTAATTTGTATTATAGATTGAAAAGTAGGCGAATCAGTTGCACGATGGATGACTACCCGATCATCGCGAGTCTCGTGCTCGGTGAGTTTCTGTTCGGCTATCCCGAACTTCTACGACGAACGTCGGCTCCGAATCACAGCCTCTCCGACTTATATGTAATAAGTGCAGGGCTAGCGCAGCTTCCATTTTCGATCGCAGGTGGGTTGAGGGGTGCGGAGATCTCATTTTGCTCATTGGCTGGAAGCCTGATCATTCGCTTATTCCCTCCGAGCGCTCTCGTGCTCGGAGCTGCGAAGCGTGACTGGGAACCGTAAACGGAATGAGCGCATGGGCTAGATCAGCCTCCACCGACGATGTGATCCACGATTTTAACCTTGCGACATGGCCTTGACGACCTGTGATCAACTTATACGGCGTAGGTTGGTCGCGCAGACGACGGAGAAGGAGCTCCTCCGAGGGACGAAAAGCTTCGATTGAGATCACGTACAGAAATGAGTGTTCCTTTGGACGACACATTCGGAGCATGCCCCTTCGAATTAATGTTTCATTTCGCCGGACAGCTCGTTTCCTCAAGGCCGAGGATCCGACTGCCAGAGGCAGAGCTTCTTCGAGGCCACAAATTATGGATCCCGATCCCAGGTCTCTTCTCGTCGATGGAACCGTGTGACGCTTCGCATTTACCCCGCTGAGAGAGCAATGAATATGCCGACTGGATTGAATTCGCTTGTTGACTTGATCTCATTCCTCGACGAGGAATTCCGGAATTCCCGATAGTTCCTGAATCCGATTGGCTGCGCGTGGGCCACTCGCTGGAGGGTCACGAGTCGATGAAATCGAATTGTGCCCTCAATAGGGGGTAGGAATTGCGATTTGAAATTCCGAACGTGACCGGAGACACTGTGTTTGCACTGAGGATGCGGAAAAATCGTTCTACCTGGTCATCGATTTCTAACATGGCGGAGGAACGCTCCGTTTTCTCTCGTTTGATCTCGCTTCCCGCAAACGGAGCGACTTCGAGCATCCGGACCAGCGCCAGCATGAGCCTCTCCCTCACCTCCCAGAGCTTTTAGCAGTTCACTTCGGTCGTGTGCATCGGGAAATTTTCTCCCTGGGCTCCGAGACGGAGCTTCCAGACCTTGAGTCCGTCCGAAGTCGATCGAGGTCCAGGCGGACGCCCTAGAAGAGTCGCCATAGGGAATGAGCGGCTTCGGCTCTGAGGCCGATCGCTAGTACATATGAGTTAGACGTCGGCGAGCGTCCGAACCGTTCCGGAGTGAGGCGAACGCATTAGAGTGGTCCGAACGGCTATTCGCAGAGCGCTCCAGCGTCGGCTTCATTGTGAGAACTCCCCAGGGCCGAGTTCGAAGAGAGCGTCACTGATTCGGTCTTCCGAGAACAAGAGATCAAGCATCCATTGAGGGATGAGTGATTCGATTAGAAATCGTATCAGAAGCGAGAATATGACAAGAAAGAGGATTCTGTCACTCGGGAAAGGTCTTCTCTTTTATTTGTCATATAATTGAGAGAGGAGAAAATCTTCGACTTGAAATTTTCAAATTTCATTTATGCGGTCCGTCTTGACTAGGCTGACGACGTCAAATCGGGATGACAACTGTGGAGATTCTGTTAGTAGTAGCCGTAGCCTCGATGGCCGTATCCGCCGCTTCCTCCTCCTCCTCCACCACCTCCTCCTCCTCCACCGCCGCTTCCTCCATAGCCGCCGTAGCCTCGATGACCGTATCCTCGATAACCATATCCTCCTCCTCCACCACCACCACCACCACCACCACCTCCTCCACCACCGCCGCTTCCGCCGTATCCTCCGTAGCCGCGATGTCCGTATCCTCGTGACCGTACCCTCCGTAGCCACCTCCTCCGCCACCTCCTCCTCCTCCTCCGCCGCCGCCACCTCCTCCTCCGCCACCGCCGCTGCCACCGTAGCCCCGATAGCCGTATCCTCTATGACCGTAGCCTCCGCCGCCACCGCCGCCGCCGCCGCCTCCACTACCTCCGCCTCCACCTCCGCCGTATCTTCCGTAATGCCCGTAGTGGCTGGCCGTAGCGAACGCTGCGCAAGCCACAGCCACGGCGAATATGAAACAAGCTCTCATGTTTTTTCTGAGACTCGCCGCAGTTGCTGCTTCTGACCGAAACGCGCGTTCATTTTATAGCTCCCCGCTCGCTCAGCCGGCCACGACTCGAATGGGAAAAAGCCTCTTGAAGAAGCAAACCACGAGTCCACCCGTTCGCGACAAATAGTAGAACAACAGAAGCATCCAGAAACCACCGTGTGCCAAAAAACCATTCGCCAGACACCAACGACAAAACCAGAGCGAATCATTCAAGCAATGCCTGCGAACAAAACCCGGTACTTTATTTTGGCACGCAGCCACCCGAAAATAGAAGTGAACTTCAACTCCGAAGGGCAAATTCGATCATTTTTCCCTCTCGCGACCTCAGCGCGGGTCAAGCGTTCCCATTTCCGTCGAGTTGTCGGGAAGAAGATTTCGATAGGGATCAAGATGTTTCTACCGACCCTCCTCCTGATGACTCGCGCTGAGATTTCGCCAAACATTCAATCAGAGAATCGATCTCCTTCTTCACGCAGTGTTCGACACGAATGCCGCGGAGATAAGTAGAAACAGAACTTGTTTGAAAAATCGAGTTCCAAGGACGGACATGCGGAGTGCTTTCCCAGGGATATCGGCTGCCGAGATTTGGCGCGTCCCCCCGCAGATGAGCCCTCCAGCCGAATATCCGATCGGGCCCGGGACGACCGTAGAGTTCTGCAATAATTACAGTGGCTCTGCCGACTCAGCAACCTGCCGCTTGCCTGTGAAATGGCATACACAGAATTCGTCCGTCGGGGGTCAGATCAAACGTCGCAGGCGGTCAGAGAGGCAGACAGGGACGCATCATCAGTCCCGAAGTCGATTGAGTCTGAGCTACGATTGCTCGTACTGTCTATTGTCTTTTTCCCCCTTCCTGCGATTCTCAACTGCGATATACTATCCCGTATTGAAGGATGTTCTCGCATCGATCAAGTTTACAAGGGGATCGAGAGGTAGCGAGAGGTAGAACATCAGTCAGGCGGAGAACGTTCGAGACGTATCAGGCGAACATAAATTCGAGGTCCCGAGAAGCCTGATAAATGCTTCACACTGACAAAAAGCGATGATCCTCTAGTCTCCTCGTGTCGTATGTTCAAATCCGCCACTAACGACGCGGAGTCATAAGGCTCTCCTACACGTCGCGCAGGTCGGCAAACCATTTAGAGCGATCTCTCTGCTCTCAAAGGTGAAGGATGACCCCAAAGAGTTACCCTAGAAGATGTCTGGACTCGACCTGTACTATCGTTTTAGCTTTTCCCATGACTGAGCATTCTTTTTTGGAATCCTATGGGAGCTTCCTAGCTGGGCCGTCGGCGAGTGGCATACTCGGAGCGAGATTGACGATACCACATTCTAAGCGAAGTGATTAGACAGCGGTCCATGCGGTGAATTCCACAAGAGCGAGGTGTCGGTATTCATTCCATGGTGACATGTGTACATATTCTGGCAAGAAATCAGTTCTCGATTCAGTAACTTTCTGGAACTTCGAAACAAACTCTCTAGACGATAAATTCTTCAATGGTTCTCACTCCGGCAGCTTACTTGGCGGCGATTGAGCCTTTTCCTCGTGAACAATGCCCCGGTCAAGGCCATCGGGAACGAGAGAACCCACCCTCAAGAGCAGGAGTTTATTGGTTTGCCATGATCTCGAGCATGGGAGAGAGCAGCGACGCGACGGCGCGGGAATAAGCGAACAACGGAGATGCGAAACTTCAATGAACAGACAAATTCAATCTCAACCCTAGGTGGTGGGGATCCTTGCCCGCAGAGGCGTCTCCTCTTAACGAGGACTTCGTCGAATGCCTGATGGGCATGCCGATTTCCGATCGTTAGATGAATGCCCCTAGATCCTGGCGATCATCGACCTTATGTTAGATCTCACGTGTCGGGGGTCCACAAAGGATGCGCCCTCGGAATCCCGCGCATGATCGAAACTCATTGATTGAAAGCGATGGGCGTAGATTGCTGTCTTTCCAAGAATATCCTTCGGGTGAAAGATGTGGAGGTCGCCCTGTGAGGGTCAAGAAACTGCAGACAATCGGTATCCGGCACCGATAACCACAGGAGGTTGAGATAATATTTTTCTTCTGATCGCTTGTCATAATACCGCAGGACTGCTTATGCACGACGTGGTTTCGATGAGCGTGGCAGCCGCATACACAATACACTGTCAATTGGCGTTGGTTTACGTGCAGAACCTACAGCAGCTGGTCAGAGATGGGAAAATCTCGTTATTGGCCTTCTACAAAGGAGTGAGCGAAGCCACATGCACGATACGCCAAGTGAACGGACTCCAATCCACGGCCGTCTTCCTGCAGACAATCTGGCTACTCATACGAACCGGGGCTTCAATGGTGAGTTGCCGCACGTACGATTTTCACGTATACACGCTCACATTTCTACTGTGATCAGGATCTCCGGGCACTCTTGCCTTGGGAACGCAGGTGTTCCCGCGGCTCCGCTCACACATCAGGCGAACCTTCCCATCGACTATGAATTTTTTGTGGAGGCGCGAGTGTGTCTGATCCGTAATCGAGTTCACGTCTGAGAGGATTCTCTCCGAATTCTCTCGGATTACCTACCCAGGATTGGAAATTCCTTCGACTCGGAGACGATTTCCCCGTCGATTGCATATCCTTCACTGATTCTGAACTTCTCCGCGATGTTTCAGGTGGGCTTTGTACAGTCGATCGACTCGAACAACTTTTTCCGATTGATCGTCGCTTCGATATCTACGTTGGTATGGGGCGCGCTGCTGATCATACCCCTCGGACAGGCGGCGAGACTCACCGAGGCATGTAAAGGAGTGAAAAATCTCGGTCGAGAACTTCGTGCTCGGCCGCTCGTGTATCAGGAAACGTCGCCCCAAGAACTCGACTCGTTGGTGATTTTCACGTCGAGTTTCGACCTCACATCGGAGCTCTGCTCAATCCGAATCACCAAGGAAAGACTCACCGTTTGCTGTCTTTTTTTCGCCGTGGGCGTCTATGGGAGCGCTCATTTCGACCTGTTGCATTTCTAGAATTAGATCCGAGCGGTCCCGGTCGAAGGTCCCCGGAATTGGTCCCTCGATCGGTGACTTCCCCGACAACCGATGAATGGCATATGGAATGACGAGCTGAGGTGTGCGGCTCTTATTCAAAAAAGTCCGAAGAACGATTTTGCTCTCATATTTTTCTCTCTGGACGCTGGAGCCTCGAAGCAACAACCTCGCTTTGAATCAAACCCTTATAAGAGTCGAGTCTAAATAAAGTTTCACACTTTTAAGGCGCATCGTTTCATGCCCACATTTTTTTAGAATCATCCATTCGAGAATCGATAGAAGCAGCCGCGAGTTGGAATCTATGGACTACACTCCAAATAAAGCTCACGGCAGAAAGGCGAATTCAAGCTCCGCTTCAAAGAGCCTAGAAATGGTTTTCTTGAAACAGTTCAACTTGGCATCGTCTGCAGAGGGGCTCCCTCGAGAGGAACAATATCACTCATACACAAATCGAAAAGAAGGCGGTGCTCG
Organism: Galendromus occidentalis; assembly: GCF_000255335.2. Classification (NCBI taxonomy): domain Eukaryota; kingdom Metazoa; phylum Arthropoda; class Arachnida; order Mesostigmata; family Phytoseiidae; genus Galendromus; species Galendromus occidentalis. Next base: position 433,151 of record NW_003805171.1, on the reverse strand, counting down.
GTAGAACAGAAGACGCTCCTCCAAGAAGCCATGGACCGTACTTTCGATGGCGAACGAGCTATACACTACAGTTGCCAACAACGCGGTACATTCGACTCCTTCTTCCCGCAAGAACTCGTCTGATGAGAGATTCTTACACTGTCTTCCGTTTGATATCGCGATGAGATGACTTGCGCGTCGCTCTTCGGACGTTGAGAGAATGTTTGGCTCGATTGTCAGATGCGGCTCGAAGTTCGCCTTGATTCCGATATGCTTAAAACAGAAATCTGATTTGAGAGCACGCGGAATCGAGGAGGCCACGCTCCATCCGAGAAGCACGCCCCCATGAACGCGCTCTGCCAGCAAACTCAGTACATTAGAATTACGTTGAGGGTTCTGCCTGTTTCGGATCCGCTATTCAGGATCGTGACACGTCATTTCGTAAAGTAATCGTTACGGTGTCCCTTGACTCCCATTTGAGTCATTCCAGAGGAATTATCCTTCCACATATCCTCCGGGTTTCCCTTTCCCATCGCATAGCAGTCTTCTCGCTTCCCTCTTATACTTCTCGCCTCCGTGTTTGGTAAAGCCTAAGCTGTTGGACTGCTAACTACATTATTTGGAGTAGTGCGGGCGCGTTCCATGATCGTTCGCGAAATTGTTCCAGCTTCGACCCAAAGTTTCATGCTAAAAGGTCCGATCCGTCCATATTTCGCTCTGTTGGCGATGAAGACTAGGTTCGCTCTTTTGTCAGAGCCAGGAGGGCACTCCCTCGACTCTTCGGTGGAGTTCATCTGTCGGTGCCATTTTTTTTTCAATATTTGGATTGCGGAAGAGTTGGTGGTCCCCATCCAATGCGCGACGTGCCGCTCAACCATATCATTGAAAAGTTCTATCCTCGGTTAGTGATCCTCTGTGGGTGTGTCAGAGACGTAGTTCCGCATACGTAGACGATGCGGTTGTTATTTTTCTGTCGCCATCATGCTTGGAATCAAGCGTGGACCCCCGTCTACATCTATTCCACTTATTCTTGCGAAATATTGGATTTCACTTTGAGCTCCTCTCCCCCGTAAGGTGGACTGCTATCCAACTTCGCTTTGAACGATTCCAGATGCAAACTCATGCGTTCCTTGGCCCATGGCCCATGCCCCAGCGGTTCGAGCTTTTTCGAGCTCGGTCGTCTGATCTTCAGGCTCAGGATGCGAGCACCGATTCGACGCATCTGAGCTCCTTAGCCCCGAACGCTTTTCATTGTTTTCGCACCGCTAACTATCGATCGAAAGCCCTGTGAGATTAGGAGAGGAAATGTTTTCTCTGTATTGTACAAGTATGCCATCATCGAGTTATTCAGTTATTCCTGTAGGAGGGGGTAATTCGACCTGTCGCAAAATAAGGTTCCAAGATTTTTATGGACATCTCGGAACTCGAGTTATTCCCCCGTAATGTGAACGGGACTGAAGGTTATCCTCTGGAAAGTTGGAAAATTTTTCTCGAGACAGCCTTTCACTCATGGGAAAAAATGTATTCCAAATATGTCCAACAGCTGAGAATACTTGGCTCCTTCATGGATGTGTGTCAGCTCCAAGCCGAAAGATCGATGGACGATTCCCACCCGGAGAAGTTTCTCGGAGAAACTGATGATTCGGGAGTATTTTAGGGAGGATTCGGGCGTAGTCAGTTTATGGGGGAAATACCGTTAATCGTCTGGAATGTGACCGAACAGGGTCAGGCCATCCCGAGTCATCGAGAGGAGCCTCGAAGATCCCGCTTTCTGACAGAGTTCATGGATGACAGCCGTCAAGTTTCGGTTCAGGGTATCAGCTACTGTGGAGAACCGGAGGCTGACCCAGCGGGACAAGTGATCCAACGCTTCATTGTTCCCTCGAAGCTTCGGCTCGGTAGATTAGAGTCCCCGGTATCTATCTGTTGTTCTCGTCGTCGACACCAATGCATGTACGCCTAACAGCAATGTATGAAACGAGCTTACGTCAGCCTCCATCGACCCTCCTTTTGAAAGGGTTCGCACGGACGATAGATCTGCTGAACTCGGCTCAGAGCATCGGTCTTCATTGGAGCCGTGTGACCGCCAACAGAGTCGATGCAAGCATCCCCGTGACCTGGTGGATAACTAGATGGAAAATCTCTCGAGAACTCCGCGCTCACGCAAGCGGTCTATCGACGGAATACGGTGCACTGTGGGAGGTCCGTGGCTGCTCCTGTCGCCCGGTGGCTGACAGGATCGGAACACATATGAAGAGACATGAGGAGATAAAGGAGAGCGACTAACTTCTGATACCTACCATGAATCGAGTTGCAGGATAGCTGTCGTTCCTTTGTTCGATCGGCCGGTACGGGCTTCCTGGGATCGGTAAGGAGTCCATTCAACCTTGCTCCAACTAGGACCCGTGTGTGCTGCGCGGACGAATGTGAAAGCATCGATATATTATTCATAATTCAGAATCGCGAGGCTTGGAACGTGCATTGCCCACAAGAGAGCTTTCAAGTCAGCATATCGGAGGCTTGCCAGAGTCCTTCCTCCCGACGAGATTCCCGACGGAGAGAAGAAGTATTCTTGTTTGTGAGCAACTCCGTCCAATCCGGAAAAACCGGCAAGAGTTTCCGCACTGCGTCGGTCGTGAAGCGGAGGATACCTCAATAATTATACGTATGTATGTATATGTTTAGGGCTCAGCTTCCGGCGGCCGGGTGAGTGATCTGGATCTGAATTGAGTCTCGTCGAAGAGTGTCTTCGAGATACTAGACCGCGTACCAGCCATAGCCTGGGGGTGCTGCCGGCGTCGCCGGATATGTTGGCGTACCTACGAAAGGGCAAGAGGCGTGCCTAAGTGGCAAACATTGTCGGACCACTTGCAGACGCCGCTCGACTGAGACAGTGACCGAGGTACTGGCGGGAGAAGATATCGGGACAGAAGCAGGAAGGAGAGACAAATCCCTTTACGAATAGCCGAGACTATACAACTCTGACTGAGACTACAGCAAGCGGTCATATTCGACGGGAGAGGCCGCGGGAGGAGAAAATCGGTCACGGGAGAAGGGGACAGAGCTGTCGGCAGGGCAGACTAAAACGGTCCCGATGAACCGATCTCCGCGGAAGCGACCACGGGAGGCTACTCAGACCTAATCATTCGGTGGTCCTGCGTAGCTACCGACGACGGAAGACACTCGAAGGAGTTGCGAGGGACGAGCGTAGCCTCTCCTCCCCTTTACGATTCTCTGCGATGTTTTCCCGAGCATTGGCTCTCGAAATTCTCATCTCTCCGCGATCCAACGGTGTCACCAGACACCGTCTGGGAAAGGTGAATTCCAAGCTTTCGATGCTTCATATCCGATGCATATACCTCGCAGAACGGGCATCTTCCTTGATAAATGACAACCTGTGTTAGGAGCCGAGGCAGCCCTCGGGCGCAGGACCGGTTTGGGAAGGGGTGAAGGGCAAGAATGGAAGGACGCAGATGGGGAAGACGGGAGAATGTGCGAGAGATTAGAAGGCGGTGGCAGCAGCAGGGGCTCAAGAGGGAGGACGACTGGGTAGAGTTTTGTGGAAGGCCGCATGAGGCTCGTTGATCTCATAGTTGGGAGTAATTTATTCCCTTCTACAGATTAAAACTCCTCCTGCCAGGCTCAGCGCCGACTATTCCTCGAGTCATCCCGCGCGTTATCGATAAGCAGGAATTACGTTCGTCGATCGGCTTCACGCAAGCTCCGCATTTCGGAATCCAAGTTGACTAGTCACCGAGATTGTCTGGGTCGAGCTGGCTCAATTTCGCAATTCCTGGCGGTACCTACAATGAGTCCATCCAATCTTATCCCCACGAAATCGGAGTGACCGCTCGGCTCTTTCCACCATGGTAGGATCCCAGTATCTGATCCTAATCACGGAAACTGCTTGAAAGGTACCTAAATGGGACGATCGTCGTTACTCTAAGGAAAGAGTTCGGAGAGTGCTGCGTGCGCCACTGCCGCAATGCTCCCCGTAGGCTCAGCGAGCGCATAGTCGACACAGCTAATGAAACTCTTTCCCCTGAGTCTTCCCCAAATATTATTCCCAACCAGAAATTTCCGAGCGGATTCAGTGGATTTTTTTGGCAATTCATAAATAAGATTCTCCAGGGGGAAGATTACGTCCATCCAATATGACTTATATACCGACACATATTTCGGAGCCATGCACACACCTTCTCCTCGAGGAGCTCCGCGCTTTCTGTCCCGATGGGGGAGCTCGGAGAATTCCCTGTCAAGTCCGAATTCTTATTTTGGCTGCTCGTTGGTAAACTAGATGTATTCTCTGGACAGTGGGACTCGAAAGTGAAACTTTAGGCATCGCTTGAGAGTTTAGAACGTCGATGATCGTGTGCGAGATCTCGTTTTCTGGAGCAGGAAAACTCGAATTCTCGACAAGCCGAGTCAGGAATGTGGAAAATCCCGGCTGACCGTGAGAACATCCCAGGGGAGGGAGAAGGGGAAAGCTGAAAAAGGTTGCTAGCACCAGGGTTCCTGCTGTTATTCGGGGTTACGTGTAACCTCTGGAAGCGGAAAACGGCGAGGGAAAGAATCGACGGCTTGCAGGAAGAGTGGCCAGGTGTCCTTGTGGAGGCCTCGCGTCTTCTCCTGATCTCTCATGTCTTGCTGCTGCTGTGGCTGCTGATGCTGTGGCGTTAGAGTCGACGTACCTGGCCGTTCGAGGCTTTGGGGAAAACCGGCAGAGGGCGCAACGCAAGGGCTCCTCCTCTGAGGGCCCTCGTACGTTTAGGGCCCGCGAGATCAGTTCGGAGTGTAGCCGACAAAGAGAGAGAGCCCGGCCGCCGCTCTGTGTGGCGGGAACTTGTGTACTCGTCGCTCACCACCGACACAGCGGTTGCCTCTGGTTTTGGGAGGGGGGCAAGTGTTTTTTTTCGTCACCGTCTCCGTCGTCCGTGTTGTTATCGGTGTTGTCGTTGTCGTTCGGAAAACCCCAAATCGGATGTGATCCATAAGTACTCTGAATTATCTCACCCAGGAATTCTTCACTTGAGAGCTCAGGGATCGCGGAAAAGCAACAAGTAGCTCAGCGGCAGCAGCCACGGCTATCGAAGCAACAGCGCTCGTGGCAGAAGCAGCCGCTGACGCTGGAACTCGAAGCCCACGGTCAGTCATCGTTCCTCAGATCCTGTGGGCGAGCGGCTAACAGGTTGTCATCGACCACCAGCAGCCGTAGTGAGCGAATGCCCTCCCAGGATTTCGGATTCTGATTAAATTCTTAGTTTTCGTGGGAAAAAAAACTTGTGTCAACGATCATCAGTGGTGCTTTTCGTGCCTTGCGTGCCTCCCATCTGTCTGTCTGTCAGTCAGTCCGTCCGTCGGTCGGTCGGCTGCTCGGCCGCTCGGTCGGTCGACCCGCCTCACCATCTTCACGCGGTCTTTCTTGCAGCTGGATTCACCGATCGGATGGACGACTACGACCGTCGTCGCCACCGAAATCAACACCACGACAAATACGCTGGATTTTGCACATGATCTGTTAAACTGCCACGACGAAGAAGGAAAGTGAAGTTGTTCAATTCAGATTCCCTGTGGTTCCCGTGTTTTGGATTCAGGTGCGTCGGGGAGCGACGAGGATTGGGGAGGTGGTGAAGTTGGTGTCGTTCCGACGACATGGGAAATGAGCGTTTTTCCCTGATCGAAAGTCGTGCTCCCGAACTAGTGGAGTCGTGATGGCCTGAGTGAGCCTCACTCCCTTCGTGAAGGAGGAGAAGTGAGGGGTGACGACATGGAAGGTGGTGCCGGTGCTCCTCGTCGAGAGGCAGATTTCGAGCCCCAGGATCCGGGGCCTTCGACCCGGCCCCATCTGTCCTCGGCCCGTCAGTTCTACCAACAATATCAGATGCCGAGCCCAGACCTCGAAGAGCCACCGTCGTTTCATCAAGTAAGTATTCCGTCAGCCACATGGCTCGTCGGTCCTCCGTTCATTCGCTTTATCGCTTGATCGGTGCTCACAAGCTCGCCTCCTTCGATCGATCGATGATGTGTCGATGGGGAGGGCGACGGGCCAATCAGGACACCGCTCCATCATGCAACAGAAACCCTTGGACCTAATTGTTTTTTCGGGATTACGAATTACCTGTACGCAGCAGGCACTTCACTCGTGGAAGCGGTGAATCGGCTCGCTTAATACAGAAACGTGACAGAAAAGTTCGATAGCATACCCAGGAGCCGTTTCTCCTGTATCCGCTCCCGTGGCTCATCTCGATGACGGTATAGGTACATATGTTTCCGACGCCCGCGCTGGACCTTGAACCCCTCGCCGCGGGAGCGATCTACATAACTCATCCATCGATCCGAATCTCACCTGCAGAGTCAGAACAGGCGTTCCCGCGCCGCGCTCGAGAACTCGCGAAGGAACAAGGCCGCACGAAAAGAACATTCGAGTTAAACTCCGGGCCGGACTCCGACCCCGAGGAATTGTCGAGAGGCTCGTGAACATCGAGTTCCTGAAACTTCGCACTACCACTTCTGGAGCTCGAACGTTTGCTGTTTTTTCTCCCCAGTGCGTTCGCGGCGGCTCTCACAAAGAACTTTCGCCGCTCATTCGCTCCAGTCTCCTGAGTGGCACTCCAGTCGGCCGAAAACCACTTTGGTCCGAGAGGTTTCAGATATTTGAAAAATGTTACTAACGAAAACGCCTCCCTAATTTGAGTCAGTCTCAACTTTTGATGTTTATGGTCCACATCTCGAGACGGATTCCCGAAAGTTCTCCGTCTAAGGAAGAACGTTTACGATTGAGGGACGTTCCTCTCGAATCAGCCGTTCTCCTGGAATGTCCCTGAGGCCGTCTCCGTACGCTCCCGATTGTCGTTCGAAAATTATAGAGATCTCATGAACGAGCCCGATGATCGGCACTGACAGGATCCTGGGCTCAATACCAACGGATCGGCTACGATCAATTGCGGCTCAGCGATCGAGGGACTCATTGGAGTGGGACGGAGAACAGCGGGAGCTTGAACATCGGGCTTGATTAGCGAAGCAAAAACAAGCCCGAAGCCTTTGACTCCCGAGGAGTGGCCACCGACGGGTCGAGTCAACAACGTCTCTGCTGGATGTGGATCTTGAGTCGACAATTGAGAGCCGGAACAGCAGACGGCGGAAGAACTCCGCTGGTAGGAGCGTTCGGGACGATGACGCGCGACGAAGGCCTTGCGCACCCTCATGCGAAGGAGCTCGCGAAATCGCGGCGTGATTAGGGCTCAGCCCGATGTCGGAGAGTTCTCCGAACGTCCACCCTTTCGATCGGTGAGATATCCGAGAGGTCGTCTGTGCTCTTCGGGGAGCCGCTGGCCAGGAAGTCTCCTTGCGGAATCCTCCCGACCGCGAGCCCGACGCTCACTTTGTGGAAGAGACAAGGAATCATCGTCGGCCTCACACCGACGACGCTCCGCGGAAGGAGGAGCGACGTAGCGGAACGAAAACAGTTCCCGATTCGGCAACCATCATCGGGCGGCTAATGTCGAGCGAATTCCGGCAGCCAGCCTCGCCCCCCTCCTTCTCCTCGCTACATCTGCACGAGTTCCCATGGAGAACCAGATGGTGCCAAGGTGTGAGCGTTGGAGCTGCGGGCAGCGTATTCATCGCTTCTGCATCACGCCCGTTGGAAATCCGGTCAACAAACTCGACGCGAACAGACGGGGAAACGCCTCCCAGGAAAACATGCGAACAGGCGGTAAACTTCGTTTGGGCGCCCGAGTGCTCGTCAAGCATCATCATCATGATCGGGATAATCATTATCACTGAATTAATTTCTGCAGAATGATGGAAACGCGTATGGCGATCGTGATAAATGGATCCCGGGCCAGGCTCCGCATGGGCATCAGAACTAGGTATGTACCATTCGGCACACGCGCTCGGGGTGTTTTCCCTCGATGGAGCGAGCCGGGGTACCTTGTGTCGTTCTCATCGATCGGCCGATCGGAAATCGAATTCAAATCAGTTCCCGGATCGAATCGATCTTCCTGTCTGTTCGTCGATTTGTTCGCCAATGCGGTGGTGTACGACTTCGCGTCAAGCGGCGTTCAACCGGCGGCGATGGCGCGGGTTCCGAGCTCGTTGTGGCGCACGTCCATTCGAGGCCCTGGTCTGTAACTCCGCACTTTCGTCTGTCGGCACGTCTGCGTACGTGGGGCCTGAACGCGGGCCTACGTTTTACCGGTGATCAGGCGAAAGTCGAATGCGTATGCAGATGCTTACGAAGCGATGTCATTAGCTGATTCGAGTTGTTACAAGTGAGGCATACCGTCGGCTGAAGCTACGCCTCATCGGACATCGCTTGTCCACGGCAGATAAACGGAGATTACGGAGATACCTGAATATAGCGAAATGCTGTCCTCGTTTCCCCTCTGGTAGCTTTCTGACGAATTCATTCGAGTCTACAGCTGCCTCTCTCGACTTCGTCCCGCAACCTCAACTATGTCACAGGCCGCCGCAGACCTCTGTCCATGATGACTCCCGGCAAGTGTGGCCGACCACACATACGAGCACGTTCTTTCCCGAGTTCCGACAATGATTTCACTTTTGTTCTCCCACTCTGTCGCCCGTTCTCCTTGTCCGTCGGCCAGGCGGACTGTGGATCCATTCCGAGGGGACTCCCCGCTCAATTGAGGTCCATTTGAATTCTCGACTCAGTTTCTCTTTTTCCCACCGGTCGCTTTTCCCTCGACGCGTCTGCCGGCTGTTCTCAAGCAGTTTATAACCGCCAGCGAATAGCTAAACAATGCGGAAACTTTCCAATAGACCCGGGGATGGCGGAACGCTGCAGCCTACTCCTGGTACGCGGACTACGCAACTCAGCGAACGGACGGTAGCGTCGTCGGGGTTGCGATCGCTCGGGAGCAGACGACCACGCGACTAGCTGAAGGCGTTTTGGGGAGCGCAGGCTGCCCCCCTCTCAGAAGTCAGGTGCGCGGAGCCGGAGCATTCGGCAGTTGAAGAGAATTTGCACATAGAGTGGAAAAGCAGCGACGCCGCCGACCATCGCCACCTTTTTCTGCCAGCGCTGGAAAGCAGCCGCAGCAGAAGACACCGACCGGAGCTCGTGGCGTTTGGCGGTCCACATGTGGAGGCGTATTTTTGACCGCTGAGCTGAAAAGACGAATAGATGGTTTAGACGACTCGGTGAGAGATTTCTCCTCCTGGAAGCGCCAAACGGCCACTTCGTGAAGTTTTCCCAGATATGGAACGCTCGTCCCGGCTCCTCCACAACTTTCAAGAGACAGGGTCGATGGGAAAAAGCTCACGGGACATGAACGGGGAGGCCGGGAATGAATACCGCAACCTCGGCGCTACCTAGACTCCGCCATGTGGCCCCGCCGACCAGCAGGGGCTGGAAGACAAACGTTGGCAACTGTAGGTAAGAAGCAATAAGAGGATCAGGATTAGGCTTGTGGACGGACATGTAGAAAGCGACCGAGCGAGCAATCGTCTCTCTGGCGGCGGTCAGATTGACGGACGGGAGGGTGGGCCGACGGACGGACGGACGGACTGACCTGCCGACAGAGCGAAGCAATCGCAAGTACCGCAAGCATTTGAGCAAGCGAACATTTGCCAGCCGGTCAGTGGAGCCCGTCTGGGGCACGGCCAAGACGTGTCGATTCGCTGCGCCTTGGGAACTCGTCCCCCTCGTCCTCCCCTTCCAAGATATTCACTACTTCTGAGGGATTTTTGTTGCTGCCGCTGTTGTTATTGTCATCTATTCAAAGAGCGCATTCTCAAACAAGAGCCACGCGGAGGCGACTTGGCGACAGGAATAAACTGCTTGATATATTCATCCGGTCCCAGCGATTCGGGAAGCGTCGTCACCGCCGTGGCTGGTCGGCCACGGTCGTCGCTACACTTGCGAATGTCCATAAAGTTGTTCCGCATTTTCTCCTGCGAGTCTCCCTCGTACACGGAACAATGCTGTAGGCACACGGGCAACTTTCGTCCGGCAGAAGTAGCGGCGGCGGCAGCAGCCCTGTCCTTCATTCTCCTTTCGTTCGCTTGTGCGTCGAGTATTTTGTGTGACTCAAGTCTTCCCCTTCGTCTCTAACATCTTCGCTCAGCTGGCTACTAGGCCACTTTCTCTCAACAGCGTGCCGCCACGGCCACGTTTACTCGGGCCCGGAAATCCTCGTGCGGCAGCGTTCTCACGGGCGGTTCTCTCTGAGCGAAAGAAACCGAAGCGGCCATCAGCTCACTACATTTTGTTGAGGGACTCGGTACTCATCCGAGGACAGCGAAAGGGAAAAAATTATCAAACGACGACGAGAGTTGAGCATCCTCGCCGCATCGACAGAGTTCATGTTCCGGATTGGCGAGAGGCGTAAGCTGGGGCTCCAAAATGCTGGGCCCTCAGGCTCCGAAGAGAATTCCGAACGAAAGGGCACCGAGGGTCGGGACCTCTGTCGAGACCGCGTTCGCCAAAACAAACGTCGAGACTTTCAGAAGTCGAATTCCCTAGGCACCCCCGTCGTTCTTCGAGGCCGAATTAGCGTGACGCGCACGCAGAGCAGGTGGAACCCACTCCATACGGGTCCGCCCGCGTGGGAAGCGACCACCAGAGAAAATGGTCGCTCGGCCGCTGGAGGCAGTACATGGCTGCCGTCATATTTAAATTCTGATGCATTCATTGAATAAAAGCTCGCTCGGCATCCTGCCTTCACGTGTTCCTATGCGGCCGTCAGCCACGCCTCGGCTCTCTGGCGGTGTAATTAGCGTAGTACACTTGAAAGGATACAAACATGTGCGAAGGATAGGAGCATCAAGGAACCGAAAAAAGGGAGGATTCTTTCCACCATTATTTACATCGTGAGCAATAGAGACAACTCCATCATCCACAGATTCGAGCGTGCTTTCCCCAGACAATATCGCGTCGCGTCGATGGTGGAAAACGCACAACGTCGATCGTACCGCGAATGCCTCATTCGGTACCGTGGCCACCGGATGTGGGCCTGCTATCGCGCGACCGCTCAGGCGAATTTCGCATCCGTCTCTCCGGAAAGCAACTTTGTCAGTTGGCTTTGAATAAAAAGTCCTCGGACCGGAGGTCAATCGAATCGGGAGCCGGATGTTGGGAGACGCAGCGGGAACTGGGACCTCTCGTCCGTTATGCCGCCCACTTTAACGGTATGGTGGGTAAGGGGTCGCGTCCGTCGGAGGAGGTCCCTCAGTCCAATATCGAGCTAATCAGGTCGGGAAAAATCCGCGCGGAGTCAATGAGACGAGGAGGCATTCGAATTGGAATGTCACCCACCGACCCAATCAATAGTCACATTGTTCTCCGACTCGGAGCCCGCGGGTTTCCAGTCTCTCTCTCTCTCGCAACTGCAACGTCTACGTACGTTCTGATCTTCGATTCCACATCGGCCATCCCCAGATGTCCTGCTCACCCCCGATGCGATTCTGTCTGTTTCCCTCACGTCGATCTCTTCGTAATTCCTCAATATTACAATTATTATTCGTTCGTCGCCTTTCGACTCCGAAATTGTCGAGGAGCGAAGGTCCTGTCTCTCGACAGCGGCGAGGAACCTCCTCCGAACTCCAGAAACGAATCGCGAGAAATACCGGAGGATGGTAAGGAGGGTCGTATTCCCTCGCGAGTCCCGTCCACACATTTCCCCAATTTCGCGGGAATTATCGAAGGTAAGAACGACCGGAACTTGCCCGAAATTCGTGAGCCCGATATCGATCTTACCCGAATTCCCTACCGCTATTTCTGTACGTAGGCATGTGCCTCTGTGCGAGGCTAGAGCGACCGATGCACTTCAATCACTGTCACAGTACCGAAAGGTCTTTCGTTTCTCGGTTGACTTCACCCTGTTAACATGAAGACGGCTCGACAATTTCCAACCGTGACGTTTGTCGACAACAGACCTCCTTCCCCAATTAGGGAAAATACCGTACGCGCATGAAGAGCTCATTCGAGCATAGCGGCCAACGACTTCTCTCCGTAGTCTCAAATCAACTAAACAAGAGTCCTTGCACGGTGGGCGAATATGTGCTCTATTCTGTCAGTGACTTGGATCTGAAAGCTCGAAGCTGGACTCCCGAATACTTTTCCGTGAAACGTGCGCCGTGCGTTCTATGGGAGCTCAGGGCCGAACGAGGAAATATCCTGCCGATTCGGTGTGATATGATATGTTTCTCGAACTCCGCTCAAGGGATGGCTAGCTCTATCTGCGTTCGAAAAATTATCGCACGGATTTGATCCAAGCTAAGTTGTGGGGGCCATGGCTCCACTTTCCGCGCTTTGGCTCGACTTTCTACTTCCACACTTAAAGGGAGAATCTGCGGCTCTAACAATTTCGCCTTCGGATCTGTCCAGTTCCACGCTGTCGGAACGTGAGTCGGACACGAGTCAACGGAGACTCCGATAGCATCCGTCGAACTTTTCGCCGCGGAAGTTTTGTTGGATCCCTATATTCAGTATTTTTTACCGTCCGAAGGCGTCGAAGTAAGTCGGGGATTCGTGTCACAAACTTGCTCCCGCTGCTGCTGCCTTCACTGTGTAATTATTCCGGCGCTGTTCCCAACTCTCGGCCGAGTCTGGCGCTCGTGATGGCCCGATGTGGGTCCTCACCTGTGAATAAAACACCGTCAAGTCGAGCAGGGATCGCTGGCCATGTTAATAGAGCTCGAAATGCCGCGGCTCCGTCTATCTAGAAGATATGGAAATCTATGCATTCGGATGCAGCTCTCATGGTAAACGACCCGCTGATTCCTCGATGCCGCTGCTGCTTGCTGTCGGATTCGTGGGGTATGAGGGAACGACACTCGGACTTCATTGACGCGCTCTCTGAGCCGACGCTCCGGGTCCCCAATTCGGTGAAAACAGCTGTTAGATCGTCAAGAGCTGACTCGGAGCGAAATTTGACAGACGAAATTCTTCCGGAGAGTATAGACATGCGGGTTAGAATCCTTGGACGAGGTGTCAGTCGAGACCCAAGACCGGGAAATTCTTCTTCAAGTAGATCCACGTTACGGAAAAAACTCATCGAAATCGCGCCGAGACATCTGCGAGATTTCAGAGCGAACAAAATATTTCGTACCAACGACCTTCAGCCTTATTCCTTGAGGTGGATGTCTTTCTTGACACTGCCCGGCCTGTGCGCTCTTCGTTTGCCCATTTGAGGATGCTCTTATATATATGAGCCTCTATTTTTTTCGCTCCTCCGCCGGCGTTCTGCGTGAGTGATTTGTCCAAAGGCCCATATCGTTCTATTTTTCTTGGGAATAACATCCATTACTGAACGGCCGGTTCGTCAGGATCGGTTCTTGCGGGGGACATACCATCGGCGCACATTTATCACAAAATGAATTATCGGAGTCAGAAGCAGAATTGCCCCCTACTTTCATGCAAACCTCGTTGCAGCGGATCGCTCTTCAGATCGCGACTGGCTCTACTTTTGAGAAAACTACTGATGCATCAGTGGTGGTCGCTCCCAGGATTCCGGGAGTGTTTTCCTGTAATTCGGACTTCTGGGCATCAACGCTGAAAATTCCGATTGGTATGAATATCTTCCCATCAGCCGATCTACGATGTGACAGTCGGAATGGGGGTTTACGATCCGATTGATGGTACGATTCGATTAAAATCGAGAACTCTCCATCTGTAGGTATGGCTGGGGCTACGATCAGATGACGAAGTTTTGAATACGATCCCGAGAGACGGGATCGGTTCGTCAGCCGGGATCGGTTCGTCAGCCGGGCAGGCTAAGGATGCATTGAGCTGCGAGTGAATCAAGCCGGGATTTTTTTAGTCGAGGCTTGTGCGAGTTGGTACTTCAGATCGGATGTAGACACCGATCCGGTCACAACGAATCGCTATCGAGCCTGATAGATAAGGGTGTCGAGAGGGGTCGAATTCTTCCCAACCCTACTTGAAGCTGGAACCGTCGGAGGAATCGTGGCTAAAAATCGGCCATTATGGGAGAGGGCGGAATAATGGACTACAGAATCGCTTTCACTCCGCGGACGGACTCTGTGCCTCCTTTCCTTGCGGATCCAGGAGCGTTTGTCGCAGTGGAAGGATACGCAGACGGGATATTGTTTCAGGGGAAAAAAGGCTCTGCTTCGACAGAGAAGCGTCTGGTCGCGAAGTCGCGAGCTCCCTGATCCAGGAGTCGACTTGTATTGAGTTAGAAAACACAGATTCTTCATCTTCTGAACTCGCGGCAGGCTGACGACAGGAGTTTGTTTCCCAATCCTGCAAGTCACATGACAGCCTTCATGATCCATCATGCACCGGTTCTGTTTACACTGCGGATCATGGACGTCTAATGCAAGCATCGACGTCGGCAAGCAGCGACTTTAATTCTCAAATCCAATTCCATCAATCTCGCTGCGCCGCAGAATTCTTCCCGGAAACTTTCCGCATATTTTTTCTACATCCTTGATTTCCCGCTACTTTCCCGATCCGTCCTCGTCTCGAGCGAAGACTGCCGAAACGCGATAATCTTCCGTTGTTTCTCGGTTCTGCTTCGACACGGAGCAAATCGGAGTCGATTCGAATCACAACAAGTTTTATTAGCGTCGAGATAAGATAGCGCTACATCACAGAGTAATGAAACGTAATCAATATTCGAAGCACGACGATAGAAAAGAGAAACGTTGCCGGGCTCGAGAGAAATTGAATTCCCCAAGACTCGGGATACATCACATCGAGATAGGAGCTGACTGGAACGGAAACGTTACCGCATCCTCGCTGACGATTCAATCGTGGGATTCTGGAAACAATTGAGGCGCTTGATTACATCCCGAGAGGGGATGGCCGTGCCTCAAAGGGTCGGGCAAAATCGCCTTTAGCCGTGTCGCCAGCAGACAGATCGCATGGACGTACGTAAATCATCGAGCCTCGCTGGAGCCCAGACCGGACCGTCAATATGAGAGTACCGGGATCATACGGGCGGAAGAGAAGACAGCTGGAGAGTCACAGGAGAGGGAAAATGAGGAGTTTTTCGATCCGTTTCGGTGTCAGAACGATATTTCTAGCTTCGTCTTCTACATAGAGAAAGCCGTTGTGTGGTTAGACTATTCGTGAGCGGAGGTCACTATACGCGCTTATCTCCCCATGACGCCGCTGGAAAGACTCTGTGAGTTGAGGGAAAATATTAAACGACTCGAGAGTCGACGATGGAACAGCAATGCAGCAGTTTTCCCCGCGGACGCTCGGGACGAGAGCTCCGTAGACAAGACGAGCAATCTGATCGATATCTCTCTCCCGAAAACGGATCCTAGCCCTTGACAATATTATCTGAGTGAGCTTCAAACATCGGAGCCCGTGAGAAACGGCGACACTGGGGAAATTTCCCGGGCCCCCTCTGAGCGTTCGACGGTCCCTCGCTCTGTTGCTGTCTCTGTCGTAGCAGACAATTACCTCTATCGTACGTGCACCCAGTTCGAGAAGGACCCTACGACGCTATTTAGCAGTATTGCGTCAGGCAATCTTCTCATGTTGTTAGCTAGAAATCGCCGAAAAAACTGAATGGCTTAGAACGTAGAGAGGGAGGGGACCCGCTCGGAGACCAGCCATGGCGACGAACTTGTGCTGTTGGCTGCGACGGAGCCGGAAACTGTTTTGCATGGAGGGCGATTTCACGTCGTTCCGCGAGTACCGGATACATTGCGGCACGACCGACGTACGTTCGAGGTCTTCTTTCGGTGCTTGCCCCTCTACTCCTGCCGCTCGCCTTCTCAGCCATATTTTGGTCGTCGTCGTCGTCATCCCGGCCGGCTATCCACCGTTTGCCATCGAGCCCTGCGGCTCTCTGTGGCATCCCTATTCGCAACACAAACCGGATGCCGGACTCCAGGGCAGGCAGCGATTTTCTGTGAAACGTGACGATATCCGCCGAGGCGGATCTTCGGGGCATTGGTCCGCAGGGACCCCGCTACATCTACAACAGTAGAGCCCTATCGTTCGTAACGAGCCCTGCGAGCCCCCATGGAATCGGTCCACCGTGGACACTCGGCGCCCACCGGCTTAGCCTTTTGAGCATCCCTTTTGATTATGTGAAGCATTTCCTGCTCGCTGAGGGTGCGAAAAAAAGGGTAGTCACCGTTGTGTGGGCGAATATATTCTCGAACATGTACGCGATGGCTCCTAGCGAGCCCCGACGAAAAGGCTGCGGTCCGGATTATAGTTAATGACACCAGGGGCCCGATTCCGAAAGCTTCAGAGATGTATTTACCAATGCGCCGTACCCGGGGCGACTCCGATGATCAAGGCAAGAGCAGCAGCGAAAAATCCCCATCGTCCGAGTGAGAGAGTACCTTCCTGACAGATTTTACTCCCCTTGGAAAATATTTGCCCGGCGGCGGAGAAATCTGCCCCGGACAAAGTCTGAGCGAATTTTATAAGCTGTTGTCGAAACGATTAAGGGCTCCCTCGGAGGCGTTTGCCTTTCATTTTTGCTCCCTCGGCAAACAAGTGGTAAGCCCCGAGCGGGGCTCATGATGCGCTCTGCCGGCACAAAAAGGCAGAAAAAAAAACTCCTTCCCCAGGCAAGTCGGGACGAGATCCTATGCAGGAGCGGCTGAGTTTCGATTGTCATCAGCTCTACCGCTACTCGACCATCGACCGAACATTCCCTGTCGAGGTCCGCAATCATTGCCTTGATGAACATCACTCCTCGCCGGTGAGGATTGAATCTTGAGCATTCTGGGACAATGTCTGAGTCCGGGGCAGAGGCGGCAGATTGCAGAAGTGATTGCAATCGATTTCGAAACACTCATCTTAGAGTGCTGACTTCATCATGAGCGGGTCCGCTCAGCCAGCCTGCGGGGCCTCATCGTTTCCCCCAGGTGATAGGATGGAATAGCAGGGAATTACGTTCAATGCGAAAGAGGGGGGAACTTTCACTTTTTGGGTGGAGCCAATCTTCGAACATCATCATGGTCTTCAGCCGGTGAAAGTCGCGATGATAACAACGAATCAAATCGAATTCAAGATCGATCCCAATCATCATCTCGTTCGAGCCTCAGATGTGAGAGGAGAGCAGACACAAAACACAGATCCCGGATAATTCTTTCCCGTGAATTATCCTTACGGGGAGCTCCTCCACACAGGATTTGAACGTGAGAGGAGATAAAGTACGAGGAACTGCCTGCTGGATTAGTGGTATCATAAGATCCCATGTTCAACAGTTCGCTTCTGCGAAAGATTCGTTTTGGGAAGAGTTTCCGTCCTGCCATTTGGGTCAGTCCGATGCTCGACTTGAGGGACTTGCTTCGCCCGAGTTTTAGGTTTCGAGCTCTCAAAACCTCGCAGAGGCCGTCTAGCTGGGGAAAGCGCTCGTGCCGACTTACAGCGCTCGTTCGCTAAGGCCAACCCGCTCGGGGATGGAGAAATAAACGTTCAGCTAATTCTGTCGTTTGAATGAGGATCCGGCGTGCGTGTGCGCGTGCGTGCGTGCTGCCAATCGTCGACCTCAGCTGTGCACAGCGATCATGCCCTCACTGGCATTGGCACATGATGGGCATGATCCTGAGCATTCTCGGTTTCGGCTTCGCCTCCGAATATCCATGAATCGATAACGCGATGAAGATTGAATGAATTTACAATACGTGATACTACATTGATGCGCCCTGGCCGTTCGGAGACAGGGCTACGGGACTCGCTCCCCAGCAATCCACGCTCCTTCACATTGAAATCGCCATGGGCCGAGAATCGGAAGATGAATTGAGAAGAATATCGGGACTCTTGATATTCTCTGGTGACTGGTGACTAACTCGAAAAAATTCTTGAGGCCGCGTCATCGCTCCTGATGATGCTTCGGGCCTCCTCCTTCGATCGATCTCACGCCCGATGTAGGACTGCGATTTGCGAGGAGTAATCAGAGTATCGGGGACGGATTCAACAGCTTGGTCGACCTTATGTCTCTCAGTCTGATCAAGTACAACGCTAACTTGTATCCCGACAGGGCAAGTGGTGAGCGTTCAATCCTTCCACCATTAGCATAACAAACATCGGCTAGTCGAATCGATCACCGATGATCAAGTCAGGACGACATGTCCATTACTTCGCCCTCAGACACACTCGACGAACAAATGGGGTGTGAACCCACCGATCACATCGAACGCGCGTGACCTCGGCTGGATGACCATAGATTGGATGATTCAGCTTCAGTCAGTAGGACAGTCACCAGGAACCTACTCTACTCGAGCGGAATTTTTAATAAGCCCCACAATTGAGTTCCGCTCTCCCGTCGCGGCTCGACCCACCGAGACTCGAATCCCCTGAACCCGCTGGTTTCATCTCTGGGTCGCAGCGCGAGACAGTCGAGAGCAAATCCCGCGATTCCGGGACAAGAACAAAAATCCAGATGCTGCTCCGCCGCAGAGATGTTCAATCTCGGAATGACTCCGAGTCATTCCAAGTATGAACGGAGCGGGAACCGTGCCGTGTGAGACCTCGCTCCGGTGCGACGGCAGGAATATGACGCTCTCATGAAACGAGGGGACTACGCACGGAGAATACAGCGTTCGGGTATCTTGCGGCGTGGGGAGCTTCTCTCCAAAAGCCACTGTATTCTCCCCGTTGAACACACTTGGGTCGGATCCATCCAACTCTTCATTCGACGGATGCTCCAGGGACGGCACGGACGCACCGACGGCTATACAAACGTTCATCCCCTTTCATCGCCAGCTACTCATTCGTCAGCCAATGACAATTTTCACGGCCATGAAAGTGCACTCCAAAGCATGGAGCCGAAACAACCTTCAACTCTCGTAGACTTCGAGCAGAGTCCCCGAAGCGAAGGCAACCACCGGGAAGCTACGTAGCTCGGTGGCTACGCAACTCTTGGAGATTCCGGAGGGCACAAAGGAATCAGCTCGCTCCCATATCTGCTGCTATCATGAGCCGAGAGGAGCAGTTTCCCGAGAGGAGCCACAAACTTTCCGCCGTCGACAACAACAACAAATACCGAGCGATCATACGAGAAGAACTTCGTTCAATGCAAGAATCATGCGAGCGGAAAATTCTGCAAAACTCAGGTGTTCCCCGATATTAGATAGGATCTAAGACCCGGAACGCGTTGGAGCCCACCCAAGTCGTTAACTAATATCCTCGCAAAGAAGCTCGTCGTCTACGCAGAGGGATTCAAACAAGTTTTTTGCGACTGGCGTTCTCCCGCTTCGTTCTCCCGAATACCTTACTGGGAGGTGTTTGAAGTTGTTCGCCTTGGCGTAGTCCTACAGTTTTTGTGCAGAGAATGATTACGCTGTTCCTGCTTCGCCCTCGGTCGGATCTCCCCCGAGGGGGACTCGTTCCAGATGCGTGACCCCCAGCACGTAGGATCTACGTCGAAGCATGCTGAAAGCAGCAGCAGCATGATGCTTCCGCCCCTAGGAACACCAGAAAATCAGACACCTGAGACCAGCCCGACCCCGCGTCCAATCTGATGAGACCCCGTACTCACTGCGGAGAGAAAAACGAAAGGAGCCAGGGCGGCGTCACTCGCTCCTGCCGCACTGGACCCCTCTGTTTATCCTCGGCGTACTGTTGCTCATACTACCAATCTTATCGCTTCCATGTCGAGGCCATGGGCGGATATGTCGACCCGACTGCGTGTGGAGGGACCGAGGGGCTTCACGCGCTACGTGGCACTCTGAGGACTGAACGTCACGGCGATGGAGATCATCCAATCCTTGTCCGCTCGACGTGAGCCTTTACAGAGCCCCTTTTGACTCGGGTCGAAGCCTCGTTCTCGTGCTCTCTCTTCGACCGAGCAATCCACCTTGCGGCGGACCAGCGAGTTTTCTCATCCTGCGAAACTAAGCCAGGATTTGACCTCCGTCCGGGAGCGTAGGAACTTTCCTCAGGACTCAACCTCATACCTCCTCACTACTCAGACCGGGAACAGTCCAATCACTTCCTTCCGGTTCCGTCCAGGAAAATCGCTGTTTACGGCTGCAGGTGTTCATCGATGAACATTCAACTGCTTCCTTCGGACGAATATAAATTTCATGATTCTCGAAGCGAGCCGAATAGATGTCCGGAGCCTTTTCGACGTTTAGTGGAATTATTTGGAGATCGCTCCCGACTCCCAAGGGATTCCCGGTGTTTCCCCTCTGCTTTGAGAACAGCGAGAAACATTGGCGAGGTTCCGCAGAGGTCTGGCTAGTTTCACAAGCAGTTTGCGACGGTGCCAGCTGGACCCCTCTTTTTTTAGGAGTTTGTTCCTTAGAGCTAAAAAGATTCATTGTTATTGGCCTTTTCAACGTCGGTCGCTCGCCGCCGCTGAACAGCTAACACAATAGCACAGCCGTGTGTCGGAGCAAAACATCGAGAGCTCGGCTTAGTTGACCACATTCGAGGCTCATTGCCAGAGCAACAGTCGAGACCGAGAGGGGAGCGGGGCTAGCGCAGCGACAGTTTCCGCGAAGCTCTTATTGGAAAGTGAATTTTCCGGCGAAGGAGCTCGTCGGTCGTGAGAACTGCACATGCACGTATTGATTCTTGAGTTATCGACGAATCTATCTCACATGTAGGTACAGACACCATTCCACAGGTCCCGTGTAATGATTCATCGCTGATGACCCATCGATACACCTCCACGAGAGGCTAGCGACGGGATCTTCCCGAATTGTTGTTCCTTTATCTGCATCCTTGATCTTTTCCTACCTCACAGCCGCGACGTACATATATCATTCTTTCCCCTCATCTGAATTGCGCCCATTGAATGCGATCGGCGGAATCGGCCATCCGACCATACGAGAACCCCGGCGAGCCGAACGATCTCCGAGTTCTGCCATGACTGGTGGAGGAAAGTGTCATGAAGTCGGGCTGATAAAAAAAACGGCGTACTAGGGCATCGAATCGTCAGAACTGTTCTGGATTGACCAGCGTCGAGATCATGCCTCGGGAGACCACGACGGGAACGGGAGATCCGCGTCTCCGCTATCAGCCCCCTGGCCACGGCAAAGCCTGAGACCTTCTTATTCTAGGACTAGGTACATAATTCGAGCGTTTCCTTCCCGGATGTAGAGCGATAGCGTGGATCATCGTCCGGCAGAACTCGATTCCTGAAGAGCTAATCACTCAGTCGATGAAGATAGCCAGACGAATGCTCTCCAGGGATGACACCACAGAACGCGACCCCATTTTTGAGAAGTCCCTTCTCAATCATTCGCTGTCTGCAGTTGACCGATCGGTTGACGAGTCGAACGAGTTCCTCGTTCGAGAAGTTCGAGAAGCTTGGCGATAGCTCCGGACTCAATAAATTGAAAGGCATGAGCCCACTTCGGAAAAAAAAGTTCCCCATAGACTTTCCTAAGTAAGAACTTCTGTTGGTCACGGATCATATCGACCTTCACATAATTTTCTTCGAGCTCGCCTGCTATCCGTCGATTCTCCCATGTGGAGCTCGAGAAAGAGTGACACGACCTCCTGAGAAAACCCTCCGTACCCTCGACCGCTCTCCTACGACACTTCATCCTATCATGGCGATACTGTCTTTCAGCCAAATTTCTCGGAAATTCGGATGTCAATCAATGTCGAACCCTTTTTCTTTGGTTCGAGTCCCCCCTCCTTACTCGTCGAACTCGCGCTGTTATATAGCGGTGGTGATCTAGGAATCTAGGAAATATGTAGTAGCAGGAGCCTGAATGCCTCAATTCTGATATTTTCGTCGTGTTTCAGGTTTCGATCATGGTCCCCAAAATCACCATCGTCGAGGAACGGCGTGCGTCGGGGGCATCGATAGTGTCTATGAGCTCCACGAGTTCAAGAGGCCGTCGACTGGATCGTAGGGGCCCTGGACCTCCACCACCTCCTGACGGCGGCGGCGACGGCGACGACGACTCGTTGGACTTGCCGTACCCGCAGTATAAACGGATTTCTCTCTACTACTTCGAACAGACCAGCGTTCTACGGATGATCAGCCTGCGGATGATGACATCACCATATCCTTTTCCTGTGTCGGCACAGATAACGTCGTCTATGTAGTGTTTATCTAGTCAAGCCAGTTAGTTGTTTTCCCCTGGGTTATGCCGATCTTCTACGCCGCTTCGTCAGAGCATCTCGAGGTGAGTCGAATCTGATTTCCCCATTTCAAGAAGTAGCACGTCATGAAGATATGTGTTATTCTTCGAGAAAATATCGAAATTGATCGGAAGCATCCGTTATTGAGCGGATACCCAAAACTTCGCAATATGATGATCCCGCCCATCCAGAATCGCAGAGGTCCGGGGCGTTCTTCTGACACCTAAGTGCTAAGAATCTCGATGTTTCGTCTGTAAAAAAATCGAATGTGAGCTCCACTTGTGTGCTCGAGATGGTCCTCACTTTCCCGAAAATAAGTAGAATAGGAGCTCAGGAAAAAGGTCTGGAGAAAGTCGAGGGCCCGACTGCTATGGAGGCGTCTCTCGGGATGAGCTCCGAACCGGCCGAACAAAACTCTATTCTAAAGATCCGGGCACGCATTATTGTACGATACCTTCCAGTCTTTGACGGGCTTCGAAGGGATCGAGTAGCTACGGATGAATTTCTTTTCCACAAAGAATCAGAGGGACATAGGTACTACGGACAAACGTTCAATATCTGTGTATTGGATCGGTGCGTGGAGTCGGTCGGATCCGAGTTGGAATTCGGAACATTCGGAGCCGAATGTTGTGTTCCTAAGTCTCCACCCACTGAATCCGGGCCGGGATTTGTTGGTCCAACAGCTGCTTCGCGGCCTCACGGCGCTGTAAATTATCGGCCGCCATCACATCTGCTCCTCCTACAGAAGGTGCGAAGCTTCATTCATGTGTTGGCATCGGACTCGGCCTCGTCGTTAGTTTTTTGCTATCAGAGCCGCAGAATCGCTCCCACTTACAACAGCAGCACGGGAATCATAGAACCGAATCCGACGGAGAGTCCCACCGCACCGGTCATTTTTAGGATGGCTGCTCCTGCTTCCCGCAAAAAAGAGCTCGCAACCGATTAAGGCCTACCGGTTTCCCTCCCACGGACGTCGCTTTCCCCATGTGCGATGCGCCCCGACCGCAAACCCCGTCTGTACCAGGCCAGGAGGCAGAAGTAACCGGATCCGATCTCGGAAAAACTGACTCGACCGAAGTTTCCGAGCCCGTGTCACCTCCAACGTATTAGCTCAAATGAGCCGCCTTCGAATACATGAACCTCTCATATCTGTTGCCATACTCACAAATGCCTGTGGAAGAGAGCTCTCGATGATTCCGTGACTTTTCCTCTCACAAATGTTGAACATACCCACTTAGTTGATTCCTCCCGCCGCCGATCCCAGCGATCTGTCCGGAAGGATTTTCTCATGTCATTCGAAGATTTGTTGCGTTGGGGCTTCAGCTCCACCATCAGCTCGATGTTCGGAGCGACGTCCGCGGGCGTGCTGTTTGCGTCGAAAAATTGATGCGAGATGATGGAATTCCGCAGCAGCTCGCTGCCGAGAGTTCCGCGGTCGCCCCGTCCCCCGTGGGCAGCCGGGGCTCGATTCGAAGCGAGCCAATGGAAGTCGAATCTATCCGCCTTTGCTGTTCCTAATTCTCGCCCGCCGGGCCACAGACGCTACCACCGAAGGTGTTTTGGGCAGCCAGCTGTTGATTCATGACAACCATCCATTCGAGCAGCTGCAAGCCATACGGCGTTTGGCAGCGTCGACGACAAAATGACTTCATCAATTCAAACGACCCACGGCGATGAAACACTCGGACAGACTCACGGAGCGATGATTGAGATGGCGGCGATCGAGTCGGCGTGCACGATCGTCAGCGACGCACGAACAGTCTGAAGGACACGAGCGGGCGTCCTTGGAATTCAAAGCGAGTGCCATAGCGATGTGGCCAAGTCGGAACCTCTGGATTGGTTCAGCACGGACCCCGAACGGTAGGAATCGTCGAAGGGGAGTCGTCTATCCTGGAACGCGCCTCCATCGCTCTCGGAGTCACAAGTGTGACGCTCGAGGTGTAGGCGTGTCGTTCCGAACTGACTGTCGTCGGCAGCGTATCTCTTCGTTGCAGCCTACAACAGCGGACTCGGGCGGCGGCGGCGTTATCGGCGGGTTCACTCATGCAACAAGGGTTTAAACACATGCGGGTAGCGAGCCCGGGGCGGCGAGCGCGACGACGCGCGAGAGTTCGTCACACCGCGGTAGAGTGATGAAATTGTCGCATAGGTATCCACATCGAACGCCAGCCGGCAGACTTCAATCGACGTTTTCCCCCGGCGTTGGCGTGAGTGTCTGTGTGCATAGAGCATGTTCCTGATCGTTGTTTGATCGAATAACGCTAGGATTGATCGAACGGCAAGCGCTAGCTCCTGTCGCCGCGGCGCTGAAGGAGTTTCTTGTTGTTGTTGTTGTTGTTGGGCCTCCTGTATGAGGACTGCGACGGGACTTGAGCATGTCGCCCACTTATTCGCTCACACAGCCCTCAGGCTCAAATACATACATACAATCACTCACACACTCACAAACACGCCAACCACGCATATGTAAACAAGGAGCAGTGCAGCCCAACGCTCGACCATAAGTCAGAGCCTCACTCGCAATGTCTGTCTGGACGCCCGTCGCACCTCGGGATCCCTTGGTCTACTCGCTGTCCGAATCAGCGACAGCTGCTCCAACATCCAGCGAACATTGTCGGGGCGACGACGACGACGGCCGTCCACTGCAACCCTGATGATAGGTCCGGTATCGAGGGCCTGCCGTGCGGCCTGGAATTCGCTCTGGAATCCATTCGAGGCCAGATTGCGATGAGGTCCGTTGCCGTCGGAGCGCGATCTCGACTGGCTTTTTGCTCGAGGCATCCAAGTTTGAGGATCCTCGATCGCTACGATCCGATCGCTGCTCTGGACCCCTCGGCATGGCTGCCCCTCCCCCCCATACCAACCGAAGAACTTGCTCACTACCTCCACGGAGCGTCTACGTTGGGGCCGCAAAGCACGTTCTCGACAGCGCTGGCATCCTCTCCGGCGGTTTCTCTTCTCACGCAATGGGCTCGAATTCGAAAGCTATGAGTACAACGATGGCGGCGGTGCCTCGGGCATCGTAAGCCACAAAGGCTTACATTCTTGAGCAGCTACTTCGGTGAGAGGCTATCGGAGAGCGGAGTTCAGCCGAAGAAGAATCCCAACCCCGATCGTAATACATAAGCCCAAATATATATGTATGTAGAAGGAAAAGGCTGTGTGAGCGAGCCTCGTGCAGCCGACCATCGACTCGGCCAGCCCCTTGGCGAGGTGAGCTGTCGTCGCGTGTTCTTTCGGCGTTAGATATTATTCCCGATCGCTGAAACATCTTCTCTCCACCGCTACCTAAAAACAGATCAGGTTCAATCAAAGTCAATGATGATAATAGGACCTTGACCCCACCGAAATAACTTCCAAATGGTTGCCGGTAGTCGTTTCGTCGTTTCGCTCTTCGCGGAAGCATTCTCAGAGGGGTTCTCCACTTTTCCCGATGCATCTTCTCGTCTCGGCATCGGGGAGCTCTCGTTCAAGCCATGTGTACGGTGACGCTCCGAAATACTCCGGATCATCCAGCGATTTTTTTTTTTCGTGCTCCTTCGAAGCACAAAATTCCACGAAGAAACGTGCAACGTGTGAGACGATGACTGTGAAGAGCAGCGCGAAGGTGGTCCACAGAGCGAAGGGACAGAGTCAACATGAGAGTTCATAACGGTCGCGGGTGTTGCTGCTCAAGCTTCCTCTCCGAACCCCGCGGCCAAGAAGTCTGTCTGCCGCCGCCGCCGTCACCGCACACATGCACTCGAATATCAAAATATACATTGGTCCTCCTAGCAGGGTCGGTCCCACGACACAGACGAAAAAAACAAATTGACTGCCGAAGAGATATGAGAGAGACGCCTTGTTGTCTTTGGCTTCTGCTCCAGCTGCTGTCGGTCGAGCTGCAGTTGCCGCTCCTGCTTGAGACAGATGCCGCATAAACTGTGTTCGCAGTAACAGTAAGGGGCGGGCGGGCAGCTTAGCTGAGCGAGCGACCGACTGGCCGGCCGGGAGGTTGGCTGGAGGTCTGGCTGTATTGTACTTCCCGGAGGTTGGTTCCATTGGTAAGCAAGCAAGCGTTCGAGCGAGCCAGCCGGCGTTTTATCTCCGACCGAGCACAATGAAGGTCCCTCTGGCCTGGGCACCGTCTGCCACGTCTGCTCTTTTGGCAGATTCTCCTGATACGTTTCCGGTAAGCGTGCTCGAGTCTCGCCAACCGCTTCGTCCTTCTCCAGCCGCGGACCTCGATAATAATCAGGTCCCCGGAAAAGACGCTGACTTACTGACGATTATTATCGCTCCTGCAGTCGAAGATGACCCCGCAGTCGGTGCAGATATTGATCGTGCAACTCGACGTCACGATGATCGGAGTCATAATAATTATTCGAATGTCTGTTCGACCTTCGCCAGGAGTCGGGGCCGGAATTGAGTGAGTGAGTGAGCGAGTGAGTGAGTGAGTGAGTGAGAGGGTATTCTGTTGACTGTAGACAGCCCTCTCCAGGGCTGATGATGATTGGTCGGGAAGGAGGGGGGGGGGGCGGGGTAGCGGAACGACGATAATGGCGGGAAATCGGAGTATTTTGGCTCCCTAAACAGGTGGTCGTCCACGATGCGGTGGTGTCTGATCGATCGATGCGCTATCAGACAAACACAGCCATCGTCGTCATATAATACCCCGATCTATTCCGCAACAGCTATTGTGGCCGCTCATCGCCAGTCCGACGTAGACTTCTTCTTTATAGCCGCGAGACGCTCTGATCGAAAGTGACGACATCAATCGAGAATACATACTGCAAACCCCGATTCGATTCGTATCGTCCGGAAACAAGCTCTCCCGACCGACCGCGTGGAGATCATGACGGTGGATCGGGGGCTCCAACGCGATGATTCCGAGCTCGGGAGAAGTTGCCGCTTTCGAGGCGGAGTCGTGAATGGGAGAACTCGTTCCGGGACTGTCCACTGGAACGTACGAATCTGGGTGGAAATATATTTTTTTTCAGTCGGACAGAGCTTTGTTCGGATCGAGTAGCCGTCTTGATGCACAAGACCAAGAATGTTTGCCGAGCTTCACTGAATCGTGTCACCTAATAGCCTAAGGCTCGGAGACCAAAACCGATCCTCTTCTTCCGCAATAGTACGGATAGAAGCGAGCCCGAGCCTCAATATAGACAGGTGACTTTCGGTGGACGGACTCTCGATTTCTCGAAATATTCCGATTCGATAGAATACCCTTCACGGCGGCGCTGAGCCCGATAAAGTTCACCGCTGGGCTCGCGGAGTCCGTCACTACGATCGTATCAAGCAAAACTCGGCACGCGCACACTTCTATCCTGCTGCGTAGGCGCGGCATTCATGTCGCGCACTTTATACCTTCTTTTCGTTGTAGAACAGGAAGCAGCTTCTTCTGCTCTGCGACGACCAATGGCGTCTGCCGACTGGTCGCGGCGACTCCGGAATAGAGTGTGCTTGTCGGACAACAGCAGGCGAATGAGGGCATAATTATTTTGCTCTCGTCCCGTGATCCCTCGATGCCCTCACTCTTTTTCGACATCCGCAGCATATAAGCTCACTATCGGGAGGCTGCGATTGCACGACGAATCATTTCCAGGTCTTTTTCCCCCTCTCCCCGAAGTTGCCTCCAGGTGCAGTTCTCGGGATACGCACCGTGTATTCGTTCGAGCTCTCTACCTTCGTCGCTCCTATTTCCGAATGCTTCCGCATCATCAAGCCAATGCCCCAATCTCGTCGGGAGCCTCGAATTCCGGTTACATTCCTGTCGCTTCCGCGCTGCGGCATGACGAGACGGAAATCACGATTAGCTGAGAGCGACGGTGGAAAGAATTCGCGCCCGTTTCGACAACTGCGCTCAGCAGCATACTCGTCCCAGGTCTGGACGACCCGTCGGATTGTCGTGCGCGATTCATACGAAACGGAAGCGGCACACTCGCGCGGAACATTCGTTCTCTCCGCGGAAAAGTCGCGGCCATTTTTCTCTGTATTTCCTGCCATTCATCTGCTCTCATTCAGATCTGGCTCGAACAATTCGGTAGAGGACGAGACTCGCGAGAGAGACAATTGTTCTCAACTTCAATCAGCGGACACGATCTACTTTGTTCCCCGCGAAGCACGACCGCTCGCGACACGAGGAATTGGAATGAGAAAGGACAATAACCCGATTGGGTGGCCTCCGGGGGGCCGTGGCCCGGAAAGTGGCACGAAAATCAAACCGGCTAGGTAAATAAAATCATCGAGCGCGCACAGTCGCACTCGTTGCTCGGCTTCTCTTGTTTTCTTTAATTTCTCTCCAGAATGAAGCTTCCCACGATCGCCTAAATACCCAAGCCTCGTTATTGAACTACGATCATATCGTGATGGAATGCAAGATCCGGAGGAACGAGGAAATAATTGATCGATGACGAAAGCCCACGACGACGCCGACGCACTGTTCTTTTGTCCTCACCTGTCTGTGAGCATGATGCGAAATTCTCCGCAGAAGATTGGCGAGAGAGTCCATGCGACACCGAAACGCTATCGCCGATTTCCATTCCTTGAGACTTCTCCGTTCAGATCTGTGTGGCTAGAGCTCCGTTCTCGACATCCCGTACTCTGCTCCATCTTTCCAACCGCTGCTTCTCTGCGATCAGCTCTCTTTGCGTTGTTACCTTTCCAATTATACCGAGCCGAATCGGGGAAACCTACGAGGTAACTACACTCGTGAGAGCACGGCATCGACATGAAGGGGCTGCGAGAGCTACTCTCTCAAAGCTAATTTGGATCATTGTTCGTCCGAATAGGAAAACTTTCCTCCCCGGTTTCTTCCGAGGGTGAGAATCCGCCGGCAATGGAGAACGTCAGAGCAGCGAGGGAGATCAGAACATCCAGTAATGGACTGGGTCGCACAAATAATTTCCAGTTCTTTCACGTGTCGGTTGGAGCAGCAACCGGGCTGCGCTTCGATGAGCTCCTCCGAGGTCTGACCGAGTTTCTGAGAACCAGTTTCTGAGAAGAAAGAAAGAGCACTCGTTCGGAGCAGAGGTGCAGTCAAAGACACCGGAGAGGACCCAAATTCGCAACCCAAGTCCCGATACACGCTGAACCGAGGAGAGGAAACGAGTAAGGCCGCAACACGACGCACATACGCTTCTTGTGGTAAGCAGATTTCCGGAAAAACAGATCGTCAGTGGGCGCCTCTCTCTCAGGCCAACCGAACGTCCCGCGAGCCGATTCGAATCACGAAATCGTACGAGTTCCTGCCTATCGCGGGATTCAGCGGCCGCCTCTTCCGCGTCGGAAGTTCCGGCGATCGCCGCTACTCCGCCATAACGGAATCAGCGCGATCAGGATTTCCGAGCGTTTCCCGATCACAGGGGTTTTCGCGCTCCCCTGGTTCGATTCTCGTCCGAATCAGTTGGGCTCGGTCTCTTCGTGTCGAGGCGCGATGAAGGCCCGCCTTCCGCGCTCTTCTCACCACCGAGAGTCCATCGTTCTCATTTACATTCGATAAACCGACTGATCTTCTTAGGAGGTTTCTCATAAAATCGCGATCTCCGCACGGCCCCTCGATAACTATTTTAGGGCCCCACCGGGGCTCCTGTGAGGATGGGCGAAAGAAACTATCCCTCGATCCGATCTGACCACAATGCAGAGCGGTGCCCCGGAAATCCGCGGATGAATTTCTTCTCACAGGCGCAGCTCTCATGACCCTCGGACCAGGAGCGTCCTTCGGGTCCTTCCATTCCCGTCGGTGCTCGTCGCCGCTCGGTGGACGCGATGACGCTCTCAGAGATTGGCGAAGGGGCTCCAACCCCCGTCCTTCCCCAGAGGAACTCCGGGAGGATGAAGGTGAGCCTCAGATGCTGTTCCAACTAGCGAAGCAGAATCCTTCTGCGATCTTTGCGAAGCCCGACTGTACTGCTTCAACGGCGGTGTCCTTGTTTGGTTTAGTCGGGAAGAAAATCGAGAGGGACGTAGCTCCGCGTGAGGTATAGGTCGAGTTTTTCGTGTTGAGAACAGTCAAGCGCCTTGTTGCTCTCTCGAAAACGCGAGTGGTGCCAATCCCCGTCCGGAGCCTAACTAGCTGCGTCTGCTCTTCCGTCCGCTGGCCTGTCTGCCACGGCGGAACGACGACAAAAACGGGTCGCGCATCAGTCAACAAGCTCCGACGGCTCCGCTCCTAACACAAAAGTAAATAGCCTCGACGATGAACTGACTGAGTGGAGTTCAAGGCACACCGAACGACGAGGGCGACTCAGTTCGGAATTCGCACGCGTCCCGAGTTCATTCAGAGGACAAACACCGAACTTGCAGCTGCTCGAGATTTCGCCATACGGTGAAGTTCGAAGGATGCGAATTCGACAGACGAAGCAGGACGGGCGGTGATAACGAAGGCGTTGAGGATATGGCGATTTGCGAGCTGTATTTTCCCCTCACTCGGTGATTATATTACGTCGGGCCGGGCCGACCTTTCACCATTCATTAGAAGCGATCGCAGATATTGGCCAGAATATCGTGACGTGGGGAACGCAATCGAGGAGCAGCCAGAGAAGCCGAACGTAGATCGCGAGACTTCTCCGTTCCACCGTCCTTCGCTGCTCGATGACATCTACGAGATCCACGGCGATGACCTTCGCCCCCTTCCGTCTTCTGCTATTGTTCCGCACGCAGCACTACCATGACGGCTCACCGTCTTTTTCCCTGCGGCATTCGGACGACAATAATTATTCCTCATTAGGAATACCGGTCCGGCTCTCTATGCTCGGGCCGGAGTCCACGTCGGAGCACTGCGTCGTGAGTCCTTGTGGGAACGAGACCCCTCGTGACGGAAGGACCAAGCGGCAGACCGACGGGGCGCCGTACACGGTCGCCTAGTCCGTCGCATGCTCTCTCGCGACATATCGCCTGCCTTCACTTCCCCAATCAGCAGCCCTTACCTCGTGGAAACGCTGTCGTTTATCAGCTACCGACCGAACGTTTATGGCCTAAATTAACTCTCGAGCTTATTACTGCCGAGCGATACCGAGTCGGAGAGGAACAAAAGTGGAAAGAAAGTAGCGAGAGGAGGGAAATAGGGAGACGTATCAGATCGAATTACCAAGGGCGATATCAGTCAAATCTCGGAGAAAACTTGTCGCAGCTTCGAGAACCCAAGGATTTTATCGACTTGCATTGCTCGGAAGCGAATCAAGGTCGCTCATTGCAACGAGCAATGCGTGCTCACCTCCCCGACTAGTCTATCGGAGTCCCAGCAACGGAATTCCGTGCGGAAGAATGTTCGAAACTTGGGCAAACTAAGTCACACACTACTCAGATACGACCGAGGGGAGCGGCCGAAGGGATCCCGAAGCCGAGGAATAAACACGGCCGAGTGGAAATGAAGTGGCTCCGAGCGGCGTAGTAGAGTGGGCTAAATTTCTGTGACAAAACCGTGAAGATCAAGAGGCTTGTCCCATAGCGCATTCTCGGGATGAATCTCAAGGGTCCGAAATGGGTTCCTGGAAAGGTTAATTTCCGAGCTGGAAAGGAAAAACTGATCCGCGAGGGGGAAACCGCGAGTCTGGACCCGAGATCTGCATGCTTATCCAAACCTACCATGGAGCAGCTCTGACTGGGAGCGAACGACCAGTTGGCTGTGCTGGCGCGCCTGCTTTTGCGGCGGTTTGTCTGATGAGAGTGAATGTGGGTGTGCGCGCTCGAATTCGAGTGGAGGAACGGCCTAATCCACCACAAATCTGAAGAGTCTACATCCCGCCCGGTCAGTGGTTGCCTGTGGAAACGCTTTGTCCGAACGCTCGTGCGGCGGAATCAAGGGCGCCGAATAGCGGACCGACTGTTGGACCCGCACGCAGCCTTCGGGCTTTCCCCTCGAGCCTTTGAAGGGCGACGGTGCGCAGGCTACGATCAGCGAACGTTCCACTGTGGTGTGCGGACGATTTTATTAACGAGGAATGACGCCACGATTTATCGCTGTGGGCTGCTTCAACACAAATTGGATGCAAAGTGGAGGCTGCGAAGCACGAATAACACGAGCTTACATACATACATATATCGCAGCCACCGGACGGACTCTTTTCGGAAAGGAGAGGGAGGAAACACCGACGCTGTTCTACGAGACAGGAGGACGAAGGACGCCATGAGTTCTGGTGCTCAATAAATTAATTCAAGTGGAACGCATGAGGGATCCGTAGGAATGATTCAGAGCCATGTCCTCAAGGATATCGGAGCTCACGGGGCCACAGAACCCCCTTTATGAGATGATCGTCGGCTCGATCCATTATTGTCTCCCTCATCCCAATTTTTGTGGACAGGCGTTGGATCCAGCTCCTGATTGTTGTGTCGTATGCCCGCAGCCTTCCTGTACTCGCGCACTGTCCAATCCAGCTTCAGCTGGGTCCTCATCGATTCCTGTCCTCTATGAGTCGGTATCGGACACGAATAGCAGACCCGAGCGCCTAATGTCCGTATCAACCCGCGGTACGGGAATGCGTTCAAGGATTCGAGGATCTATTCGCCGCCAAGAGAACGAGGATTTCACGAGAATTCGATCGTGAAAAGTGGTCTCCCTCATTCGGTGAGCGGGAGAACCTTCTTGCTTAGCAGTTCCCCTGACAAACCCACATCGGACTTTTCCCGCGCGCCGATCTTCTAGAATACAGATTATGGATTGTTCGTGGACGACGGAAAGTGTTGCTGACAAGCTTTCGAAATTGCGCATCAAATCCTAATGAATCCTGGCTGAGCCCGAGCTCTCGTTGGAGGCCTGGGGGAGCGATTACTGAAAGTTCTTGATCGGAGTTTCCCGGTAGGAATGCCGCGAGCTACGTTCCCCGCACGTGCAGGAGGATTGGCCCTGGATACGAGTCGTGAAAGGCCCTCCTGTGGTGGATTCATCGCTGGTCCCGTCCCGCACTGGGAGACTCCCCTGTCGACTTCATCTGTGGGAAGATCCAGCGCAGAGCACAACCGAGAACGTTTTCAATCACCGGATGCGCGCTTCAAAAGCAGCACCGGATGGGTCTACTGGGGAATTCAACCGGTTTTCCAGACAGCCCACCGATCTTTCTACGATTTCCCTCTCGAGGAGCCACGTCCCGCCGCTCTCGGAACCGGTCGCGCGGAACCGTTGGAGCTCACAGATTTCTCGGTACCTCGGAGAACTCTTCCGAGATATGTAAGGCCGTCAGGCCTAGACGAGGCTTCCCTACGGAACATCTACCCTCCCAAAATCGCGAGTTCCCCCGGAATGCGAAACTAGGCAAGCGGAGAATCACCGAAAAGTCGAACCCAACGAAAATATCACTGGAGGGAGGGAACGGTTTGCTCCACGGCGGGGCATGTTGACGAAACACATGCTCTGTGGAGCAGAAAGTTCGATTTCTTGGTTGCGAACGGCGAGGAGAAGAGAATACGACCTGGCCGCGCGTAAGCACAATAGGATCGGGCTGGAAAGGTCGGATGATTGTTTCAGGTTATCGGATATTCGTTCCTCAGCGCGAGACCTTCGACGAAAAAGCGCTCAGAGCCAGGGAGAGCACGACATCGATGACATCGTACGTCATACGACCGAGAACAGGGGGAACATATGAACGACAAGTGGCTGGCGGGATGTGAATGAGTAGCCAAATACGGTTTCGGTCTTCTGGTCTCAAGAATCGTCGAACCTCCAGACCCTCGGAAGGCATCCGGGAACACGAAGTCTGATGAGAATGGTAGAAAGCTCACGAAGCAACGAAAAGCGAATAATTCATCTCAAGAAGACTTTTTTCTTGGTCTGTGTTTTCCCCTAATCCGACGACGCCGCCGCCACTTTCGGAAATTCTCCTGAAATCATATCGTCGGAGTAGTCATTTCGCGGAGCCGGATGATTCGAATGGCCCCGCGATTCATCTCCACGAGCTTGTTTGTTGACGATTTGTTTATATTTGCGTACGCCGATCACAACATCGACGGTCTATTTATTTGATCGCTCAGATTGGCATTTATCGTTGCTGAGTGAGACTTGTAGTAAATACCGAATTCCGATCATCGACGAGCCCTACCATCGCGCATCGGGAGAAGACGCGGGCTGAAAGCCTCTCGACTCGACGTATTTACGATCTTCATCAAAAGTCTGCCGGTATGGGCGATGAGGAGGCTTCTTTGTGACGGCCGCTCGGCTCATGAATCCGGAAGAACACTCTGTGAGACGGGGCAGACGAAGAAATCTCGTCATTCCTATTCCTGAGAATCTCGAGCTAAAGCCTGAAGTCGCTCGAGCTTTCGCGGTCCATTCAAGAATCGGATGATTGGCCGAGTCGGCGGAAGCCTAGGAATTAATTCCCCACAAAACTAAGCGACGAGGAGGACCGTAGTGTGGAGTCGGCAACTTCCATCACACGTAGGCCGAAGGCTCGGAATGCGTACTTCTCGTGCTTCTCACTGTGTGCCTGTGCATTAGGGGCTGTCAGATACTTTACTGCGGTCGCCCAACGCAAAGCAGGATCAACGGAACAGATGTGGGTGGAGCGAGTCGAGCTATCGTACAGATGAGGATCCAGGCAATTTTGAGAGACGGGTCGCCAATGGTATTGGAAACAGTAGCGGCGAACGCCAAATCGGTAGCTTGTGTTTCGTACATTACAAACGTCCTCTATCCGATCCTGCCTTTGTGACTTGCTGACTGACTGACTGACTGACTTCCCGGGAGGGAGCCTCAAATTGTAATGGAGTACCGCTCGAAATCAGACAAGGTTCCTCTTCAAAGTTTAAGAGCTCCAAAGAAAGAGGAGCAGAAAAGAGGGAACTCCGGAGCTTTTTCGGGAACTCGAGGAATTGTCAGCGCAAAGAAGAGCTGAAGAAGCTCGCTTCCTTCTGCTCTTCCATTTTTTTACCTTACGTCTCCGGAATCGATCATGAAAATTGCGCCGCAGAGGAAGCCCTCAAGTCAGATTTATAGAGTTTTGCGATTTTGCTTCGGGACGAGAGGGGGTTTTCCGTTTCGAATTATCCTGAATCCGAGGACATAACATTCTCAAGATACGTGGCGATGATGTTTTGATTTTTGCGACTATGCACTGAACTGATGAGAATTCTGCCACGCTGGTGCGTCCGAGTACACCGGAACGTCTGCTAAGTGGGGCCGGGAGTCCCGCTCCCAAATCGTCGCGGTGGCTGGAGGAGCTCTAGTAGCTGGATCGCTGGTTGGAGAATGATTATTCCCTCCATCGAGTTCGTGCGTCTGGTTTGATCGAATGAATGAAACCTCCCACAATGTCTCGGTGTTCCTGGTTTCGGTGGTGCTGCGGCGGCGGCGGCGGCGGACTCTCCCGTGAACGGAAGGGTGCGCTATCTCGCGGAGGAGCCTGGCTGGCGGACTTGCTCTAAGCAAAAAGGAGCCGGAGAGCTCATGGAAGAAATATGAAGCGTCCGAGAGCACAAAAAACGGGTTTAAAACTTTGCGAGGAATCGGCGGTGGCCGGCACTTCGCGCCGCAAGCCTTGCTGTGTGCACTATGTTCCAAGCCAGCCAGCCAGCCAGCCAGCCCACCTTACCACCCGCCGGCCCGCACACCCATCCGACGGCCACTTCTTCCCACGCCGCCAGGTCTGGGAGGGCAGCCGCCCCTGTCATCCGTGTCAGAGTCAATAACGCGAGAACAAGGATATTGGCCTCTTTTTACGTGACATACGCTCCTTGTACGTGAGGCGGTGCTGAGATGCAGCGAATTCCTACATTCTCCCGCTGATTTACTTTTGAACTAGCCTCCTTGCATAGCATATGTATGTGAGCAGGAACAAAACGTCCCTCTCGTGTGCGGCCGCTGTGGAGGCGGTTTGAACTATTGTTTTCGGAAAATTGATCGAAGTCAACGATGTCGCCATCCTCGGAATATTATAATAAGGCTCGCGCAACACCGCGGTGCGGGATCTCGGCGAGCTGGGGAGAAAGATGGTCGACCGCGGGTGGAATATGCAGAGGGCAGGATACGTTCGTCGGTCGGTCGGTCGCTCGGTCGTTCGTTCGGCAAAGTGTCCTCGAGGCACACAGGATTACTCGCGCCACGAAATTATATCGCCTTGTGTTAGAGGATAGATCTTCGCCTTCTATCAAAACACTGATTGGCACCAAACGCATCTGCCGCCGCCCGGAGAGGTCTTAGTAGCTTCATGAACTCTGACAGTGACGATAAGACTCCGTCTCCATCGACGGCTAATCATTTCCGTAATCAGCCTGCAGTTCGGTTGCTAATCCTCAGCGTCTCCATTCTGCACAGCCTCCGGGGGAGGGGGTGGGGGTGAAACTAAGACCGGTGTGCAGCCTCCGCCGGAGCCCGACCGTGTTGAACTGGGGACGAGTATGGTATGCGACTGAAGGAAGGAGTCTGGACAACTGAGCCCGTGGACCGCTATCAGAATATTCTCGAGTCGTAAAAGCGCTCCTGCGATGTGATCATACTCAATCGTCGATAAATATCCAGATCCCTCCTCGTAACCGAAATGAGGTTTCAGGGGATTGAGGTCAAAGTCCGAGCATTCATGAATTGAACCGCACGGCTCGAGTTCGTTTTCACTGAACTGATGAGTTTTTCTCCGGAAACGAGGGATCTTTCGCTCCGGAGATATACCTCACGGATGAACGAGGATTATTTCGGGGAGCATAGAACTTTCTGAAATATTTTAATGATCGCCTAGAAACTTTCGAGCAAGAAAAAAGTCTTCGTGGCGCTGCTCTCGATTACCAGCACTCTTGCTATCACCGATAGCAGCGGCGGCAGCAGAGGAGCCTTGTGATGGGTCGTTTAGTGGAAACTTCGTTGATGATTGGCATCCGTATAGCGGGCCGGCAGCGGAGAGCTACGGCCTCTTCTCTCGTCTGGGTCGGCCTTCCCGCTGTGGGATTGCCGCTCAGTCAGTCGACGGGTCTACCGAGCCAACTGGCAGTTTCGGCGGCTGGTTCGGATACTCGCGGAGGGTGCCGGTTCAGATATGTGGGTAGGTAGGCGGGTTCGTTGTCGGATGTAGTAGCGGTATAGCTGCTAGTGATGGTAGCGAGGAGAAGTATCCGCCTGATGTTCTCTTTTTTTACTCTCTTGGCTCCTTCTCCTGAGACGATAACGCGCTACCGGAGGTACGCGGGAGAGGGTGTAAGAGGCCAGCGTAGTCACGCCATGCAAGGAGCTGCTCAGCACGGAACAACTTGTTCCTGAAGAGAAACTACCTACAAACATGGAAACAGCAGCGAACTCGAGAATGATCGAGTACGCTCCACACGGAAGAGCGTCTGTTCGCCCGTAGGCTGCTCGGTCAGCGAGTGATTTCAGCTGCTGGCCCGGCGCTTCGCCTGTGCGACGTCCACCGGGCTCGTGCGGGGCGGCGTCTATT
This sequence comes from Galendromus occidentalis, assembly GCF_000255335.2. Taxonomy (NCBI): domain Eukaryota; kingdom Metazoa; phylum Arthropoda; class Arachnida; order Mesostigmata; family Phytoseiidae; genus Galendromus; species Galendromus occidentalis. Next base: position 395,828 of record NW_003805171.1, on the reverse strand, counting down.
TCGCGTCGCGACCAACGAAAACACGCCGCGAGTCTCTCGCTTTCGGGCGAGGGACTCTCGACATTATTGAGAACGTTCCCATTCATTCCCACAACGTACTGAACGTACTACGTAGATACTCACTTGCTCGGAACTCGTGTTTGACTTCTGCTCCGAAGATCGTTCGTGACGAATGTGACCGATTCGCCAATCTATGGTTCGAGCGCGCGAGCGACTGGAACACTGCTTATCGCTCACGGTTGCGAGAGCGAAGGAGCGGGAAGCAGAGACGGCGGCGTCGACGACGCCGACGTCATTCGTTCGAGTCAGTTGAGGGAGTTTGGAAATATTAAATAACAATAATTGGATTTCATGGCTCTCCGTGGCTGAACTCGCGTTCTGTCGCGGTCTCGTGACGTGTTACCCAATATGGATCAGGAAGCGGTCGTGCGTAACTTTTTTTACGATTCGGCAACCGCAAACCTGTGCGCGGTCGACCTCTGTCGGTCGGACGCGCGGGGGAGCGAACGTGCGACCGCGCGAAAGGGAAAATGGGTTTTACTCGGCCAGAAAGTTAGAGCCTTAGTTAGTTGATGAGGCTGTCTGTCTGAAACGGACCGTCGTCGTTCAGAGACAAAAGGCAGTGAAGGAGCCTTGAAGTTTTGCCCGATCTGATGTGAGCTGGCGGCGGCGTCGTCGTCGCCGCGGTGGATACTTCTCTCGGTGTTGCTGTTGTTGGGGCGGCGTCGGCTCCGGTGGTGGTAGTATCTACCACCGTTGTAGCAGTCGTCGTACATTAGAGCTCTTTGAGTCGTTACGACGACGTCGACGACGAGGCTGGACTGCTACGGCTGCTGTTCTGCGGTGTGGGGAAGGCAGTACGACGGAAAACAGGAAGGAACTGGAGTGAAGAAGACGCAGAAAACGGAGACGAAGACCAAATGGGAGTAGCCGGCAACTGCTGTTCCTCTCTCGTTCGGTGATATGGTGGCTACCTCGCGGTGAGCTCCGGTCCTCGGGCCCGTGTAGCTTGGTCGTTCGCTAGCTTGCTCGGTATTGTAGTCGAGCACTGTGGCTGGCTGGCCGACCAGTACCACCGTCGTCACCGGTGGATAGCTGCGCGGTGCGGTTAAATATTTACGGACGCTCACCGCGGGCTACCAAGCTCTCTTCCAGATCTTTCCCTCCAACGCTCGCGCGCTTACACTCACTTATACCTACTACTACACATGCGAGCGACGAGACGAACGGATGGGGGAATGGAGGAACGCACGAACAAACGAACGGGTGGACGAACGGATGAGGAGCGAGACGAGCGAGGCCTCAGCAGACCTCGTGAGCTGGAACACGAACCGCGAAGCCAACATCCACCGAGATCTCCGCTCGATTCATCGAGCTCTCCGAGTTCTTAAAGAGAGGAAAGTCTACCTTCCAAATAAGATCTCGGTCGTCCTTCCGTGTAGGAGAACTCCGACGAAATGGGCCACCGTATTTCCTCTAATTCAATTAGAGCCTGCCCTCCAATTTTTCCAACAAGATTGGAGGAAACCGCACGCTTCCAGATATGAGTCGAGCAATGGCGGAAAAATCATTCGTGTCAACGAGTTAAGGACGATGAGGTATGATTACGAGTTCCATCGATCCATACCTGTCTAATCATGTATGGACACTACGAGTACTTTATCCGCGATTTTTCGTCCGGGTCCTGGGATGCCCCTCGATCTTTCAATGCTTCCAGGAGGTGCCCTTCCACCGCAGCCTGCCCTCCCTATCGACCATGCCCGTCGGTTCGAGGGAATACGGCAAATGGAGCCAGGAATGAATGGTACGAACCGAAGCATGAAGGCTGGGTTAGGAATCGCAATCGGTCGGTGCTCTGCGCTGCAAAGCAATCGACATTTAAAATTCAATCTAAGCGGTTAGGCTCGAAGTGAACGAGTGCTTAGTGAGCTGCAGGCCGCAGGTGCAAGGCGCGAGCCTTTTCTTCTTCGGCTCCCGCAAGGAATCTTCGGGGCGACCAAATGAGCATTCGTCAGATTGAGAAAAGCTTGGAGCTCTCCAGATCATCATCGAGGAAGGCGTGATCCATCGAAATTGAATGATTGCCGGGGCTGGAGCTCGACGCGGAATCGACTGTGATTCGGCGCTATAATTATCATCGGGTGGGACATCGATCAATATCATACGGAGCCCAGAGGTAATAAGATCCGCTCTCTGAAAGAATTGAAGCCTTGCGATGCCGTAAGCAGCAGGAGAATTCCTTGCTGCGAGGCAACTTCAACCAGAGAACTTTGCTGGGTACGGCCGTCGACCCATGGATTCGCTCGCCGATGATTTGAGCTCAGTTTCGATTACACGTGGAGATGAAGCTTCCCGACATCTATCGGCGGGCTCTCAACTGACGGGAATAGAGTTCTCGAGTAGTACTCCGGGGAGATGGGTCCGTTCACGGAAATATCCGATAGAGCGAACCAATTGAGTAGGCGACCTCGAACCGCAAGTTACTCATTGTGACTGATCTCCTGATCGGCCTGTTCCGACGCCTCACGACGATCATGGCGGACCGAAGTCTCCGAAGAAGGTCTGGATCGTGGATCGATGATGAACGAGTGGAAAATCAATCCAGCGTCAACGAGTTTTCTTTGCTGTGACTACGCATCCTTCCTCGGACCTGTATCACACGAGCCACAATAATTAGTTCCGATGCGGACCGTATCCGACGTTCGGAACCACGGTCGCCGTCACATAGCTGGGCTGCAGACGAATCTGTAAGTTGGGACACGCACTACAGAATCTACCCGAGCGACGCGCCGATGTTATGGACGTCAAGGATGATCGAGTTTTAATTGGGTTTCATGCATAAATTGAGCATGCAGCGGGTCCCGGGCGATCTAAATAATTGCGGTACGAGTCGGCGAGCGCTCCGCAGTCGACGGTTCGTTTCGTCGGGCCTTGTTCGTTTGCTTCGGCCCTCTGCCCACTCCCAGACATGCGCCTGCGAATCGTTATGCACACTGGACGATTCGCGCGCATCCAATGAGCTCCGTCGCGATAGTTATAATTTGTTTCCATCCATTCGACTCACTAGGGCTGGTAGTCCACGAGGCTTGACGCCCTTCCGTAGGGCTCCGACAGCCCAGGGAAGCCCACGGTCTCGCTCTCACTCAAGAGAAATGAGTAAAAGAGGGGAGATATCTCTTCGTACGGCGGCGGGTACGCAAGAGGAACCCGACCAGCAAGAAGCTTCAAAAAGTGAGCAGAGCCGCCATTAGGTCTCCTTTGTCGCTGTCCCCGGTGCTTTCCACGACACGGTGGTCTGAAACCGAATGAAAAAGCGGAGAACATCGAAGAAGGTGCTGCGGCGGCGGCTCGTTCGCTCCGATCCGGACGTCGTGACTTCTCAACGAGAAAACCATCATGACGTATCGCTTGTTCCACGCTTTTCCTTTTCCTTTAGCCTGCCGGCCACATTCGCTTCGCCGGGAGAGTTTTTTTCCGTAACAGTTTGTGTCGAACGGGGAAAAAAACCGAGACAGCATAGATAGATGTCCGGGAGTAGGCTGGCAAGGGTACGCCATAGACCGCAGGACAAAATCAAATCAAGATCCACGCCGGCGACATTGACGCCATCCAGTAAGCGAGCGATCCGACCAGTCGACTGCTATCCAGCCGGCCGACCCGAGCCAACGGTCTGGAGCGACAGTTGGGCAAGCGAGTGGCCAAACAAAGGCTGGGAACAAGGCCCGAGTCAAGGCCATCCGAGCGACTCTCTTCCGGCGAACAGTTGCCAAACAACTTGTGGCGCTCCCAAGCCCGAGCTCCCTGATGCTCCGCAGCATGATTGGTGTCGCATATCGCTCCACAGCACGCCGTTCCTTCTTGGGATTCATGAACACACAAGATCGATGGTGCAGGGGAGACAATTTTTTCAGTCAATTCATGAGCATGCGAGGCGTTCCACGGCGGCCTCATCCGTTGTTCCGTTCGAAGCGGGAGGAATAATCGTGATACGACGATCCTGAGTGAGTAGTTCTGGAAAGGCCGATGACAGCTCCGTGATAGTCGATTCCTTGGAGAAAATATATCGACGCTCTCTCTGCTCTCGAGCCCCGAACGCGGCTCCGCGGAGGATCAGTTCACTCACTGTATGAACCGGAGTCGAATGATTTCGAGGATTTCGCGATGTTTCGGCTCTTTTTGTCTGCCTTCTTGAAGAAAAGCTCCCCGTCAGAAATGATTTGCGACATGGAATGACTTGCCGATTTCTCTCGCGGTCAGCGACAAGCTCGCTCAGTTACCGTGGACACTGGCTCGCAAGAACCACGAGCATGAAGCTCTCGAGGAAGATGAGCTCTCGCATTGAGAAACGTTTGTCATTTATCATCGAGCCAGGCCACGAAAAGACTTTCTCAATTCGAACGAGGGTGCGAACAAGATGAATTAAAAAAATTCCTAGAACGTCAACATCCGATCGGAATGGCGGAATTCACTGTGGAGAGGAGGAAGCTCATCCCAGAGGATCGTGGCCTGACGAGAGCGATTCTGCGAAACATTCGACCTCCGTAAGGCTTGCAGACGCAACGAAACTGCCGGAATGGGTTGCGAGATTTGTCTGACAGCTTGTTGAAAGGCGGCCGCTCTGAATACCGTATCCCGCGAGCAGCAATGCAAACCGGTAGGTACATAGAATGTGTCCGAGCATTTATTCTGCGCGAGTGGAGGGAGCCGACGAGGGGGAGCGTCTCGAGCTCGCCGAGTTGATGCACCGCGACTGGAACATCGACGCGAACGTACTTCACCTCCCAGCGGCATTCCCCAGCCCCACCACGGAAAAAGAAAGATATCTCTCTGATGAAAGTCTCACGTCTATAAAACGGATGCGCTCCTCCCAAGAGCCTACGGGAAGGAGAGGATCCTCTCCGTTTTCCGAATGGAACGAGGTTCACAAACAGCATCAGGAGGAATGGCGACGGACGGTGAAGGAATGGTAAATGGAAGAAAACCGCTCGGCACGATAGGGGAAAAAACCGGAGAGGACGGAAAGGAACACCGTGAATTATTGAGTAGGCTTTCAAATTCTTCGCCTTGCCAGAGGCTGGAGAGTCGCTCGCCAAGCTAGCCAGCCAGCCAACCAACCCACCCACCCGCCGGCGCACCGGCCAAGCAGCCCTCCGTGGTAGCCCGATCGAGCTCTCTCTACTCCTTCCGAGTCGGACTAGATGTTCTTTTCGGAGGAATATCCGAGCACATTTAAATTTGATTCACTCCTTCCGAGGGACTTCGAAGTTCGGAATAACTGATGACTGGACTGATGGACTCTCGGCTCTATACAGAGCACCGAATGCGCATAGTAGAGACCGAACCCGTGGTGAATGCTCTCGTGAACGCCAATCGTCTCCTCCCGCTGTTCCTCGATTAATATTGACAGCTGACGCACCAGCCCTGGCCCTGATTTCCTCCAATGACCGTGAGAAAATTACGCATCGTCATGTTTGCCCACAATTCCATGCGCGCATGTGCGCCTCTCGTGGGCTCCATTCAATATGAGTCAGCCGAACTGACCCATTGCGCAACAGAAGAGATGGACGTTATTCATACGCGTGGCTGGGCCCTCGGGTGGTTTCTTTCCAGTTTCTTTCCGGGCAAGAATGTCGCCGTCCGGGACAGGGCAGCTGCTGCATATTGAATGTATGGCTCGACTCTAGGCGGCTTGCCGGGTCGCTGTTGTTGGCCAACCGTCCCGAGCTCCGAGCCGTGGTCGAGGGAGCGGGGATTTCAATTTCCGGATCTTAGCCGTCAGCACTGTCGCTAGCAAGTCGGTCAGCTACTCGTCTTACGGTGCCAGTCGAGCAGGTAGGTCGGCGCTGTGAATTCAGCTTTCCTCCGGCGGCGGACGAAGGTGGCTGGTCTTCTTCCTTCTCTTTCGTCATCCGTCAAAATCCGCCGCGACTCGCTCGTCGCACGAACCCGCGGAGCTCTCCTCCGACCGTTGCTCGGCCCTGGCCGTCGTGGGAGCTGAACCCAGCGCCATTATGCCGATGACTCCGTCGGGACGACATGATCCTGCAGCTTCGTCATGGTCCTCGGTTCGAGCAGGATGCGCTCGCTCGTATGTGAACTCGGGACAAGCACACCTTCACTACAAACAACAAAAATAACAGCGGCAGCAATAAGAATAACGACGACCGGGACTGCGGTGACGACGAACCCAATCCCACAAACGCATGGCAGACGTCGAGAAGGGCGTCTGAACAGAACCTGAATACTCTCGGAACCGGGCCAGTCTTCGTTGCCAAGGCGGAGTAGGGAGCGATGTGGAGGAACCACCCACGGTCTTTCCGCAGCTCATCGACACCGAGAAGTTCATCATCGAGATACTTTCGAAAGAAAGCAGAAGTCGAACAAGAGAGACAACAGTTGTGAATCCCGCGAAGGGAGAGTGAAATTTCCTGTAGGTATTTCCAGCACTGAAGGAGCACAACAGGAAGTCGAGCCTCCTTCTGTTCTACCTCATAATAATAATAATTGATGAATATATTGACCGCCCCTGCCCTGAGGGCCAATCCATGCAATCAGTCCGATACCCTTGACGGAAACTCCGTCGAAAGGGCGAGCGACAATCGAGAGAGTCCAGAATGAATCCGCGAGACATAAGCTCAAGAGAAGGAATCAAAGAGATCTTGACCTCTGGGGGCAAGAGCCCGTTCCTTCCTTCTCCTTCGGAAGATCCCCAGACATACATCCGTTTGTCTAGAACTCTCGGGGAACATCCCTGCATGATGGGAGACAATCCCACCAGGAATGATGACGACCGACACAGCGACCGGCCCAACGACGAGCCGTCCGACCGGATCGGCTGTCAACAACAGATCATGACAATCTCTCCCGGTCGACCGTTAAGTAACCGACGACGTGGCAGAGGCGAAGACAGGGGACGGATTTCTGCCTGCTGCTCTCCTTCTCTCGACTCCGCGTTTCGTGACGAGGTTTCCCAGAATCAATTTCTTCCATCAGCCCCAAGGACGTCAGCTTGGAGAGACGCGTTCAAAAACAAGGAATAAGGACTACAGCACCGAGACGAAACCACTCGAATCTGTCGCATGAACGGAACTTCGGCTCTGTGCGGATGCATCCGATCCCGAGGCAGAACTCACAAGTCTCGCGATTGCGTAAAGCAGGCGGAAAATATTCTATTCATGACAGAAAGAATCCGGAGAATACGAAATCCCTGTTCGATATAGCATCGTCAGTCAAGAAAGCAGATGGGAACTTCCCGAGACGCTACGGAAATCCTGCTATGGGGAACATTTTATGCCTTATCGGTTTCCGGCTCCAGAAGATCGGTTTCAATTGACGGCATCGACTCGCGCGGTTCTCGGGTGTTAAGGGGGGAGGGGAGGGGGGCGGGGTGTCCACGAAGCGGCGAGGGGGAGGCTCCGAGTCTCTTCGGCTGTCAGGTGCAAAAGAAGCGGCTAATGTAAAAGCCCCGATGGACACGGAGAGTCGTATGTTACCTAAAGAACTCGCTCCCTCGCTGGTTCCGACGACACCATTTTGCCCACGTCTATGGCCGCCTTTATCGTGAGCGGAGTGTGACTATAAATTCAATTCTCCACGGACAAAAGATCCCCTCGGATCTTTGTGGCTGCTCGCTTTTATGGCCTTGCGCTCCCCAGGCGAAAAGCTCGCCAGCTTATCCATTCGTTCCAAGTGTTCGAGGACGATTAGGAACCCGAGGAACGTTAACGGTGCTCTCTCGGCGGTCCCACACCGTCTGTCAAAGTTAGTCCCACGCCAATAAACCGCAAAAAGTCGATTGCTGTACCTGGGACGATGTTCGCTCCGTTCGTTCAGCGTTCCGCGAGGAGCCGGGATGCTTCCCTTTTGCACTCTCGTCCGACTCACGCAGTGATTTTTGATTGCGCAACCAGAAATCGAACTCGAATAGAGGCCGTTCAGTGATTTCCGAAAACCTGTCGCTGCGCAGCGTGCTTTCCCTCAATCGAAACCTTGGCGTAGGCACGTCGTATCCGATACCGAATTCATCGGTGAAAGAGCTATCACGGCTGAAACAAAGGCGTCCATCAGAAGGATTCCCCGCTCTACGAACAGTCATTGTCCTTCTCTCTGATCCGGCCGGCTAGTCATAGCGATGGTGCGGAGTTGCATCTCTAGGAGTCTATTTCGGGTTGGCAAAGTTCAGATATTCAATTTGGCATCATCGCCGAACTGGGCGTCGGTGCCCGACGTTTCCATTGAGAATCGATCCGAGCATGGTTCATCATCGCCTCTCCGAACTGAGGCGAAGCGGAATATAATTTTCCTGCGGGTAACTACGAGCACGAGAGCCGAATAGAATCGGTGGGCGCGAACAGGTTCGTGGCTCGATTCAGTTTACGTCTGCTCCTGAAGCCGCCGGTCCCGAGGGAGGCTCTAATCGTCGCCGGATAGATCGTAGCCGTAGACGTTTACGAGGAAGAGCGGGCTCTCACTTTCTCGCTCTTGTTACTCAATTGAAAAGCAGCTGGGCGTGGACAAAAACAAACGAGTAAACAATCGATTCCCGACACAGTCAATGAATCTATGACGGATCCGCCGCTTGCGACGTGTTTGTCGAGAGCGAACGCGTCTCTCTCTCTCTCTCTCTGTGTCCGTGCAGAACGCGACTGTGGGCACGCGAAGCGGCAGGTGGAACGAGCTGAAAAACAGAACGACGAGCACTCCCGGTGAAAAGGTTCCTGCTGCGTGTTGATTCTTGCCTTGAGAGAGCGCCTCGCCGTCGTCCGTCCGTCGGTGAGTTCGCCCGTCTGCCCGCCCTCCTGCCGATCGAGTTAGCTGATTGTGAGTGAGCGGGAACGTCCCCTCGAGGGAGTTCCGACCGACCGATGAACAAACTGCCCCGGTGGATACCGAGCCGGCCAAGTGACAGATTCACATCCCTCTCTCTCTCTCTCTTTGAGCAAAACTGAGACGACCGAGGCGGAGAGTGCGACGACATTGGATCTAACCTCGGCGTGCCTCCCCCGACCGGCCACTCCTCTCACCGCAAGGACGTCGACCATTACGTAATCAACGACTGTCCCCGACTCCGTGCGTCTGAGAGGGCGAGAAGGATGAGCCATTCTCCCGGAGCCTGTCAACTCGGGCTTGTTGCAGCGGCTCCACTAGAAGGCACGCGGGGAGAGCCTGGCGGAGCGATTCTATGGGGGGAATGGATACCGGGGGTGACTCTTGAAAAGGTCCGAGTGGATCCATGTGGATGCCTACCGAGCTCAGAGAGGATCCATGGGAGGGGAGAGGAGGGGAGGCGTGGGGAGGAGAGGGGGCGAGGGGCGAGGGTAGCTTCCCTCGTTTCGGGGGTTTAATTCAATTTTGCTGCGTCGTCTCCGCTGGCTGCGGCGGCGTCTCGTCGGACAGCGAACGACGCCGTACCCCAACGCGGCGGTCTCATCGGATCCAAAACGACATCCAATGGGAGGGAATCACACAAATTACGTTTGAAGCCTTAAGCTTCCGGAGGCAACTGCTCGTTTTACGGAAAACGGAAGTGGATGCCAAAGTAACCGCCGACGTTTCTATCTGAGCCTGCGAATCGATTCGAGTGTTTATCGAGAATGATGACCTTGCCATTTTTCGCGCCGCCCGACGCTCCATCCGATACTTGGAAACACTCCGCAGCGAGCCCGCTCGCTGTTTTCGGTGGGTGTCGGTCGGCAGGACGCACGACGACACCCGCCCTCCCCCTACTCCCCCCTCGAGCTTCGGCTCGACTTTCGCCTGTGGAAGGACCGGCAACAACTGGGATGACTTGCTCGTCAGTCGGCTCACCTTTCGCGAAACGAGTCCCCAACAGAGTTTGAGAACAACTCGGTGAACCGACCGTCTCCGGAACGAGGAGTCGCCTATCCGGGATCCAGTTCCTTTAGAATTCCGTCGACATCCGGCTCCAGGATCAAGGACCACTCCTGGTCGATGCCCTCTCGTTCGATTGGTCGATGCGGAACGAAGAAGCGACGATTTAGATACAGAAGCTGATCCTGAATTCGAGGTCCGCGGAGACCGAACGTTGTCGACCGGAGTCATGTTTGTACACCGCTGGGCATCGTGGCAATGCGGAGATCATACTCGAACAGTGCGCGCATTCGGGGAGCCTTGCGACGCATGAACTCACGTACACGGGACGCAAAGCGAGTCCGTGCGTAGTCATGTATGCACTACCGTCGGTACGTGTTGTATGTTCTGTGATGGTTCGTGTTCCGGGAAAACTTCAGCGAGTTGTTAAGTGAAGTGTCTTTTTCTGAAAACCGGAGCAGGTGAGAAGAGGAGAGGCGGCGACCGCGAGACCGAGAAATAGAGAGAATCGTTCTTCCCTCGTTCTCGACGATTGTCTGCTCGTCGGTCTGTCCGCCCGCCGCATCAGACGTGGAGGAGAAGCGGGCCAGGGCGAAAAAAACGTGAGGGAGAAGAACAGAGGCGTGAGCGCAGTTTTCCGAGGCTATCTTCTACCTTTACCTTTCCGCATTGAGTTGCAGACTGAATCGCGTTAGATTGTCTTACTGGCTCTTGCCTAGTCGGTATGGCTGGCCGTCCAGCTCGCTCGTTCGCTCTTTCACCCAGTCAGTGACTGGCCGCGCTTAGCCAGTTTGGTGGGCGTAAATTATTCAACGAAGACTAATATTCAGCCGACAGCAGTAGCGGCGGCACTTGCGGCGGTATCTGCGGCAGCAGTTGCGGCAGCAAACGACGTGGAGTGTGCGGCCCGGATGGCATATTGTATGTATGTACTCCGGTTCAGGCTCGATCATGATTCCGTCAAAAATTAGAAGCGCCATCCGCGACCTCCAACCGACACCCGACTGTTTAGTGAGGTCAGCTGCGGACTCGATTCTGCATCAACGATCCGTTCGCCTTCGGCACGAGTCCGACTCGCTCGAATGAGGAGTTTATAGCACACGAAGAGAACCCGTTTCGAGCGGATCCGCGGTCCAAAATTGCTGCTCATAATCTGACCGTGCACGACCAGGCCAGTCAGCTGCTGTCCGACCGTGCGCGACCGCAATCCAACAAAGTCCGACAATCGGATCGAGAACGATTGATAAAACTAGGACCCAGAGCGTAGCGACGTCCCAGCAGACGGCGGCGGCGGCGGCGACTTGATCGAGAGCTCTTCGACCTGGCAAAGCATTGGATTCTATTCGAAATCGTCCACAGCGAGATTCGGCTATTCGAGCCGTTCGATTCGTGTATTCAATTCCGAGTTTGCCTAATCGTCGTGAATCATTGAGTCGGCGCGTTGAGACCCCAGAGAGCAGAAGTGGAATATTCTCTTCTCGCTGACTACCTTCAACCTTGGAGGGTTAGCGCCCCCACCGTTTTCGGCTTTGCTGCTCCGACTGCCGAGACTGCTCCGGAGATGGGACGTGAGGTTCAGGGGCTGGGACCGGCAGCGGAGGCGACAGCGGCGAAGGGGAGAAGAACGCGGCACGAGACAACAAAGATGACGACTGCAGTGAACGGGACGAACGGATGGTACAGGAGACGACAAGCTGGGATTCGAAGGGGGGGGGGAGGCGGAGAATTTCGCAAAAGACGTTAGCGACTGAAGTACGTCAAGGAGGAACACACGAGTCCCAGCCTTCCCCGAGCACGGTTTTCAGCCATTGGCTTGCTCTCGAGTCTTAGCTTGTCTGTCGAGTCGCCTTCCTCCGGCTCTCCCTGAGTACTCCTGTTAGCTGTTTTGAGTTCCCCTCCTGCCAGGGATTGTGACCGAGGCAGCTCTCGGGTTCTGCGAAAGGTTCTGCAGCTCGGCCGAGGTCGCTTTGTGGGTTTTCGGCCGCGTGAGCGTGAGGCCCCACTAAGCCGTTCACGGGTGCTCCTTCTCGTTCCTTCCGGAATCCAGTAATCGTCGTCGCCCTGTGGCCCTTTCCGGCTCCCACTCGCCGTTTTCTGCTCTTTTCTGACTCGGATGGTGTTCTCGAAAGGAGCACTTGCACCGGTTCATCCTGCTCCTCGACTAAGCCGCGCTGGGCCGAGCCATGCCTGAGCTAATGCCGCCAGAGTGGAAACGAGCCGAGTATGTTCTTCATGAATGAATATTAAGTCAACCGCTGGCTTCAGCCGTCCGCTCCAACCGCTGCTTCCGACCGCGGCCAGCCTCTTCGAGCTTGACCCATGGCTCGAGTTTCCGCGACGGCCGCCCTCACCGCTGATACCGTCGGACACAAACGCCACTGACGCAGAGCAGAGCCCGCGTGGCTTATGAGCTCACCCCTCGAGCATGGAAGGGAAGAACGGAAAAAAATGAGAAACCTGTCGGCTAACCGGTTCCTTCGAACGCTCCAGCGAGCTCAGCGAACTTCCGACGGAGGGGAATTGAAGGCAAGAGATTCTGTGTCGAACGAGGGAAATAACTCCAGGGAATCGGCTCACCGACCGAGTGACCGACTCGTTCAACCACGTGAATTCTCTCCGGTCCTTCACAACTTTCGCTCGTTCTCAGCCGACACGGCCCGAGCTGGGCAACGTGGCCCAGTTCCCGTTGCCGGGAAAAACTGCAGAACCCGATCTCGATCCACTCCGGTATTACATTTGCTTCCGAGATTATCGTGGCCGGAAAAACATCGCTACATTGGAATACCTCGCACACTGCGGAGGAGCTGCAGGCGCGGGCAGGTCGACCGGCGCGGCTCAACAAGTCGCCGCGCCGGCTGTACTCCCGGCTCCGTCCCACGGGCCCGGGGGGGAGAAAATTTCCGGGAGGGCGCCCGGACCACGGAGGAAACGAGGGCGGCCAGCCATCGAAAGCCTCGTCTCGAGGAAAGCATATGAGAGAAGCGGAATCCGCAGGACAGGCGGAATCGGAGGCGATCCAGAGAAACGTCTGCCGCCTCATCATAGCGAGGAATGAGGCTCGCGTGTGATGCGAAGTGACGGGAGCGAACATGGCGGCCGTGTGCAGCTCCAATGATGCTGGCTGACAGCGAAATTGAAGCTTTGCCGTCTTCGGGCGTTCCTTCAGATGTCGTTATCTCCGCCATTTGCTTTCCCCTGCTCAGCGGCGGTATCATCGAGAAAGGCGAGCAACAGTCGCGGGGGAGCGATTTCTTTCCTCAGAGTTTCTCCGTGTACGGGAACGGACTGACCAACTTCTTGTTCAGAAAACCGCGCCGGTTTCCTCAAGCTGACTGAATAGACGAGGGAAGCGTAAAAATCACTCTTACCATTGCCGCTAATGTCCGCGACGTGCGCTACGGCAAAAAGTTGCGAACGACCACGTTCAATTCTGAGGGACGACATGCGAAGTTTGAGCGAAAGACGGATGTGTAAAGGCGGTTGGGTGGGAAGAGAGTCACTCTGGCGGTAGAGAGACATGTAAAACGACCAACCGGGGGTCATTCAGACCGGGCGTCGTTTTTTCCCGTCATTTTCCGCTTTCCCTTCGGAGGACTGACTCGGACTCTTGGAAGGAGCCGGGATCGCTTGTCGAGCCCCGGTCGGGGTTGTCATCGTCTGCCGTCGGTTTTTCCCCTTCTCGCGATCCGAGTCCCAGCCTTTTGCAGAAGAGCGATCCGTCCGAGATCACATATGAGGATTCCGGACAACTTTCTGTGCCAGAAGTTCCAAACCGACAAAGAGCTCAGCCTCTAGTGACCTTTGGGGTAGACTCGCTTTTCTATGTCTAGATACCTCTCCCGCCCCCCCCCCCTCCTTTGCGGAAACCCGAGAGAAGATCTGAGGATACGACCCTCGACCTACGTTGCTTCTCGATGTACGGAGGGAACGGTCTTCCTCGAGTGACCGAGCCGTCGTGGCCTTGCTCTTGCTCGCCTCGACGGTTGACCAGCGGCGCGGGTAACACGGTGTAAACCTGAAACGCCCTAGCGATCTCGTTCAGCGGATAAATGGCTGACAGCGTGCTTGTTGGATGGATGCTCGGATGGATAACTGGATGGCTTCCCTTCCACCGTGCCTAACACCTTATTCACCCGTGGACCGCTCGCCGGGGAGAACGTCGAAGTTTTGGAGCTTGTCGTCGTGCCAACGGGAGCTAGTCAACGTTTAACTAGACGTTGTCATTACTGCTGCGAACAGCTGCGCCTCCTCGCATGCTGCTCTTTCCTCAGCGTATTCTCCGCTGCCGCCACCGATGCCCTCCATCCGAGCGGCAGGAGATCCAGCTGCCTCCGCAACAAGTTCCAGTCTGATTACGTGCTCAGAAAGCGCGACAACGATTATGATCGCGGTGCGTGAAACAATTCCATCTCTTGGGTTTCTCGCTCGCTCGCTCGGTCGTTCGCTAGCTCTTGCTACTCGCTGAATGTCCGACGCATGCGACCCATCGCTCCGCGGGAATGAATCGACAAGGTGCGAATAACCATTCTGCGCTGCCGGTCAAACGAATCTTCATCGGCGAAGATGCGAAAGCCGCTTGTCTTCAGCAGGTGATTCTCCTCGATCGTTCTTCTCTCATGACAACAAACTCTCTGAAAATTATCCTTCCACGAGTCGTTTGACATGAGTCTGATGAATTGTCTGTTCCGGCTCGAAATATCCGGATCGAGTTAGCAGCATATTGGATCCCGAGTTCAATCGGTCAGCCCCTTGCGAGCGGACGTCGACCACATGGGCAAGGAGAGCATTATTCAAAAACCTGACAGCCGCAGTATCATGTCCGAATGATTTTTCTAGACGACGTTATACAACAGCTGTTGCAGCCACGGGCCATAGGAATTGATGAAGGAAACGAAATTTTTCGATATGGAGGTATAAATTCTGCTCCCGGGAAAAGAAAACATGTACGTATCACTGGAGAGGATTTCCATCGCTCTCTCAATTTTTTCCTCGAGGATTGTATCCCTCTGTTATCAACCGAGTGCTATTTTCTGCATCGAACCCTCGCTCCGAATGACGGCACCCTCCCGGGAGACCCGCTAATGCTGCGATTGCGGTCGTTCTCCCTCCGGGGTGCTGTGCGAGGATTCCCTAGAGGAGCAGACGTGTGTACGGGTTCGCGTCAACTTTCTCAAGTGAGCAGAGGTGGATGAATGAAGACGGCGAAAGAGAAGAAAGCAGGCGGCTTAGCAGGTGCAATAGTGGCTCACCGAGGAACTAAGTGTCTGTGCGGCCGAAGGCGTGAAACGTTCCTCTTGTCCATCGAGTCCAGGAGCAGGAACGGTGAGAACATTGGACCTGGATTCAGGGTGGGGGAATGCGGGCACAAACATCGAAATCGAGCGCTGAGCTCAGAAGAAGAGCATGAAAGTTATTTTCCTCAGTTTCATCATAATATTACACTCTAAGAATGAGGCCGCGCGCTCCCTATGTTCTCAACTCGTTCGCTGCGTTTCGCAATGTGAGAGAGGTCTCCAGGCCCTCGAGAGTACTTTGGAGAGGGAGTTCCCGAATTAGTCGTGTTTGAGGGAATGTTCCCGCTCGATTCAATTAATCGACGAGTTGTAATGAGAAGAGCTCCGCAGCTCCACGGAGTACCCAGGGAATCGCTCTGAGCGGAGGAGCGACACAAGAGGAGCTATTGCTTTCAACTCCGTTGATCGCACGCGAGCAGATCAATCAGGGGAAAACGGGTTCCGTAGGTTCGATTCGCAGTTAATTACGGCCGCTTCTCCGATCGATAACGCTTTTGGAATTCCGGAAAGATCTTGTCCCAACATATTCAGGTTTCACAAGGTTGCTCGCTCAGGTGCTGCCTTAGTGCCTCCTGCCCCCTGGGTCGCTGTACGGGCATATCCTGCTCTCCCTCCCCACCTCTCCCTCGCCTGCTGTGTGTATCTCTCACTCACTCACTCACTCAGCGGATTCTCGATCCCCAAACCAAAAGCCACGGCAGCGTTACCGGGGTCGCTCGGTACCGACCGAAAGGAGGGAATACAGCGGACTAGAAGAGGTTTCAGGGGGCGAATGGAAGCTCGGGAGTTATCCGAAAGTGTCAGCATGGAATTTGTATCAGTTTCTCCCCGATCTTGACGGTCGGGGAAACGCTTGTGTGTGATGTGCAGTTGTCGAGTCTTCCCCATTCAGTGTTACCGGATACAGGAGGGAAGACGAAAAATAAAAATTAGCTTCCCCTTCCCAGGGATTCGACTGGACCTCCGAGTCGCTGAAATATTTCTCGCGCCGATTACTTCGGTCGCTCGGGGTTCCACCGGGAGCTGGAGTTCGGCGATTAAAGTTTGGATCTCTGGACAGTGACTTGAGCTGCTCGATTGAGCTTGTTCATTGCGAGCTGTTGCCTCCATCGCCGCTCGTCTCTTTAGAGATTCCAGCGCACCCAATTAATGCGCGCAGCCGAGCCCAGATCGACAACGGTTGAAGTTGCAAAAACTCCGGTCCGCTGTGACGAAAGGTGATTCCCTGCGGTGATTGTTCGCTGTTGCTTCCGCAGCTGACGCAACCGCCGCCGGTTTTGCTCGGCTGACGCTTCCGTTTTTCGCATATCCATCGTACATAGTGGATCACAAAAGACGGTTTGTGTGGTTTTCCGCTAGGAAATATCATCTTTCTCCCCCGGACAGAGAGTCCGAGAGAAAGCACCGCATCCTCAGCCGGATGTGCGCCTAGTTTGTTTGAATGATCCAGAACCCAATGGGGAAGGAAAAATCTTGCAGCGAGCAACTTCAGGGCCAGCACACCGATACAGTCCGATCTCGGAAAATCACCCATATTCATCGCTCTACTCCTGTGCAAGCATCATCCGATGCGTTCGGGATCTTGAATTCTGTTCTAATGCCGGAAGGTCGCGGTCCCGAGGCTCTGACAACGGGAGGAAGCAAGCAGTAGAGATGGAGATGCCGCGACTCCTGCCTCGGTCGCTCACCAACCAGCGTCTCACTAGCTGCCAGCTGTAGCCGCACGTAACGGGGCGCGCGAAGACGGGAAAAAGTTATATGTCTGGCAAGCAGATATTTTCCATATCGCTTCAATTCCTGAGGATTCCCGTCGAACTGTCACCGGTCGCCAACGGAGCGAGAGCAACCGTACAAACAGATGACTCCCTCCGTCACCTCCAGCTTCACCCAGTCAGTCGTCAGAGATCCCTCGGAGAAAACAGCGAAGGACACGAACTCACTGAGTCAGATACACGGCGCGTTACCCGCAGCGAGGCGGATAGAGAACCTCCAAAACCACTCCATTATGACTCCGTCGCCGGCTCTGAATCGCTGAGGACCTCAATTCGTAGGTCTGGCACATAGCGACCGCCGCCGCCGCCGAAGAAACTTCCTCTGGGGGCTTTCGCTGTTACAGGGAACTCAGTCTTTTTTTCGGTTCGGAATCGGTGCAAATTGAAGTCTAAGATACATCGAATTAGAGTTGCTGACGCTTCTTGTCTTCGTTTATTCATCGATAAGGGCGGCGGCAGCGACTTCGCCGTTGGCTACTGGATGTCGCTGTAATTCATTGCGACAGGACACGGCCGGCGAACCGCTTTGGCTGTATAAGATTCCGCAATAAAGATTAGCCTATTCCGCTTAGTGGCAGAGTCTTCCTGTATATAAACAGTCGTCTCAGCGGCCGATCTGCCTCCTTGTGAGCTATCGAGAGCTACGGAAGACCCGGACAGCAGATCAGACGATCGCACTCGACGAGGAAACACTGGGATTGGAACGAAAGGTTAAGGTCTATTCGTTGTGACCATCAATTGGCCCACGAGAGCGTTGCGACGAATACTTAGGGTGCTTCCATTCAGTTGAGAGATCGGAACCAGGCGGGAGGAAGAGAAAAGCGCGTTGCGATGCTAAGCAGCGGTGGGAAAGTTCGATGGACCCATCCGAGTCGTCGAATGAGCCGATGGATCGGGGGGTTCCCGCGCTAATTATTTCCAACAAAAATCTCCGGTGGAA
Source organism: Galendromus occidentalis (assembly GCF_000255335.2). Lineage (NCBI taxonomy): Eukaryota > Metazoa > Arthropoda > Arachnida > Mesostigmata > Phytoseiidae > Galendromus > Galendromus occidentalis. The sequence goes on along the minus strand of NW_003805171.1, from coordinate 377,991 downwards.
GCAAACCGGAGAAATCCAGTTCGAAGAGTTCTCAAGCAGAGCTGGCTGACTGTCATGAAGCCTCCCGTCATCTGACGCAATGGGGTACCCGAGATAGAGGAAGGGGAAGATTCAACGCGAGAGGAAAATCAGAAACCGTCTCGGATAGAGTTGGAGGATTCTGGCGAGAAAGTCTCCGACGTGTGAACGAAGTCGGGAACTCGCACGAGATAGTCTCCACTCTGTTCCCTGCTGGAATTTTCTCGATCCCACCTGGTCTTCAACCTTTCCTCTTATTCGCTCTTTCCGCTCTGTGCCTATTCGACGCGCTTGCTCGCCTCTGATTCCCCTCAGAGCAGAGAGTTCCTCTAATGGAAGGCACAAATCATTTGCTTTCGCGGCCGTCGTCGCAGCCACTCTGCGAAATCACTCGTACTCAGCTTGATGATGTTTGTCTTTTCACGTCATTTCATCTATGCCGCCCGGTGGGCCTGGCCGCGTGTGAATCTGCGACTCGCTGTTCGAGGGCCGTATGAGGTCGGACGGATGATCGCAGACCTGCCGAAACCTCAGAATATTCAACCACGCTTCCGAAGGAGCTTCGGAAACTTTCCGCTACGCTGCCGCTGGACTAATTCCTCCGTTTTCCGTGAACTATCTTTAACTCCGCTCGGGCTCCCTCTCACTCAGTCCCTCTCTTCCCCCGCGCTGGCTCACAATAATCAGTGGGCGTCTCCGCCAAGTTAGCAGATCTCTTTGTTGATTGCTCTTCCCTTGTCCGTTGAGCGAGCGTCGTTAGGCGGGCGACGATTCCTCCGAGTTTCCGATTACATATTCTGGACTCGGTCTCCGATGTCCTGAGCTCGGCTGATGATCGTCGAGAGCGAGGCCCTTTTTGGAGTGAGGATGAATAGAGTGCAACGCTCGTAAGGCAGAGAGAACAAATATCCCACCGAGGCTGGTTCCCCCTGCCGCTAAGATGTGCTCATACTTTATTTTCATTGTTCCCACAAGCTCTCCCGATTGGTCAATCGGACAGTCGATGTCATTCAGAGAACCAACCTCTCTTGTGTGTGTATACATTCTATCTGGAACTAATTCAGAGTCGAACAAGCGCTCCCTGACGTTGTCCTTGGCAGATGAATCCTTGCTTGTGCTCGAGAAGCTGATTGGCCTCTTCAGCAGGATCAGAGAAAAAGCCGAGCTTCTCCTCTTGAGATTTTTTTCCGAGGATCCGGATCTTTCGTTCGTGCCCCTGCCGATTCTCATACCTGCACCGGGAGACGAATCGAGTGGTATATGTACAAGGGAGATGAGCGCGGAGAGCCAGACATCGGGGATTCAGGAAGACAAAGGGAGGTTTGTTCTGCGTTTCCGGTGTTGTTATCGGAGCTCTTTCCGGGAGACGCCGCACCGGTCTATTCTTCACTCCACATTACGACCGTGTGCAGGATCCGCGCTCTGCACTGCCGTTGTGGCTGTACGAGTTCAAACAAAAGTCCGCTCGCAGCGTCGCACCAGCGGAACGTGTTGTTGTTGTTCCACGGGCGAAGCAGCCGGAGCCAGGTGTCACCCGACGAGCGCATCGCTCGCGTGACTTGCGGCAGGCGCCGGAGCAAAAAACTAGCGATCGGTTTTGGGCAGGGTTCATTGAGTACCTCGCGTTTTGAGTCGTTCCTAATAAGCTTTCGTCGTCGACGGGTCGTCGGATGTTCCCTTCGCTCCATTATGCACTGCGGCGGCCGTCGCGTCGGAGGTGGGCTGCTCAGAGCTTCTTGCGTTGGCTACTTTTCGTCGATCAGCTGATCCGACCCCGCTGCTCTCAAGAAGCCGTATTTGAGGGTGGAATCAATGTAGTGAAGGAATCTGATTGGCGATTCTCCCGATCCGATGATCTTCCCAATGTTCCTCGGGAGCAGGCGGGGAGACCATGCAGTATAGTGAGTCTGCTCCAGGGTTTTTTGAGCTCTTGATCTTCACCCATACGTCCGACGGAACGGAGCTGGGAGAATAATAATTTCAATCGTGAACTTATCCTCCGGAATTTTCCCATGCTCCCGCCCCCTGGGTGTACCGGGATGAGCGCTTGTGGGAACTCGTCCTCACTCCAAAGGTCCCCAACCTTTCTTTTGTGCTTTTCCGGGCTTTTAGCTCCGTTCCTTTGGTGGACCGGACGAGTGAATGGCTGGCGCCCATATTACTCTGTTCAATCCCTTTTTGACCAAGACGCCTTACGAGGTCGACTTTCCACAACTCTATCGGGATGCAGGATAACGAAGGGAGCGGCCAGAAGTCGTCGAAGGATAAGCGTAGGTCGAGCGCACCGGATCAATACAGCCTCAGGCTGTTATCAGAACCTAAATTGCGTCCTGGAAAATCAACGACTGTTCTTTTCCCGCGAGACGCTGACCCTCGAGGGTGCCCGCCACGCTCTTTCACTGTGGGGTTGCAGAGTCTGCACTGCAAAAATGAGCGGAGGTCGCGACAACATTGTTCGCATGAGAAAGCTGTTGTTGTTGGTGTATGTTCCCCCCTCTCTTTCTCTCTCTCTCCGTCGCTCGTCCTCCCTTTCTCCTCGAGTTTTCCCCCTGATCAGCTTTCCCGGTCGAGGCTCCCGCCTCTGCTGCTCACACCCGAGCCCTTCTCCCGGACGGCGCGGCGTCTCGTTCTCTGTTCGCGAATGGGAAACGAATTGTCGGTCCTTTTCTCGCCGGGCTGTTACTCCTACCGGCAGAGGGTAACCACCGTACTCGTCATCATTATTTTTCCCCTCGTTTCCCTTTCACGTCATCTCCTCCACTCCGCCTCTAAACAAAACAGAGCTGAGCGGAGAAAAAATGAAAAACCCTGAGCAAACAAAACCTCGGCCTCGGTCGCCGTGAGCCAACACAGTGGCGAAAAAATCCACTCGATCCGACCGCAGTTGATTAACTTTGCTTGAGAGTCGCCGACAAAGACTATCGCAGCAACAAGTACAGAAAAAACGTGACGGAGGAATAACGACGACATGCGAAACAGCTAACAACAGCATTGACAACAATGGTCTGAAGCAGAATCGATCCCGCAGAAACGACGATTTAAAAAAGATGGGAGAGAGGTTGTAGACCTACTGCCGGATCGTTCCATCGATGGCTCCGGTCGGTTATTGTCAAGGCACCTCCCGTCAGCTTTTGCCGAGGAAGAATTGCCCCGGAAGTCGTGCTGTATTGGGTGATGTTGGCGACAGAAAGCTCAGAATCATTCTCCGCTTTCCTAAATTTTCCGTTTGACGAGAGATGACACAAATTGCGGCGTTCCCCAACTTGTTGTACCTCGAAACGTCTACAACGTCGCGTTTTTGAGGAAGCACCTCCGTTATACGAGGAGCACACCGATCCGCTCGGGCCTCCAAGATTCTTGGAAACGACTCGGTATCCCACTTCAGTGCGAGCGACACCTAGATCGCTGAGTCTCATGAAGAATTGTTCCTCTCGATCTCGGCTCGACCATACTCCTCGTAGCGTATAGTCTTTCAAAGCACAGAATCAGACCGAAGTCTCGACAGGGGAAGAGAAATCTCACTCCGAACCACGGAAAAGAGTCGCCAGGGCATGAAAAAGGCGAATGTCGTCGGGACGCCCGAGCGGGAAAAAGCGATTGAGAGAGACTCGACGGAGATGCATAGCGAGCGGGAGACCTATCTGGCGATCTGGCACTGAGCAGACCTTGAAACGTCATGCGGACGTAAACGATGACTTGCAGCGATGCGTGGAGTGAACGAGCGGTTCCCGAAGTCACCGGAGCAGAAAACCCGAACCGGGTATGCTCGAAATCCGAGGGAACTCATTCAATCCGGATCGGCGAGTGGGGGAAATTCTGGAAACTCACATGCCAGCGACAATTCTCCCCGAGATAGATGCGAGGACCGGCAACAGGGAACAAGGTTTCTGACAGCTGAGAGCCGCTCAGTCCAGCTGGAGACAGGATATTGGAATCGACACTCCCCAAAGATCACGGTCATGTCATAAAGATGGTCAAGATCGCTATGGGTGGCGAGTCGCCGCTTCGGGTCGCTCGTGTATCGCGCGATGGTGGCAGGGCTTCCGTTCGCAGAAGAGTTTCGGCAGCTCGGGTCTCTGACCGTCTCTCCCCTGAAGTCAAGACGAGCTCGACGAAGTCTCCCTGTCTAGCGTCCGACACGTGGATCCGTTGGGATCACACACGGAGCACCTAACACGTCCGTTCGTCGGGAATTCTCCGTGTGCGCTACGAGTCCTTGACAATATTGTAATCAGTCTCCAGACGTCCTTGGACCGCGTAAAACGGGATGTCTCACTCGTTCAGCAGCGCACGGGCAAATCTGAATCAAGGAGCGCTTAGCCGCGACCCAAAACGGAGCACGTAGCGCACGTACGGACTTCACGAAAGCACAATATCCTCCTCCGTCTTCATTCCCGCCAAGTTGGCCAATTGCTCGAGATTTCGCATACAGTTGGCTGCTCTGCATATTTCACGCATCGGGACTCTCGGTTCTCACTTGAGCGGGCATTTATTTATCGGAAAGGATGAATATAAATGGACTGGCCGGCGGCACGAGGATCTCTTTGTGCGGGATGAAGTCGGCGCAAAGCTCGGCGACACGGAGGTGTTCTGAAAGTCCTCTCGCGAGATACATGTCGTACTTGCCACGTTGGACAGCAACTGGAAATACATATGGGCTCACAGAAAGAGGAACTACAACCCGGGACGGTCTGACTGGCGGCCTGTTCGGTCGGATTGTCCGGTGGGCCGTCGGCGAAGCAGGTGGCTTGCCTGGCTGAGGGAAGGATGACTATCTTGTTCCAAGTGGATTCTCGTGTCACACTAGCCGAGCTCCTGCTCTTGCGAGAAACAAGATAGCTGAGAGTCGTCTGACTCCAGCCAACGACCAGAGGCTCTATTTATCCGGCAGATGCAAGCTTCTTCCCTCTTCCTTTCTCGCGGAATGTGACGAGCACTTCCTCCGGAGCGGGATCTCTCCTCCCGGAATGATAATACGAATTCGACGATGTTCACGAACTATCCATAGATCATTTAGGAAAAACGCGTCCGGACTCTGCCCGTGCGGCGAGCGGAGAGATCGCGCATTGGGCAGTCAGAGACTTTGTCGGAGCTCCCGAACGCGGCTTTTTCCGGAGATTTTCCCGGAGACCGGCTCTCGGCCGGAGAATCGGAGTCATATCGAGATTCGAATTTAATCTTCAACACCACATTGAATCGGAATCGTATCATAAACGGACCAGCCTACCCCCTGCCTGACTTCGTTCCGAAAATGTCGAATTGTTCGAACGAAAGAAAAATGGCGCGTGGTTCACGGCAACAGCCTCCTTTTTCGACGAACCAACAGCTCTGGAATGCGGCCGGGGAAGAGGAAGAGCGACGCCTATCTGGTGTGGCGGAAACGATTCGACGTTTTTCCATTGCTGCACGGAGAGCTTACCTCCGTTTCGGGAGAAATTTCAGCCGTGCCTCAGCTTTCCGCTCAACGTAGCGAGGCTCCGAGAGAAGGAAATCAAACATGCGAGCATTCGCTCGGCACTTCGACTTGCGAGCTCCTGGGATCCTGGGAAGCTGTCTCTGCAAGAGCCGAGGAGAGTAAAATGGAACTTGCTCGCTCAGCTACAGCGAATGCGTCTTGGGATTCATTGCGGCCGTCTCGGATGTATTCGTCGAAACTCTCAAAAGTTCCCAGGAAGTCCGATTGATGAAAAAATATAATTCTCTGTCGCCGGGCTAGTTGCGCTCAGATTCGCGCTGTCGATCAAGTGATAAGTCTTCGGACAAGTATTTCATAGGTACCTACATTTCAAAGTAAAGCGCGGAGCAGCCGCTCTGACCAAGCGGGAACAGAAAGCTACCTACTACATGGAAGCTGTAGACTAGGTTGAGTCCAGCAGGAAACGAAGTAGGTTGTAACGAAAGATGAGCGTAGAGGAGGAAGAGAGGGCAGAGAACTTCATGTGAGTTCCTTTTCTCGATGTCTTCCTCGCTACATCGTTGCCGCTGTGAACTCTCCAAACAGAACACTTTCGTCTCTCCCGAGAAAAAAAGGAGCGAACAATACTGGGAGAGACGCCGATTTTCCTCAGTGGAAGAGGAGAATCGTCCACATATGTGTGTTGTATATGTAGATGTGAGTCGCATTGTGCTTCGCGAAGAAATCGGTCCTGAGCGAGGCGAACTACCTTGACAGTTTTTCCGCTGCTTTGTAGCTCGCGAGAGGAGATCTGAGTTCGGAAGAATTTCGCTGATGGTGCAATCATTTTCTGCCAAGGCCTGAGAGAAGCTACCCTACGATTCTTCCGTCAAGAGTGGCGAGAGCTCACCGGAATCATGCCGCGAGCGATCGCTCCAAAAATCTGTCCCCTCAATAAAGAGGTCCATGTTTTTTCGTTGTGTTGAGTTCGCTTGAATTGTCTGAGAGTCTCCCCCGAGTTTTTTCACATGAGTCGAGCGAGTTGATTGATGAGACTTTCTCTACGCGATAGCGCTCGAACGCGGCCACAGATTTTGCGCCGACAGAGAGAGAGAGAGAACCTCACAGGGAGCTTCAGATCGGCAGCCTGCGGAGCTAATGAAATCCGTCCGCACCGTACGTACGTTATCAAGACGTCGCTTTCGATGCGGCCCGTGTCCCTCTCCGGCAGGAATTGACCGCAAAAGCCTGCAGCTTTCCGCTGCTGACTTTCCTGGGACATCAAACTTCCGGAGGCAATGCAGAACTCCTTTCGCAGCTCCGACGCTCAGTGGGAACATGACTGCCCGCGGCCGATGATACGACGAAAAACAAGTTGGCCTTGGACGGCAGCCCACACTATGAGTATCCTTCGTTGCCCGGGTTTCCACAAAATTTTTTCGATGGAAGCGAGAGAAGTCCCGTACAGGGGGCTCCACGGGGAGAGGAGCCTTCATTCAGATCGTTTTGCGGAGCTCCGAAGAAGATGGAATCTATCAAACCCGCCGAATCGATCATGAACTCGACGTCCGGAGCGCCTGTGTCCGGAGCGAAGAGAATGCACGTGTCGCGCGCTCTCCGAGTAGGGACAGTTTGTTGTTCCTGCCGGCTTCCACCGAAAATGTACATGATCGCCCGCACGACGACCGACGCAGAGAGCTGACGATGTTGAGAGACGAGCGCTGGCTGGATGCCGCTGCTGCCGTCGTCGCAACTCTTTCGATCGCTGTTGCTCCGCGTGTGGGTCGACCGCGGCTAGGAATCATTAGTTCTCGGGCCATTGCTCACCGGAGCCATTGGAGGAAGCTCTTAGAGCTCAGCCGTTAGGAGACGTACTCCTAGCGCGGCGGCAGCCTCCACCGCAAACGCACGCAACAGGCGGTCTTCCCCGAGAGATGAACTCACGCACTTTCGAATACAACCCGTCGGCATCGTGCGGCGAGTCTCAAAAATCCCCATTACCCGTACTCTCCTCTAATTCCGTCCCATCTAGCCCCTCCCTCCTTCCCCTCCCCCTCCCCCGTCTCCCAATAGCCCCGCAGATCGAGAGAACCTCGGAATTCCCCCCAGACCTCAGTCGACGATGGGGACGTCCATGCCGGACGGAGACGCACTCGTCTGAAAGACTGTCGGTGAATGGCCACCGACGACGACAAACAACGAATTAGTGTTAACGAGCTAAGGCCGACGTCCAAGTCTCCGAACCAACGAACGAACGAGTGCGCGTCGAAGGCAGCCGCGCAAGAACGAATGTTGGGACTTTCGTGAATACAATCAACGCTCCTCCCGGAGCCAGTCCCTGCCCCCTCCCCCGAATTCCCCGAGCTCTTTTTTTTCGTGTCACCGCCTCCGTGTTTTAGCGGCGAACGAACGAGCTTTGGCGTCGACGTCGTCAGTCGCCATCGTCCACAGACTCGCGACGAGCGGGACCGGCGACTTTTATGGATGACCAAGCCCATCCGGAGCTCCGCTCGCCCGCCCCACCGCCGTTCGGTGGTCCGCTCTCGAAACTTGTTGAAGACTACCTTGAATGGCCCTGGCGGCATCGGAGGCTTCTTCCTGGGCTTCTCGGCTCACTCGCGGAGACTTTCCGCGCCTGATGCGATCAAACGGATGAGCTTCTGGTCTTATCACGTTGGAGGAACGACGTCTGGTTTCGCCAGTCGGAGCAAGTAAAGATGATGTAATGAGATGAGTCAGCGTGAGTAAATAGTTCCTCCTTCCGAAGACTACCTAGGACCTGCCGGGAGGAGCACTCAGAATAACAGTTGAGAGCATGGGTACCGCAATGGACAGAGCGGCGGGCTTTGTACATAATTCCGCGCTAGAGCATTGGAATGAGCCTCCGACGAACGAGAGCACCTGCAGGAGCAAGGGGAGAACACAGAGCCACTCACGTGGTGATCACCATTTACCTGCATCGACAACGGCATTCGGACTTTCGGTGTTCCGACAGTCCTTGCTTTGTTTAGCACGCCAGATCATTCTCTAGGCCCTCTGTCGTTTTTCTCCGGAAACTCGTGACAATCAGCTCTCCGATATTCGTTCCGTACGAGAGACGTCGAAATCCGCTGCACAGGGCAAAAAGTGGAGACACTCGACGGGAATCCTCCTCTCGATTGAAATTGTCGTTTCGTGCCGATCACTCGCGTCCCTTCGAGTTAGTCGGCGACATGTTTTTCCGCTGCGGTGTGATTGGAAGTAACGATTCGAGTCTCGAAGAATCAAATCCGGAATCGAGACCGAAGACGACTCGAGACTTGAGTTGAGGCCCACCACGGGGATATAGAGAGAGGGTAATTTCTGAGAGAGCGATTCGGAAGGAGGAAAAATGAGAAAAGGAAGATTACGTCTTTTTGACATCCTCTCGGAAATCTTATCTCGAACGAGAGTGCGCTCTTGCCGGTGGCCGAAAGAAAATGAGAGACATGAAAATCAAGTCGCGGGAAGTGAAGTGGATAGAGAATGGAGCGAAGAAGAATGGAGCGACGCCGTCCGAATGCAACGAGAGACAGATCACTGAGAGTGAGACAAAAGACACGAGAAGGCGCGGGAGATCCGGAGCGTTCTCGGTTCTCGTTTTCTGCGCGTCTTCCGAAATCGGTCCGATCGAGGAGCTCGTTGTCCCAGCAGCTCTGAGCGAGCGACGTGTGGAGGTTTTCGAGGAAAACCGCCGATTCTTCGTACATTTCCATCCCGCGCATCGTGACCACGTGAATCATGCGGAGAAGGTCGGAATATGGAAGAAGAGAAGAGAGAATAAACCCCATTCGGATTTACCTCGAGCCGAGACCTCCTTTCTCAGGGAAGCTCGGGACCTTCGTAACGACTAAGAGTCTTCGCGCAAGTTCAGCCAGGCAGCGACTAAGTGGAGAATTAGCGAAATTCTCCTGGGGGTCTTCCGCAAAGCTCAGGAAAAATCTTTGGTTTCGAGCTTGCGACAAGAAGTTTCCGAGCAGAATGCGTGGGCGCTTCAAGTAGAATGGAAATGTTCCATCGCATTCCCCGAATGGCTCTCGGTGCTGAGCTCTCGATTCTCCTTCGCAATATATTCGGGTCTGATCTCGTCGACATTATCATCGAGGGCCCGGTGGACCACGAATTCTGGCCCGTGTTCGATCGGGAGCGCTCCTCGTGGCAATGATGAACAGCTGCCGGAAGTTCAGAGGTTTCTCCGAGATCATCCTGAATTGCCGGTTTTGTGGAGTTCTCCGTTTATTTGCTCAACCATTTGCTCGACCGCCTCCGATTCGCCTCCGCTCGGGCCTCACCAACTGATACGTGGGCTGCAAAAATCTCTGTCGAATTTTTATGTTTCCTTCCCCGCTAGCCTAGCTCTGGCTCCCTGGGAGGCTGGTTAGCTGAACTCATCAGCGAGTTGTGCTCATGCACCTTCATCTCCCGGGGATTTTTCCCGCGAGCCATTTTTCTCGTGCCCCACACGCTGGGCAGATAGCGGGTCGAACACTCTCTAGACTCGAAATTCAAAATACATACTACACTTGGTGCGCTTCGGGTCCCCTTCGTTTCACTGGTTCCTCCCGGTTGGAGACGCTCGAATAAGCGAGCCCACGGACAGGTCACAGGATTTTTCTCCGTCTGATTCCTAGTGAGCGATGTCCTCGTGAACCGGTCAAAGACCCAGTGATACGACGGCTTTATTAAGTCATCAGTGAGGGAAGGGAGGGCCAATCAGGATCGTCGTTTCTTATTTTGTGCGCCTTGTCTCGGTTCCTCTTCGTAGTTCCTCACCACTTAACCCCTTCCCCTCCTCCTCCTCTCCCTGTCTCTCTCCTACAACTAACAGATCCCGGACAGATCCTCACTAAGGTCTGATGAGTCGCTGGGGAGTTTGGGATCGATCTCTCGACCGACCGATTTCTCAGATCGCTCGTCCGCGTCTTTCTCTCCTCCAAGGGAGTTCGACGCTCTGAGCAAATGGGGGAAAGGAAAAGTCAGAGCTCCATATGCTCCGGAGCCGTCACATTACCCTCGTCGTCGTAACTATGCTCCTCGTCGTAACACTTCCACTAACTCATTTGTGTATCCGTTCCAGGTGAGAACAGTCGTATCTATCGGGGCGAGTCCGGCTCCGACGATCTGCCGCATCCCGTCGCTCGCACTGACGTCCACGGAGCAGTGGAGCTTCTGCAGAGAGCGGGCCGGAATCCTGGAATGAACGGTCAACGTTCCGCCGAGGTTCTCCGCCAGAGTATCAGGATGATGGACTCCTCGACGGGAGAGCACGAGGATCTCGCGGTACCGACCCGCAAGCGATCCATGCTGTCGTGCCATCGTCGTGCACCAGTCCTGAATCGTATTCTCGACCTTGCCGCTTTGAGGGCACTCGAATCGGGGCTTTGACGGACGGGCGGCGCTTCATATCGTGCGGAGCTGATGGAGAAGCGCGCAAAACGAAACGGAGAACATATAAGCGAACTCCTGGAGATAGCTTCTGGATTCGTTGTCTAGTTTTTCCCGGTTGGCTGGCTTGCTGCTATTTCCCTCGGATTCGCCACTTTCCGATTCCTCTTTCGGATGCGTTGTTTCGGAAGCGGAGTTTGTATATCTCCAGAGAAGCTAGTTCGGATCGTGCGTTGCCGTTTTTTCCGTCTCCGTTGTCGTTTATGTGAAGGTAGCTCCGAACCGAGGAACCTGCTCGCGGGGATGGGAAGGAAGTCGTGCGCACAGCCGAACGAGCAGGAAAAGCAGAGTTGCCTCCGCGAGGAAGCTCGAACGCAGCGATTCCGAAGCTTTTACGCAGCCGACTGTCTTCTTCTTCTGGAGCTCTCCCGTTGCTTCGCAAACCTACGAGCCAGCCAGCGACTCTTAGTCGACCAATCGGTAAGGCGGTCGGTGGCGTTCTGCCGGGATGTTTTCCGCAAACAGAATCCGACTCTTCGTTCGCCCCCCCTTTCGGTATTTCTGCATATTAAAACAGAGCGGCATGGAGGAATCTTGTAAGCTCTTGGATGGAAGGCAGAACCATTCAGAAGTCGAAGTTCCGACTCGGGCTACGATCCTGACTCGGACTCTGACTCGCTCGGGCAGAGTTCTTGGAGAGGCTGCTCAGCGGGGGCGAATTATAATTTCGGAACGAGCGAAAAATTTTGCGAAGTTCCTGTCTAGTCGGCAGCGTGTTCTCCCTCGGGTACGTCCGAGGGAACTTAGACGACTCCATCGCCTGCAGAAGATCTCGTCGTCGTTGTACGGACGAGAAGTCGACCAGGAGACGATGTTCTGGGACAAGATCGCAAAACGTCGTCCCACCGCTGATGAGCCGGCACGCACTTCCGAGTACGAGCAGAAAGGAGTCTCAGACATCAATCCTGATCGAGTCCTCGCGATAGTGGGTATCGGACGGGACCGCGTGACTGCACGAGAGAAATTCTGTAGGAAACTCGGATCTTTGGATGGGACGGAGGGAGGAACATGAGAACGGCTCAATGGACAAGGTCCCTCTTCCGTTGTGGCGCTGCTGCAAAAGAAACAGCGGCGAGAGGCAGAGGAGCTAGGCGGTATGTGTGTATGATAGACCGAGCGAGAGGCGTGAACGGGGACTTTCGGCGAGTTCGAACAACCTGCGGTCCGACGGTACAGCCGATCTTCAAGCGAAGACGCCTATCACGAGGGAGGATCTGAATGATGGGAAGCTTCCGAGATTATCAGGAAAGTATACATATGTATGAGGAGCTCGTCGAGTCTCATGATTTCATGAGGCAGAAGCCAGGTGTGTTGCCGACACTGAAAGCCTCTATGACGAATGAAAGTTGACATCGGAATTCCTTTAAAGAACGTATGTCGTATAGGGGGAATAGAAGATATATATCCCGAACCAGCAGGCCGAGTACAGCCGCGCGCTCGGGCCCGGCTACCGCCGCTGCAGCGATCTCGGTCGATTTTGTAAAAATGGCCATTGTGGAGAGCAGGTCCGGGAGCACGCACGGAGCTTGGATGAGAGCTATCGCAGTCGAGTTGGTAATGAGTTCCTCCATTCCTAGTGAGTGACTGGTGAGAAAACCTGCTGGTATGAGTCGCAGTTTCATCCCCGCCTGAACCATTGTCCGAGAACCCCTGCGTGATCTCCGTGCGGCTCCGTACGGTTCGTGAAAACGCGTCGTATAGCGAGCCAACCGCGAACGAGCGAGTCAACCATCAAATACGGAACTGAGAGACTGATTGATGCTGGGCTCTTCATACCGTCAGACAGACCTTTGGCCGGAATCGCAAGTTTCAGACGGTCGGACGGCTCTAATTCAGGAGGAGAGAAGTAAACTCCCGCTCCTATTAATGTCGAATCGATCAGGAAATCCGCAGCGGAAACACTGACAAGAGGCCAAAACAATGCCCGCATTCCATCGATGAAAGCATTTAGGCATATGTGGCTCGATGCCCACATCGTGTTCACTGTGCGATCCATGTGCAGCTCCCGGATCTCTCTAGTGGAGAGGACGGAAGAGTGCTCCTTGCCAGCCTTGTTCGCGGCTTATTCTCCCGTGCTGAACTTCTCCGGAGGCCAAAAGGCAGAAGCGAGCGAGCTACGGTCACCGGGACGGCCGAACCTGTAGACACCAACGCCATAGGACTCGATGAGTCCGAACTCATGCCGAATAGAACTATCAGATCCATCGTCCGGTCACAGCAACAGAGCCCCCCCCCCCTCCACCGAGAGCGGAGGATCGGGAATGCGTTGGACCGATTTGTGCCGAGACATATCTGACGCTGTAACAAAAGAAGAAACTTCTAGGCGAGCCCTACTACACGCAGGAAAATAAACTTTCTCCATTCAGTCGACTTGTTTGTTTGGGACGCTCCGCCTGGAGTATTCAATGTGTCCGGATAAATGAAAAGCCCCGCAGACTTGGCGACGAGCGAACGACTTGCTCCCCAGCGGCAGAAGTGATCCCTGCGCAGAGAAAACCTCTTTTTTCGTTTCTGCCTCTTCCTGCTCCCGGCGTAGTCGCCACCGCCTTCCTTTCTTCGTCGGAGGTCTGAACAGTCGTGAGAGTGGCAAGTGTCCGCCCGCTCGACGGTCCGTCCGTAATAGTGGACCTTATCAAGAAGACCGGAACTCGAGTTCGCCCAGTGCCCTGGTTATCTCTAGAGGGTGCCAGTCGTTCCGGGCTCAGAGAATCGCCCTCAGTCGTGGAGCGGCAACACATTCTCCCCGGGCATCTTTTCAAATTCTTGGCCCTCAAAGTACAACGTCTCAATCCCCTCCGACGAGGCGTGCACTGTTGCGACTCCCTTGGACCGAAATGTCTACAAGCGCTTGCGAAACTTTGGATATTCCCAGGCAATCATTTCTTTCATCGTGCCGACGAGAGGTGCTTGACGCGGATGACGGCCACGATCCCGGAGCCTCGAGTGTTTTCCTTGTTCTTCGACGACGGGATTAATGTTGCAGTGCAAGGCATTTTGACGTAGAACCACGTCATTGCGCTCGCTGGAGGGTCATCGGTGAACATTTCCGCAGTACGGAAGTGACCGTTATCTGTCAAACAGGAATCGGCGTCAGAGGATTCGGGAAGAGTGCTCCGAGGGTTGAAAACCTACGAACAGAACTCAGCATTCATATATACGACCGTCTACGCAACCCCGTTCCACCACAGAAACGCTTTTCCACGGAAGCGCGTGAGAAGGAACGAAAATTCAAAATTGATCATATGGTGTTCGAGTTTACGGCTGACTACCGGCTGGCTGTACGTACAAAGCCTACAGGCCGACGCTTTTGACATTCCATCAGATACGCTGCTCATGAGAGCCACAATATTTTGTTTCACAGAAACTCGGTGTGGGAATGAGGATCAACAATCCATGATAAATTTACGGCTGCGATCTCAAACCAAAAGACCGCATAGAGCAGGTGGTGTCGTCATTTACAACCGACATGATTCGTCCGAACCCGCCGAATCCCTCCCTCAACCAATCTTGACGGAAACGATTGCGGAGATCTTTGTTTCGCTCGATTCCTAATCAATCAAATCAATAATCACATAAAAACAGCTGTCGGAATTTATATCGACCCAGGAGAAACCTTCTCGAAAATCGGAAGCTTCCTTTTCGACTCCGAAGGAAACCTCGACAGAGAATCCCCATTCATGATCTGCTGCGATTTCAATTGGGATGCGAACAAACTCCACCAGGGGGAACAATTGATCCGATCCATGTCAACACAATCTAATGACAGCCTGAAACCTAGTCTATCAACGACAAATAGTAACACCCGCCTCGATCTCATCTTCACCCGGAATATAATTCATCAAGATACAAGCAATCATATCGCCTATTTCAGCTACGGTTAACCAATATTCACCATCATGAAATAACTGAAAATTCATAAATGGCGCCGATGATCTATGAACCGCAAACCACAATCAACCATTCAAATATCCTACGGACTTGGGTTGATCCGGCAAAATTTGTTTCTCTTCTCCCTTCGTCGCTGCTACTTATCACTCAATCCGGCTTCGTTTTTCTTTCTCACATAATCGAGCTTATCGGATTCTGCCTCGGAAACCTTGCCTCTCTCAGACCGTTGGGCTTGACAACGGAGTCCATCATTGCTTCCGGTTTTCGCTCGAATACACGTGCGAGGATGTCATGTCATGACGGTGCGAAGCCGCCTGACCTGGTAGCTTCAAATCCCAAGCCGGGCTGCATGAGATGATGGTGATGAATGAATCTGGACGGCCTCAGGCCCGCATCTTGAGCGTACTCATGCATGCGGCGTGGGCTTCCAGTTAAAGTTGCCGAGAGGATGGTTGTTTTCCCCACATGATCGGTATTCACATTCCAGTATTCCCCTCTAGCTATTGGTAGTATAATATAGAATAGTAGCTATTGCATTTCGCAAACGAATGTATTCTCCGGATCGGAACTCAGTTTGATTCTATCGGATGAACAAAAGGCGACCACTCTGAATCCTCGCATAGATGTCACCGATGCGCTGACTGCTGATGGAATAATTCTCAGCACTCCAAAGCATGATCATTACTCTCTCGGATCATTCGGCAATGAGAGCAGTAATTCATCGAATTGACCTCGTTGCTTATCTCTTGACCCGCTCGTGCATTCCTCATCCCAATATCGAAGTGATAACCATCGTCTCCGCTCCAAAACATGAGTGGGTATTGTAATGCGTCGTATGAGTTTTAGCCACTCACTAGAGATCGCCGTTTCGACGATGGGAGTCATGTCTCGTGAATTGAATTCTTCACTCACTATCCCAATCGCCACTTCATTCATTGTGGGCGCGTTGAAGCGATGCTTGTTCTCTCCACGCGTCATTTTGTCAGCTCTCCTAACAACCACGCAATCCTCCGCGGGCATGCGCTCCTAAGCAGTCGTGAACGACCGAAATAGTAATTTGTTGTGTAGCTTGTGAAGCAGCGTCGATTTATCTGTTGACACCTGCATGGAATTGACAACGCTGGTCACCTTGCTCATAAAAATCCCCCATGAAATATATACATCAAAGGAATTAATGATCCGCCGCTTGCAAATATAGAAGTGATCGAACCCGATGGTAAACTCGTCCTGGCATATAATTGCCTCGTACATATAATCTCTGTTGTGCCGAAAGATGTAATTTGAAAACATTGGGTGTACTCTCAAATGCTTCTAGGAACTGGACTTCACTGACTCGTCTGGCCGATCATTAACGGAACTCTTTTCGGTACATGGGTCGCAGTGCCCCAACAGCAGGCCTCCTACGGCAACGGAGTTCCTCCCTCACATCGAGGTTCGGCGGGAACTTTCTACCGAGTATTGTCTTGGAAAACATCCCTCCCCTGCAACGATCGATACAGCCGCGGAGCGCAAGAAACAGAACTTGGATCTCCCGGTATGAGGTTCTCCTCCACGGCCGCTCGAGCGATGACCGACGAGCCCGCACGGCCTGATGCTCTGATCGCAAGCACCGTAATCAATACGTGAGAGCTACCGAGCCACATGTTCTCGAAATGTTGAGTGGTTTGAGGAGGAAATTGAAGCTTGGAAACCCCGACAATAACTTGTGAGAAGTCGTCTAACAATGAGAGCCGGCCGGCACCATCAGCAGAAAAAGATGGAAGAAATGATGCGGAAAATATCGAGGTGGCGCAAGACGGTGAGGCGAGCGCTCCCCGCGACCGTGCCCACGTCAGCGCGAGCGGCGAACAAGATATCGGCGGACACTGGCTCCGATCCGCCCGCAGGGCTGAAAGGGTCGTCGGAGATTCGGAACCAGAGGGGAACTGGCTCTAGATAGACAGAGGGGAGGAGAAGTAGGTTGGAGGCCGCCAGAACAGGAGACAGACGTCGTCGCAGGCGGTCGGGACGAAGCGCGCCCGCGAAAGCACTCCATTGGGCCAAACTGAAGTTCAATCGAGCGTGGCAAGTGTGGATCGTTTCGATTATGCAAATGAGCGATGGCGACCGCAGTACCACAATCTCCATTAACTCTCTCCCTGAACCCCATTCGTCGGCAAAGCGGTCCGTCTGCCTTGTCCTCCTGAATTCCGTTTCTGAGGCGGCCGCCTGCGTCGACGACGACGTCCTCTCGAGGGGAACTCGCTCACAACGCCAGACGGTAGCTCTCGCGCAGCCATACACCGACGGCAGATGGATTCTCCATCCTCTTCAGCAGCTGTTCTCCTGCCAGTTCCAGGCAACAGAATTCAGATTGCTTCGGACGTTTGTTTTAGACGGTGATGTGGAGCGTTCTGTCGGTCTCCCCCGCTCAACTGCCTCGAGTCTCTGTCTCGAGAGTCTCCTCGTCTTCCGTTTCAACATTTCCCTCTGTATACTTCACAACTTACAGCGTCGGCGCCATCCCTACGATCCCCGAGCTGTTTGTATCAATAAATGAATCATCACCTGCGCGCATTCCCGTTGAAAACGGCTCCGCCCGACAGTACGGGACCACTAATTCCCGGCGATTTTAGTCATCCTTCCCCGCTATCGTTGACGATACCGCGACGCTTGCTTTTCGCGATGGGAATCGAGAGCCTCGCGCAAGCAAGACTCGACGAGAACTCTCTCGTCGTTCGAGTCGATGGTTGATGTCCGTTGTCCGTCAGTCAGTCCGTCTTTCTCACTGAGTCGCGGAAAAGAAGTAGACCAGCGCTGCTGTAACAACTCGCCGCCAAGTCAAGTCTCGGAGCGAGCCAGTGGTGCGTTCTAGATCGAAGGCAAAGGACGACGACGACGCGACGATAGCGTGCCTTCGTCTAGTTGGTCAGCCGAGCAGAGTTGGCATTGATGTCGTCTTTGACTAAGAATGCCGTCCAATGCTCTCCTCTCCCGTCGTCGTCGGTTCTGCAGCCCGCGCTGTCCAAGCTCTCGGTCGGTCGACGCATTCGAATAATATTGAGCTCTTCCTTCTCGGCCGGCATCGCTCCCTTGTCGTGCTTTCCCTTCCCTCTGTTCCATGCTCGTCGTCCAGCGGTGCTCAGACACCGACTGGCGAACCACCGAACACCGACGAAAAATGGCGAAATCTCGAGCACCACAAGCGACAGGCCGGGCGGCAGAGAAATTGCGGCGTGTCACGACTTGCGGCGGGGAGCTCGTTCCGTCTTCGTTGTTCGAATTGAAGTCGGACACTTCGAACGGGAATGCTCGTTCCGAATTTGCGAAACAAAGCGATTCCGTCAGAGCCGGACTCTGTCCGCCCGCGTGTAGAATCAAAAGCCGAACAAGAGCGCTCTTCTCAGGACCGGAGCTCCCGATTGGACTTCCCAACGCAGATCATGCGAGCCAAACGGGATAAAACCAGACCTCACTCAACGAAATCAAAGCACGCTCAACGGCTCGACAAGACGAGCGTCGGTCGGTGGTCTGGGAACAATTTCACGATCATGAGACCGGGAACGTTCCAGCAGGACTGAACTTCCGAGCATGGAGTCCCGTACACCCGACGGATCCTGGGTCGAGCAGAACGAAACGGGGCTTGGGACGACGGCGACAGAGCTCCTCGGTACGCGTCAAGATGAACCTCAACGAGCGAAAATTCCGCGAACGATAGCTCGACCAGCAAATGCTGTGGAAATGACCGTGGTCTCATTCATAAGAACCGTCGGTCGTACGGACGCCGGTCTCCTTGAAGCTACGGGGTCTGCCGATTCTCGAGAGATGCGGAGACGCGGAGAGCTCGACTCCCCTTCGTCCTCCCTCGATTTGAGCCACATACATTTCTCCTTCGGCCGCATCACAGGCCAAAGAGCCTCTAACGGAGTGTTCCTCGTAGAACATTGGGTTGAAGAATGGCTCGCCTCTATGATGAAGGGAAAAAAGCACACAAGGAAGTAAACGTATTCGACAGTGTTGAACAGTCGAGCCGCAGGACTTTAAGGTTTCCAGAAACAATAATTCTCGGGTCAAGGGATTATCCTGGTCGGGGGTATCCCGTCCGATGCAGACGGGAGCAGCATCGTTCTCTTGAAGGGACTGCCGATCCACAAACTACAGCGAGTCGCATCCCGATGCTTTCCCACTCTGTTCTTGCTTCCGATACCGGTGAGCGCTGCGGCTCCAGGGCTGCTCCCCGCCTGTGGGGTATTTAAAGCAAGTTTGTGATGGAGGGTCACGGTTGTAGCCCCGAGCACGCTGCGACGGTACCAAACGCTTAGATGTTCCGACCGCGACGAGGTAACATTTTCTACTAGCGGGGATCGATCGTTCTCCGGGTTCTGAAGGCTGGAAACTCAAACGTGAAGCTGCTGGAGGGACTCGCTCGAGATCAAGACTCGCCCCTCGTCGACCTCCGTATGTGAAGTTCGCGGCACAACTCCGAAGGAGAGAGCGCCGCGTTTTTCGGAACCGGGCTGGGATTCAAATTCGCGCCGCTGTAGATTCCAACCACCTTCGGGCTCACTCTGAGACGAATACCGACCCAACGGCACCTTGGAATCATTCCCCGACCCACGTCGATGAAACTGGCCTGAGACAACCCGCACTTTTCCACCGTCAATGTTTCGATTCCTCTTGTTTCCTCGAGCCTCGAGGATTTTCGAATTTGAGAATTCGGGTGAATGAATAACTTGAGGGCTTTAAGGGAAAGGTTCGGAGGATCGGAATCTCTATCGTTCCTGCTCTAGGGCAGCAGAGTGCTCCGAGTCGAATTAGGATACCGAGACGGTTCGTAAGGTTGTAAATGACGAAAGCTCAGATATTGAGAGGGGGGGCTCATCTCGCAAGAAGGACGCATCGTACCGATTCTAATGAATACTTGTGGATCGACGGAGCAAGCGTGCCAAGTCGGACGGTCGAGGATTCGACAGAGAAAATCCTACCTTGTTATTTCTCCCCTGCTGTTTGAAGTGTGTTCTCAAAGCTAGAGGAAAAAATCGATAGTCTTGGCGAACTCCGTATTCTCCTCCCTCGCTCAACGACTCCCCCGTCAAGAGAAGGAACGTTTCCGCCGCTGTAGGCACATAAACAAGGGATTTCGAGAAAAGGCGAAGGTGGACTAGATCTTGTAAACGAGCAGAACATACCCTCATGTAAAGAACATTCTCAATTTTCGCTTTGCGCCAGATGTGTTCATTGTTTATGAACAGTCGGTCGCCGAGCGCTCGGGAAAAATTTCGTTCCACTGGCAAACTTAATCAACAAGTCCGGAACACCCGGCTCCGGAGAAATACCCGACAACTTGCGAAAAATTACAAGCTACGACGACACTCGAAATGTCATCGCACCAGCGAGGCTCGGCGACACACTGCGCGAATCCTAAATATCTGCTCTGAGCAACGGATGATCGAGACGTGAAGGGAAGAATTCAGGCGAAATGTTTTTCTCGTCTCTGCCCGGGGGTCGGTAGAAATCGTGGGATTCCGAGGTACCTATAGAGGACGGAAGACGGATGCACAGAAGTCACACTAGGACGGGCAAGAAGATCCGACCGTCGCACCTTGTCAGAGAAAACATCACGCCTCCTGTGTTTTATGGGGGCCAGACTAAGAGACCCCAAGAGAGATTCAGTCCTCGTCCACCGCGGTCACAGCATCCATTCAAGTCCCGCGTGGTCGCCTGAGAAGAGAGCGAGGACGTACGTTAAGCGAAACGCCCAAAACATCTCGAACGCCCAACAGCTCTCCTCGGTCGAAGGATTGAAGCATCTGACGACGCTCGTTCCTCCGGAATGTCAAGGATTCTTGCCCCATATTGCAGGTACTGCGGATCTCCCGCGGCCAGCCCTAGAAGCGCTTCGGATATGCCGCGTGAGCCTATTCAAAGACGAGAAGAATGCTTGCTCTCGTTATCGATGGCCACGGAACGACCTGAAGAACTTTCCTCCGGAGGCTATTGGGCGCTGATGATGCGAGACACCTCCGAGACGAATGGGCATCCACGGGGAGGGAGTCGCATGAATTCCCCAGCCCCCACATTTAGGGAATGAGACTAACGCCGAATGTCACCCGACCGGATAGCCACGAGCCGTGTCCCGTTATGAACGAGACAACAGGTTTGCTATTAAGTGAAGGGAGTATCCACTACGACTGGGCTCGGAGATTCGATACCTGCGTCTTCGAGAATCGCTCTCCGTGAGGAACTGAGGTTCCATGGCGCTCCGTAGGTCATTTCGCGGATCTTGAACATTCGACGGGACGTTGACGATCGGCGATCAATAACATTTTCGGTTTCCTCCCCCGATCTTGAATCGGCACTCCGTCGCTTGCACCGTCCAAGACTCGTCGCTGGTCTTCCTCCGTCGGTCCCGCTCGTCGGGCTCTTACAACGAGCGCTGAGCCGACCACGTGCCAAGATTCTGCGCTCGTTTCCGGGTGATATTTCATCTGCGACGCATCCGATATGCTGGAAGCGCTCCTCAAATTTCTTGAGAAGAGTCGGTCTCGCCCTCTTCGAGCGAGGAACTGGGACTTGGGCTGATCGACGATCAGACGCGAAATCACTTAGCGCGCCGATGTTCGAAGTTGGATCGCTCGAGGTGCCTATCCCAGCGCTCACTCGTTGCTGTGGCTCGTCTGCGCCAGATCTCACGACGTTATCTGAAGTCGCCTCAGCGTTCGGGAGGTGAGAGCTGATATCGTCGGCGTTCACGTGGAGGGTTGATGGTCCCGAAATCCTCATCCTCGCGAGCCTCTGGTCTGAGGAATAAGCCTGATTTTGCGAGCACATCTCGTCGCGGATGCGATCTCTCCCGCGCATTTGAGGCCCTCGCCCGGGGCCAGACGAACGATAAGCGGTCCCGAGGAGTTTCATCGTTCCGCAGGTATCCCTAGACATTGTGCTTCCAAGCTCAAGTAAGGTGGAAGTTTGATCGTGGGGAGGAGTAGCTCAGAAACGGGGCGGCCCCGACCGAGGGAAACTTAACGGTTCTCGCCGTCTCGCTCCTCGCGCACAGGATATGGAGACCTCCAATCGAAGGTAATGAGCGAGAGAACTTGCGGTGGAATCGACAGGGACAAGTCTCCGTGCCTCCCATCTTCCCCCCACGAGGAATGGAGGCAGCTCGGCTCCTCACACAAACGTGCAGAAATTGAGATTCGAGTGGCATCTTACTCCGTTATGGAGCGCTAAATAGCGGCTAAACCTGTTCTCTCCCCTTCCCCCTTTCCCCCGAAAGGGTTAAGGACTCTACCCGAGGGTCGGATCGCTTCGATGCCTTTACCCGGAATCCGGTCGTGTGAATCTGATTTGAGTGCCGCCGCTCTTAGACCATTAAGGACACTTGAAATCCAATTTTTCATTGGAATGAACTCAACGGGCGGAGTCCTACTCTCCTTGGGAAATAATTTCCCAAGACAGATAGCGCTGTAGGGGTGTCAGAGGGAAGGAAGCTCAAGGGAGTCAGTGAATTGTTGAGAAAGTTCACGCTACCATTCGTGAGAGCGACTCCGTGATCTCGATACTTTGTTCCGCTTCGGAAGCAGTGGCTGCACGGACAGGAGTCAGTACTACATATCGACATCGGATACTTCCGCGAACGTATCGGAGTCCTTGCGACAGCAGATGAAATCTCGACTGCCGGCCTAGTTCGCGGATTTCGGTCCGAACCCATGCGGGTATGCCATTTTTATTCGAGTACGTCCCCGGGAACAGTATATTCTGTCGGGTATAACTTGCGACTGGCGCTGAGTTCGCTTAGGAAGTCGGGCATGACTGCTGAATGGAGTTTCTCTCGCCATTCCCCTCGTTTCCAGAGAGCCTTGAGATCTTCGATCGAAGATCATGGCTGGAGTCATGCGAGGTCCTTGGAGCCTCGGAGTGCGCTGGCAACCGTGGGAAGCAATCGGTGTCAGGAGCACCTCGTATTCTCTAGGGAGCGAGGTTCCCGAATTGGGAGGGGGCGGAAAAGCCCGGCAACGTTGGAGCTGTAATACTGCTTTCTCCTCGCGGCGATTTTCGGAATGGGCCGACAAAGAGTTTATCGCCGAGGGAAGGTGCATCACGCTACGAGAGACTCCGCATTTACAATTCGAGCCCCCAAACTGCGAGCGCCATGGTACTTGAGGTCCGGCGTGTGAGGCTCGTCGCCCCTGAGATCTGCAGCCGCCGACAATGGTGATGTTCGTGGCTTGAGAGTTCAAGACTCGGGAAAGCTCGCCGAGGGACGCTCTCTTGTAAATTAGCCGCCGGTTATACTGCTCGGTTGTTCTGCTCTAATGGGGCTCGCGTTGGGCTGGTAATCAATAATAAACAAGGCTCTACGTCATGCGCACGTCGCGCATCGCACCCGGCACCTACATAACATTATCGAACAGAATGCTCCGAAAAACGCACTAGTCCTTGATGAATTATTACTCAACGTCTGAGACAGCGGAAACTTCCGGTTCGGATGTCTCGAGCTTCATACTGAGGCCCGACTCTGCTGGGGACCGACGCCGATGATCGAAACAGACGGGGTGAGGAAGACGTGATTACTCATACAAAGACCGATAACGACACCAGGGAAAATGAAGCCGGCCCCTCGTCGGAATTAGCAAGGGTTCCAGACTATTGTTTTCCGCAAGATATTCTCCGGAGGCGGTTTCTGAGACCCTGGGATCGGATACGAGTCTCGCAAAGTCGTCTCACCCTCGAGATGCTCGGAACATGAATATTTCCAAGCAGCGGCTACCATTTCCGTTGCTGTTATTTCTCACTGATCCATTACGGCCGCGAGAGGTCCTCTCGCAGCGTGATCGCTCAGATCATTGCTATTTTTAAGTTGTTCCATTATTCATAGGTCACGTTTTTTGGTGCATTTTCACTGTGCTGCAAGGTCAGCCGTCGGCCAATCGGGTGGATGAACATTAACAAATGGGAGTATGAGTCGCTGCATGTTCCGGTGAAGTACGTGCTGTTTGGTGATGAGCTCCGTCTTGTTCTGTTCTGGCGAGAACTTCTGAATTCTTTTGTTCTCTCCGAAATGGATGTCTTTTCGCTTACCTAGGGATACCTACCTACATAGATTAAGTCCACTACGTATGATTAGCAAGAATCGGAAATCTCGAGATTTTGGCAGGCCACCCTCGGGGGCCGATCAGTTTTCCTTAACGCCAGGTTTCTTCTCCCTTCTTCGATCGAACACGTGGTTCGAGCGAGCTTCTATGCTGGTCATCTTGCTCAACTGCATAACGCTCGGAATGTATCAACCGTGTGCCGACGAACTTTGTGTAAACACAAGATGCCAAATTTTACAGGTAAGTTCCGTCCCTTGGATATGTAGAACTATTACCCCGGTTTAGTGGACTCCCGCTTATACTGGACCGATTGCCCCGTTGCCGACCTTTATATACCAATCTCATTCTCTCGGTTATATAGTGAACGCTTTATGCCGTTTCCTTGAGATGGGCACACTATAGCGGGACTGTACTGTATCGAGTGCTTTCGTCACCGATGCCAGAGGCTCCAGCTATAGCTTGAGAGACCAGTCGACATTACCACCGTGCAGTTTACCACAGATATGCACACTTATTATGTATATCAAAGAGTAGTGACTCTCTGAGCCGCTGCGAACGACGCAGCTCCTACCGATTACTGATCACTGATCAGATTCGTGCATATTTCGGTTCGTGCATATTGAAGTTTCGGGCGCTGGCGGGATTTCGTGATCGTTCTTCGTGACAGAAACCACCACTCCCTCTGAGGATCTTTCTATTCTGGATAGTTCTCTAACAAGATAATCACCGCTCTATTTGCTGAAGAGTCTGGAGCGACTTTTCAACCCGCGGCTTCGCGGTATCCCACTGCGGAGAAATTCCTCCCCAAGCTCAAGCAGACAAGGACAGATACATACGTTTCTCTCCGTGTGTAACAATGGACTGCGGATACACGACGACCGATTTTAATACAGGTCATGAGTCATGAACGGTAGAATGATTTTGCTCGGAGCGAGCGGCGTTCATTCGCAGACGCAGGTCCCTGCGGCCTGCGACTGCTGTCGAGCTCCGGTCTCATTCCTCCCGGGTTCATCTCTAAATTCCTCTCGCTTAATTTGTCCGTGAGTCCGTCGGGTGCCGGTCGGTTTCTGCTCGACTTGGACACGAAATTAAAAGTGTCGACTCGTTCCGAACGCCGCGCCGCCGCCGTCGATGATGAACAAGAGCCCCATCCCACATGCGGCGGCAGCGGGTCCCTCCTGCAAAAACCAAAGAGACTGTCGTCGAGGACATCGGGGACCTTGGAGGAGAGAGGAATGAAGATTTTCTCAGCCTTGTCCCCCTCTCCGTGTCGAGAGCGTTATCTCCGTTTCGTAGCCACTATATCTCGCAGAATAGCGGCGAGAAGAAGCGGGAAAAAAACGGACGGCGCGACGGAATAATTAGCGCTCAAAGCCCACCACATAGTGGAGATAACTGGAAATTCCCCGTTCCCATCGTTCCCGAGTCCAGAGCATAAACAGCCATTCAAGATTCTGCCCGGGCTCGCCCTCCGGTTCACTGGATCCCCTAAGCGCTCACTCCAATCTGCGTTTTCGATATTCGTCTGCAGGATAAGATTTCCTGATCCCGTGGGCACGGAGGTATCCCGGACTCCCCGTGTCTGTTTTAACCTGATCAGAGATCACCGTATATCCAAGCGGAATCTACAGACGAAGAAAATATCGCGCTCGCTCACAGACACCGGGCGCGGGCTCAAAGCCATACATCATGGAGTTGCGCACATCGGCTCATACATTTAATTGTGAGAAGGGACAGCTTGACAGCTCGGGCGATCGAGCCTCGACGTACAGGGAAACATCGCTCGAAGGCTTTGCCAAACAGCCTATATGAGCTCAGATCGGGTCGGATGCAGAGCTCGAGCTGTTGCGGCGCGTGCTGCTCACACGTCAGAGCAATCACGCTTCGATCGCATCCAAACCTTCCTGTTGAATGCGTAACGTCGCCGACGACCGACAACAATCGGCGGGGAGCACTAGCGGAGGCAATGGCCGCGATGGCAGAGACGTCGGCAAAACAGCCACGACGACAACCATGTCACGCTTTCGCTCTTTCTACTGGACCAGCTCGCAGACCAGCCGTAAATAGAACATACGATACATACTATTATTATCAGCAGCAGCTCCATGGCTTTCATCCCACATCTGGTGGGACGAATACGCGAGTTTTTCGCCCTGCGGCGTGCCTCACATGGCATCACGGGAGCGGTCAACGCAATTTATTGCATCTGCATTTTTTTAAGCGTTTATTGCGGCCTTTACGGGTGATCTTCTAATCGTTCCGGTCCGCGAAGGAACTACACGCGCTACCCGGCTATGGCACGTCACCGCTTGGCTCCTCACACATTACGGTTCTCGTGATACGAGAAGAAATGTATCCTTTCCTCAGAATGATTACCTGCTTTATTCCCCGGATATGGAGCGCGGATCCACTATGAGTCCGAGGTCGCACCAGCCGTTGGCACGTTTTCCGACGGAGATGACGCAGGTGCTCTTGTTGCTGCGAGACGTGTTGCAGACGGTCCGTCTGCTCAGAGTGCCGCAGTATCCGAGCCCGCCGCTCAATGAGATCCATGACGCTCGCTCCTCGTTAAGTCCCCGTGACGGAGGTATGCGCAGCAGACCTCGTGTAGAAATTATTCACACCGCGCCCGAGAACGCGATCAGCCCTATAATTCGCCGGAGTCTCGAGAAAGCTTCGTCGACGTTGCTCTTCCGTACGCCTCTCTGTGGCTGGCCATTGATCCGACGGAGTCGATCTCCGAGGAACAATCGTGTCTTCGAAGACTGATCGTCCATCGTAGTAATAAAGTACAAGCTGTTGTTAGGGATCCTTTCACGGCAAGTGTCCTTGCCATGCTTGACGTTAATGGTCGATCGGTGTGCTCTACGAATGCTCTTGTATCTTTTGAGGATCGATTCGCCCTTGTACTATTGCCTAATATGCATCGAGCCACTTTGGGATTGATAGGGAAAGGGTATTCGACTTCCGGGACTTCATTGCGGTACGATAATATTCAAAGAGCCCACAGCGATCCCAGACCAGCCTGATGAAACTCATCCAAACCATGATGACGATCAGGTTCTTTTCGCGAACTTCCTCAGCGGGTGGGGGGGATCTGCTCGGGGCAAAATGCGCGGATCGATGCCTCATCAAATTCTCGACTTGAAACCGTCCTATCCGGGCGAGACACTCTTGCGGTGGATATCTGGGTCGATAATAAGAATTCACACCGGAATCATACTTGCGAGATCTCGGGTAGAGACGCCACCATTTCTCACTCATTTGCGAAGGATATCGGGACGTGACTCGGCATTCGCCCGAGATGGGATACTTTCCCAATTTCACTTATGGATAGAAGAATCGCTTCCTCTCAAGAACAGGGTCCTCCGCCAAATCTTTCAAGCATGGGATATTCTCAAAGGGCAACGCTCGAATCTGGGGCGCTGGTTTAACGAGGGAGGCCCTCGATTGCGGAACATTACTCTTGGTCGAGTAGATGGAATACGAATTTCGTAGTGTTGTGAAAGAGCTCATTCGGTAGAATTTGTTGCACTTTCATGAATCGAAATCACTCATTTCCAGCTATTCGATCATTTGATCTTCGCCTTTTTCGCCGTGGAAATGGCCGTGCGCATATTGGCAATGGGATTCGTTGGAGGTCGAAATTCATATCTCTCAGAAACATGGAACCGATTAGATTTTTTCATCGTCGTCGCAGGGTGAGTACCTCTGATAAGATCTAGAAGTAGTTCAATACATTCTATTATGCACTGTACAGCGAGCTCCGGGGCTGGGACCGTATAGTTTCGGAAAGAGAGAGACGACGGAAAGATTTTCATCACCGAAACAAAGATTATCATCCATTACCTATCTGCTAAGATACCATTAGGATATAATGGTAGATAGAGTCAGAGAGGGTCAATAAAGCATCCATCCATCCAATTTCCGCGCAGTCTTCCTCGAGCTGCGAGCTCTCGGATGTCTGAAAATTATTCGCGTTTCTGACCTCATCGCACCGAAAGGAAACGACGCTGATGTCCGCGCAAAAGCTCATTCGTTCACGCGGTCAACCTGACCCACTTTCAGCGCTGAGAGTGATGATCGTGTGCGTACTCTCGGCGAATTCGGACGCTCCGTGGTCCACATTAGCTTCAACTCACGCGATTCATGACCCGGTCCTTTATGACATGACTGAATATTATATATGCCCCTCGTAATCGCATTCACAGTCTGAAACTTAATCGCGCAGCGCTGGTCTACGGTTATATCGATCGCATATCTAGGCGTCCGACTGTTCCACTCGCTACACAACAGTCGGATCGCAAGTCGCCCGACCCGAGTTCACTCAGCGCGAACGAGTCGAAGGTCCCCGTGACTGCTCAAGGAGGTCCTCTTCATGCTTCGAGTCGACCTCATCCTGGAAAATAATCTCGTGGGATTCTTGGAACTTGAATTACTCTCCGGACTTGCCTGACATCGGTCCCGGGCGAACTATTATCGATCATCGGGGTCACGAACCTCGGATCCATCTTCCGAGGGCAAGCTTCCCGCTCAGATCCGCTGAACGCGGCCTTCGGAGGGGGAACCTTGAGGATCCCTACTGTGTAGGGCATAATGGTTTTTGCCCTGGTTTTCTCTCGGTGCTTATTTTGCCGCGATGCCGCCGTTGAACATCACTATCGCACACCTTCGATTGAGCCCCACAGAGTGTAGGCGACCGCTTCTCGTCGTGAATTCGTCCAAGGTCCCGCCTCAGCCCCACGTCCCTGAGATGGACGCTAGGCTGAACGAAAAGTCCCGGAAATAGACTAACTAACGTAAGTTAGTTATGAGCCGCGACAGGCGAAAGACATGATCACTCGAGAGCTGTCGCCCACCAGCTCCCTCAATCCTCCGATGTGCCTGACTTTCACTGAGCTCGTTGTTAGATGGCTCTTGTTCGAAGCCTGTACGCGACGGATATGCAGCCCTCTATGACGCGAGAGACTACGTTGCCATGATAGGATAGTTTTTTGCGCAGTACGCGCAGGCAGTAAGTAACTCCCTTTCACCGCGTTCGCTCTTCTCTGTCCCCTTACCCTTCTCTGGTATCCCCATTTTTCAATGTAATAAAGGTAAGCGCTTGCAAACTCACTCTGCCCTATCGCTACTCTCTTCACTAGCTTCCATGAGAGTGGGACTCGCGTGGTGCTGTAGACATATGCGTGCTTCCTCTGATGTGACGGGGAAGGGGATCTGGGCAGGCGCGTGCCCAGGAATTTTTTTGGGGGGGACGGGCCATTGTCTTGGTAGGGGCTAAAGTACCGATGATGATGGGCCTCAACATGGAAATCTATGGGCCAGAAAGAGATCTAGAGGGGGCCATGGCTCCTCGCCCCCCCCCCTGCCTTCACCTGGGCACGCCACTGTATTTGGGGATCGTCAATTGTATCATCCCTGTCCCGGAGAAATGCCCCGGGTGTGTGCCGAGGAACTTGTTACGACTCGTTACTCCACGGAGTTTCCGAGCGCATCTAGAGCTCATCCGACCAAAACTCAGTTTGTTTCAGCTGTACTCCGGTAAAAGTGTAGCAAAACATGAAGCTAATGCTTTTCATTCGTGGTGCAAGTCTCACGTGCCAACTTCTGATTTGCAGAGCGATCGAATATTGTTTGGACGTGGGCAATATGAACTTATCTGCCATCAGGACGATTCGGGTGTTGCGACCGTTGCGAGCCATCAACAGAATCCCCAGTGAGTATTCCACCGTTCAGCTCGTGATCTGAATTCGGAAACCCCCGAGGAAAATCGCTCGAATTCCGCTGATGACGTCATGGTGAAGTGTTGGTCCGCAACGTCCCATTCTGTTTTCGTCTACCGATCCATTTCGGAGAACTGCAGGGATTCGGGTCCGAACATACCTGCACGCTTTCTCTGATACCAGTTTCGCAGCTTCTTATTCCCTTGAGAGACCAAGAGCTTGTCGCGAGAGATTAAGAGGCCCCAATGTCCTCCTTTTCCTTGGAATTCGCCATATTCGTCCGACCGTTTTCTGAACCGTTTCCGTTCCTCTGGCGGTTCGCGATTCCACGAAAAGTTATACGGCGCCCCTCGTTCCTTCGACACCGAGTCATTCTCTTCTAGTCATTTCTTTCAACGGTCTCGTTGCGGCGAGTAGCCGCAAGTCTGTTGCTCGTCGGCCGGGACGAGCTCCTGTTCGGTTCCCTTGTTTCTCGCTCGAATTGTTTCTCGATCCTCTTTTCAAATAAGCAATTGATGGGTATCTCAATCTCGGCTGGTCGACTCTTTCCCGCCTCTACCCTGATCCCTTCCCAACTGGCTCGCGTCTCTGTTCCTTTCTTCTGCTCCGAAGCGAGAACAAAGGACTGTATCGACATTGGCAACCCTAAGGTGTCGGAAGAGAGGTTCGAACGCCGACCCCGTATAGTCTCGATTGGAGGAAATCCTCGTTTCCCCTCCCGCAAGACAAGAACAAGACTCGACCGAGCACGGTCGGGCTATTCCTGCGAGTTCGGCTCCGGCTCGATTCGTGAAACATCCTGCGGCATCTCGAACGAGCTCTAATCATGATATGAGCCGTTCGTTTGGGGGACAGGGGTTGCGGAACCACCCGAGTGTTTATTCACGGCTCTAAGCACTGTGAATCGCGGAGTACCTAAAAGCCCCAAGAATGCGGCCCGGGAGTATTCCTGCGTGTTCAGTCGACGGAAGACGACTAACGACGAACCTCCGGAGCGGAAATATCAATCGAATTTGATTGAAGCACTACTATGTTTCTGAGGAGGCAATCCTATTTCTTGCTGTCTGCAATGGAAAACCCACTCTGCCAGTACAGTTCAGTGAGTTCCGATCATCGAAGCTCGAGCCGCCCGGTCGGATAGGGGAGGGACGTCCTCTGGGAAATCGGGTCAGGTTCTGGGTCCTGGTTCCTTGACGATGCATGATCGGAAAAATGACTTGTGCTGGCCCTTGTTTTTCGCTTTACTTTTTTTACCTTTTTTACTTTGCCTCGCTCGAGTTTCCGCCATGCTCCTGCCCCGCATGGAATCCCCCCTCTCCCACCGAATATCTTGAGGTCTTATGTACCTAGTATCGACGCATGGGCCCGCTCATCTTGAATCTCGCAGAAGAGAATGAGAAATGCTCTCTCAAATCGAATCCTTCGTCACAGACCAGACTGACACATAGGTGTATCGCAGAATGAGGCAGAGTCGGATTGATTCGATGGAGGCTTCCTCTTCGACATGTTCAAGGTCGCAGCGAGGTCAAAGGCGTCGGTCTGGCGAGAAAACTTGCGAAGTCGGCCCCGATCGTGCACTTATTCCCAACTATGTCTCGTGCGAATCATGTTTTTTGAAGCGAGGCAATCGTCGTTCTTCGCCAAGACTCTCTGCCTGTCCAAACTCACATGCATGCACGCCTCCCCTCTGCGCACATTACCATATTTGTTTCCGTATCGCTGGGAAAGTACGCACGGATTTTGGCGCGCTCAATATATACAGACACGATGCGAGGATTCGCTTACGCACGACACGGCCGAGGGAACTCTTTCTTTCGAGTGTGTGGTGATCCTTCAGAGCCGCGGTGACTCGGGCTGCGCTGTTCTTGATCGATGATTTTGTTCCTGGCGAAAGAAAATCAATGATGTCCCGACCTTCATGGCCGTTGTTCTTTTTCTCTCTTGCAGGCATGAGAATCCTGGTCATGCTGCTCCTAGACACTCTGCCCATGTTGGGCAACGTCCTGATGTTGTGCTTTTTCGTGTTTTTCATCTTCGGAATCGTCGGCGTCCAATTGTGGGCCGGACTGCTTCGCCAAAGGTGCTACCTTCCGACGACATTTCCACTGAACGAGGAGCAGCTCTACGAAAAATTGTAAGTTTCCTCAGTCCAAGCTAACTCAAAGCGTTCCACACGATAGCCAATTTCGCTTCCTCGCAACTTCGGCAGCGTTCCGCAAGTGTCTCAAGCTTCGACTGGTTGCGGTTAGCTTCAACGACTCAGCGAGCGGTGATTGCGGCTATCACGAGAGAGCGGGAGGCAAGGCACAGGAGAAGGAGGAAAAAAACGAGTTATGCAACGCATATCCTAATGAATGCGACCACCGCGCAGGCTGCCGAATGGCGTTGGCCAAAGGAGGTCGTTCGACGCTGTCACTCTGATAGTATCTTCACAGCCGGAGTCGGCTGCGGGAGCCGCACACGAAAGCAACAAGAATAAAAATGACGTCACCCAGGCTTCTGCGGTTGACCTGCAGTCGCTTATTCGCTCAACGTTGATGAATGGAGATCATCCTCTCGTCGGAGAGGACGGATCTTGAGGAGTCTTCCACGGTGACTCCGTATTCTCGGGTTCGTCTCCCTTCGAAATCAACGAGAATGACGCTGCCCTGCCCAGATTTCCTTAATGACCGCGACTCGAGCCTGGGTCAGAAGTCGGTGGCGGGTCAGAAGTCTTTGAAAAATATTTCTCCCGAACTGGTCGGGTGGACCTCCAGATCGTTCGGCTCCAAGGTTCCACCGACTGTCCGACATGGCGTTTCGTACTCTCTTCTTCTTCAGTGCTTCCTTGCGTACCCGGTCGACTGATGTGTTCGAGTGGAAAACAGCGGATGACGAGCGCAAATATTTGATAGGAGCTCACGCTTAGTCAGCAAAGTGTGTCCACGGTCGCTGGTATAGATCCAAGTCGTGCTGGTTGAGCTTCCAATTGAGCAGAAAGACAACTTTTCCGTGTCCCACTCTCGTCAAAAAGGTTAGGGCTCGCTCTTTCCCCGACTCAAAGAGCTCCTCCGGCGGAACATGTCGGAACAGATGGATCGGAAACAACATTAAGAATCGCTCTCCGGTCTCGAATCACGACGAATTGACCAGGCTCGATTGCTCCTCGGGAATTATCCCTCTTAAAGATTCCCGAGACAGAAATCTCATCTATGATTGGGTCGGCCACCCTCGACACCACGAAGGGGTGACGGTATGCTTGAATTTTTCAAAGCCTTCAGGAGAATTCTCCCCACTCTTTCCGACTCGAGCTCATCCAGTCATCGCTGATTTTTGGGGGCTAACCTCTTGGTTTTCGGTCTGATCCAAGAGATCCCGCGCCATCGACTTCCTCCGCTAAATTCCTCCAGGAGTTTTTCCGCGTGTCTTCGAGTCTTCTCCTGCACGGCCAGACGCTAAAGAACAGTAGCCATCCGATCCCGGGTCGTTTGCGAGAGGACCAGAGTGGTTCGGAAGTCTTTGCTGCCCCTTTTACTCCCGCAAATAGATCACGAATCAATTTGGTCGTCGAGCGGGACGGCAGGCAGGACGGCTCGCTGGCTGGCTGACTCGATGGTACGGCGTTGTATTCTCACCTCTCGCCACACTCGTTCCGGAGAGTAGAGAAAAGTCATGCGAGAGCGAGAGAGGCGGCTGTTTTATAGTTGACGGAACGTAAAGTGAGATTAATGAACGTACGTCACAAGGATACGTCCGCGGAAGTCAACACTGTGTCTGAGATGTAAGGCCAGAGCGGTCCCGGAGCCCGGAGACGGCCTCGTGGACCTCGGACTCGACCAGGACGAGCTCGGCGATCGATCCACGAGAGTTGGGCATCCAAGAGACTTGATAATTATCGGTCCTGGCGCCTATCGAATATCAGTTTTCTCCGATCCACTGCAGAAGTGTCTGCTCAGTTCCCCCTGATACGTGGTTCCAATCGAGCGTCCAATGAAATTTCCAAATATTCGATTATACTTCTAGACCGAGAACATCTGCCGATGCTGAGTCCCCCTTAGGATTTTAGATATCGCTCTCGGTTAAAGTTTGCTCAAATTCCTGAAAAACACTCTCGGACGAACTAATTTGCCCCATGTTGGCTGAGGTAATCGCTCGCATCGTCCTCCAGACAGCTGAGCTCCGACATAGAGTGCCGCGGAAGTCCTGAAATAATCAGAACGTCGATACATGTGGATAACGAGTTTTTATCCCTTGCAGTAAAGTGAAAAACTACTACACGATTGGCCAAACCGAACACGATAAGGATTATATATGTTCAACCGAAAACAACAACGGCATCCATCGATGCGACATGCTACCGCAAAGAATATTCGAAGATGTACTCTGTAGTCAAGCTTTTGACAACATGTCATTTCTGGATCATTACGTCAATCGACCGGGTAAGTCGCATCAGTTTCGTGAATCTTCTCGTTTCTCATCTATGCCTCTATTCTCCATCAGCGAAACACAGATGAGGGACTCCTCGCTAAAAAATGCGGCTGCTACGATCTCATCATAATTGAACATCAGATCAGTCTGAGTCCTCAGAGAAGTGTTTGCGGAACGAAGAGCACCGATAATGATCGGGGAAACCGCTGGATAATCTTGAACAAGTCCCGTCACGCGATCCAAAGAGCTCCTGATTAACACCATTGGCCACGCGACTCCGCTGACCTTGCTTCCTGGCATCGGGCCTAGTCGTTCCCAGTGCAGAGTCTCGTTCTAGCTTAAGTACTGCGAATCATGAAGTTGACAGATCGATTTCATCAAGCTTCTCCGCATTTTCTCTGATCGATTCTCCTCGGAACAGTTACGCAATGCATGGTCCCCGAGTGATCGAGGCAATCAGGATGCGAGCTCGGGATCTGCGATAGGCGTTCTTTCTGTGCTCTCGGAAGAATTACGCACTCGAAAACTAAACAGGATCGCTCACGCTGCAAATTCGTGCAATGAGCTGAATTCGAGCTCGGGAGAGCTCTCGCCGTTGAGAAACCTCGAGGAAGAGTTGCCATGGAATCGCTGAGGAAGTTCCTTTCATTCAAAACTTTCAAAAGGAGGCTCTCTTGCCCACGCGGAAATTTCGAGCAAGAACCGAGACGCTCCGGGGTCTCTCTTAACGGAATACCCAATTATGTTTGCCGAGTTCCGCGGAGGCACAATGAAAAACCTTTGGTAGCATTATTCGAGGCTCAGCCCAGAAAGCGCTATTCAACTCGAGCGCTCACCGACGCACGAACGTGGCCTGATTGGGGAATCGACAAGCTCTGAGAAAGGCCAACTCTACCGGGCCGACTATCAAGCGACGACGGGACGACTGAGACTCGCACTGACGGGGGAAGACATGTTGAGCGGCCACTAAACGGGTGAGCGAGCGGACGAGTTTAATTAATTCTCCGTCAATCTCGCTACGCCGTGCCAATGACGGCGACCGTAGGTATAAGTGTCAGCCTCTCGACAGCTCGCTGCCTAATCGCTCGCCGGATCAACGCGATTAAGATCGAGCTCGACCGAAGCGTAAGGTTGTAACCTTGAGTCTCTACCAGGAGTCCCCCGAATGTATAAAGTTCTGAAGATCGGGAAATACATTGGACTGTCCACATGTGGAGTTCCTGAGCGCCGATTCCCGCCAAGTCTTCCCCGAAGCTTGCGTCGCCCACGGGGCCTCCAGGAATCCCCGGCGCTCGAGAGATCCTGAGGTCACAGAATTAATTACTGGCTTGGATAAAAATCCTCGTTCGAGCTCGCACGGCGGCGCTCATTTCGCTCGATTCAGCTTTTTTTTCGCTGCCCATCAAGGACTCCGTAAATTCGAGGATCACGCTCGGAGCCCTCGTTACGACTGTACGAGCGAGAGGATCTCGATGGAATCATCACTGGGAATAAACTCTGAGGATCATGGTTCGCTTTTATCAAGAGAAATTGCCGGAGCTCACGCCGACATACCCCAATTCAATTTTCGCGGACTCGTCTCACGTTCCTCCGTCGTCGCGTCCCGGCACCTGATTCCGGAAGGGAGCATAATCCGTCTTGCACATTCCCGTGCATCGTCTGCGAAAAACTAAAAATACGGAGTGTGCGGGATCGCTATTCTACAAAAATCCGCCTGTTCCGAGAAGATTAATCGATCCTCTGAGACTGTCCTGCACCGCGAAAGGCCAGCTGGTTTCTCTCACAACACCACGCATGATAGCCGGCGGAAAATTGCGCTATATTTTCTCTTTCCCTGCGCTCCTCGGCAAGGAACACGCTCGCCCGCAAACAAGCGGGGCTCAGGGCTTTTCCTCAGCTCAATGGGAGACCTCCTCGATGTGGTGAAGGGCAAAGCCCGGCTCGATACAATATGTGAGCTCAAGCTTGTCGCGATGGTGAAAGCTTCTAAGATAAGGGGGAGGGGGTATCAAGATTTGAAGCTCTTCTCCAGAATACTCGAGTTCGTTGGGGACTCGAGCAGTGCGGACGGACATTATGATGTCGCTGAATGAGCGAAGCAAGGCGATTGAGAACGAATTTCTTTTTCCAGAGGGAACCTCACCAGACGGCTCTCCGGCTCGGAGTTTGAACGACTCGTGGTGCATTAATTGGAATCAGTACTACACGAACTGCTCCGCCGGCGATCGCAATCCGTTCCAAGGAGCCATATCGTTCGATAACATCGGACTAGCCTGGGTGGCTATCTTCCTAGTGAGTAGCGTTTGCAGAATAGAGACATGTTTGGTGCGGCTCCGATTTGAAACTTGTCGGCGAGGCCCCCCCAGCCTCAACTCGTCGAAAATTTCCCGAGTCAGGCACGACATGTCGTCGACACAAGCTGACACGTGCGCGCAGGAACAGACGTTAGGCCTTTCGGAGACTTTCGGCTAAGGAAAGGGAAGCGAGCGAATACGAAGTCTTCCGCCAGCGGTGAAAGCGCTCCTGTAGAATCGATGCAGGAACGAAAACTCCTTCGGAGGGTATAATCAGATGAAGTCCCTCGGAATGATAGGATCGGCGTCGGGATCAGTCCAACCTAACAATGGGATCGGAAACGCGAGCTTCTAACGAGCTGCGAAATCTTGCATTCCGATCCCTTGTCAGCTCCTGAGATTTCTCGAGCCACCTCAAATCTGGATCGAGCGATCTCAGAGACTGAATGAAAAGAATAGAACGGCGGACGACCGCACGGGCCCGCGTGAGAATGACGGGGGCAAGGAGGAGCTCGGGCTGTCGCGGATTCTCAAGTCGTCGCATATCGGCTTTTCGCAAAATCGGGCTTCGCCGTGGGCGGATGGGCGGCGGCGGTATGCGCGAGCGGGCAGGTCGACGAAAAAGCGAGCGAGTGGATCGTGGCCGGACCGACCTCGCCGTCTGGGGGCTCTTCAGTCTTAAAAACGCTTCAAGGACCTAATGAGCATGCGGTCAGGAGTTTCTCCGTCGAGAGAAGGAAAAATGCGCCGACGATGACTTCACCGCCACCATGATGAAGACGGACATCGAAACGATCGCTGCCGCAGCGATGCAACACGAACCCGCCGATCCGAAGCTCAGAGGCCTGGCGTCGATTTCTACGAGCTCCCGATATCCTCTCGATGACCCCTGGGACTTCTCGCGAGTCATTTCGTCGGTTCGATTCCTCTTTATTCACAATGCAGTCATTCAACGCCTTATTCCAGGTAATAAGCCTTGAGGGATGGTCCGATATCATGTACTATGTCCAAGATGCGCACTCCTTTTGGGACTGGATCTACTTCGTCCTCTTGATTGTCGTAAGTTCCGGTGGTTCTGAGGAACGCCTATAGAATACCATTCCGTACGCCGGGTTTTGCACGAGGCGCACGTGATCATTTTTCCATGAAGGAATAATTAATTACTCATAGGCTCTAACTGATCACCTGCTCCCAAGCGGGCACTTCATTGAGCTGCTAGTCGAGCGGCCGACACCGCCGTGCGTCTGACTGATAATGAGTGAGAGTTGTAAACTCTCGAAACAATCCGGACCGAGAGAGCAGGCCTTGTCAGGCCTCTCCCGCTCTAGAATCTCCCTGGATTCTCAATACTGGAACTATTCCATTCGTGTATTCGCGCGAGTCAGCCTAGCTGAAGAACAGGACTCCGATTGCCGTTCCTGGCGGAGGAGCAATCCATATGATGACCATGAGAGAAATCTCGATTTATTATCGACTCCCCTGCCTTACTGAGCGGAATATCAGCTCTGGCGTTAATGGCGAAAACGCATTCGTAAAAGAAAGCCGAGCCTACCGTGAGGACGGAGTTGCTGGAATGAGGAGACAAGCCTCCTCTTCCAGCTAAAATGTTGCCCGACACGGCGGTCGGAAGCAGGATGCACAATAAATCACGCATTTTTTTTCTCGTCGCAACTTGCAGATCGGTTCATTTTTTATGATCAATCTATGTCTGGTTGTGATAGCTACTCAATTTTCGGAGACCAAGAAAAGAGAAATGGAAAGAATGCGCCAGGAACGAGAGCGAGCCGGCTCGAGTTCGACCCTCTCGATGTCCGAAGGCGCAGACTGCTACACGCAGATCATCAAGTACCTGAACCACTTAGCCAGACGAACGAAGCGCGTCATAAAGCGATGGTATCGAAGACGCCGGAGACAGCGAAAAATCAAGAAGAAGGTAAGCCGGAACGATACTCGACTTCTGGGCAGGCATGTGAACGAGCCCATGAGTAGAAGTTGAGGGTCGAGAGCGTGGGCATTGTGGATCACGTCCGGTGTACTTTGCAGCGAAAAGAAAATGAACTGAAAGACATCAACGAAGACCCCGAGGGCGAAGACCAGTCGCATCTAGCCGACAAGCATGGACATCGGTGCCATTCGGAAACACAAAAACTTGAGTCGATCCTCCACAAAGAAGCCAACATTGTAACCACAACTGCCACCACGACCTCAACCTACACCTCAACCCTTACACGCAAAGGTAAGCCGAAGGCGACCGTTATCTCTCGGTACGAGTCACAATCATACGTCAGTAGCTCCATTCCCGGGCTCGATCTAGCCGAACCTTTCGGCCTAAAGGATTAAAATTCTGAAGAGGAGCGGCACGCCGAGTCCAAAGCCGATGTTTCCGAATGATGGCCCATGAATCATGGTCGGAGGCCGTCTCCTCCGACTGCCTTCCTTTCGTCGTAATTTTCATTGCTGCCAGTGGTCATTCTCCTTTCACCAGAGCGTTGCCATCGTGTTTTAGGTAGCCCCAAGGACTACGAGAAACGTTCTCCCGTAAAGGATGACGCGAATGCCAGTTCCCAGCACCTCCTGCTGTCGCAGTCCCGCAATTGCACCTGTCCCTTTCCTTGCGGCGCCTGTTCACAGCAGATGCAAGCGACGCCTCCTACCAAATCGACTTCCACAGTGATTCAATTCAGTGTCAGCCGATGCGGGGATGCTCTGCCGAGCATCTCGGCCACCGTAGATAGCAGAGACTCCTCTCAGCATCAGGAGCAGCAGCGTTTTCAGAAGGAAAGGCAGCAAATCGGACCTGAGGTGGTTTTCGATTTCGCCTGCCTTCCCCAGGAGGTGCAAGCCACCAGCAACAGCTGCACCCTCACCGAGCTTCAATGCCTAGATAGTGATTCAGAGTCCCGAGCGCAAGTAGAGC
This sequence comes from Galendromus occidentalis, assembly GCF_000255335.2. Lineage (NCBI taxonomy): Eukaryota > Metazoa > Arthropoda > Arachnida > Mesostigmata > Phytoseiidae > Galendromus > Galendromus occidentalis. Next base: position 338,809 of record NW_003805171.1, on the reverse strand, counting down.
CATTTACCGCCGGTGGCGTTTGCGCCGTAGCCACGACCCAACCAGAACCGAGGTTAGAAACCACCGAGAGCACAGCACCACCGTTGCTAGACTCCATCTACACCGCAGGTAACGACAATATCTTCTTCGCATCGCTTCTTTCCCCCTCGCAAACCGGGCATCCCTGACCGCCACTTGTGTTCACACGCTCTGATCCTTAGTATCGACCCAACACGAACGACCGACCCGATCTTCGGCTCTGCCTGTACTTCCTTAGTTCCGCATAGAAAGCCCCCATTGTCCGACAGACGTTGAATGATACTGTCAAGCGAAACTTGATTTCGTCGTGCTTTATCCTCTTAGTTTCTCTCCGAGCAGAGTATTCCTTGCCCTGCGCGTTAATTTCGTTTCCTTGCACGTCATCCGCTGACGCCTCCATGATTATCATGCCGCGTCCTGTCTGCCTTCATGAGGCCAGTGTAGGATTGGATGGAGTTCATGGGCCGGCGTTTGAATCGTTTTAGCTTCGATCGATCAAAAAAAAACCTCCTTCCAAATCCATGAGGAATATCCGAGCGGCCGCGTCCAGTAGCTCATGACAATCCTTCTGTTCTTCAGCCTCGAGTGTGCCCTGCCAGCCCGAAGCAGCACGTGCGACAGTGTTAGTTTCAAAGAGCACCTGCACAAGTACCAATTCGACGAACGACGTCATTTCGATTGTCTCTAGTTGTCAAGCCGTGTCGAATAATAGTCGATTGTTGTCAACGACGAGTCTCAAAGCAAACGTCGGCTCGACGTCGCCCTGTTCTGGCGAGAGCGATCCGAACGACAAGCGCATTACCCAGACTAAATGTCCATTACTAGAAGGAGAGCAGTCCACCACCTTCACTAGCGAAAGTCATACACCTGAACAGTCACCACCATCACCTACGTCACAACCTGTACCACAGCAACCGCAGCAGCAGCAGCAATATATACTATCACAGCCACCGACACCGTCGCAGCAGCGAGCGTCGATCGTCATACCGCCACCAGCCGGACCTCCGTCCACCTGCGACGGTACTTCCACATCCATCAATACACCTGCAGAATCGATGGCAGGATCGAAAGCAGCACCACAAAGCAGTTCACTCCTGTACAGAGAAGACGTTGATGTTTCGAGTGACGTTCAACTCCAGCATCTCGCAACAACTAATTCTCCAACCTCCGCTACAAGTACGGCGACTTCCACAGCAGGCTCGATCCCATGCTCAACAGCCGTAGTAGTATCGGAGATCCATCATCGCATCCACTATCAGCGAGAACAGCCACAACAACACCGTAACCAAGTACTTAGGGCAGCGGATTCTGGCGTCGAACTGGAGCTCGATCATCATATCGGCCCGCCATCGCTCGAAGATGATACGGCCTACCTTTGTCTCGGCATCGGCGGATCTCCAACGCCGCTCGCGATCGAGATCGCTGCCCACCCTCCACAAGGTCTTAAAGACATCAACGTCTTCAACGAAGGTGACGACGGTTAGTGTTCAACGATTCCGAGCTGGATTAAGCATTCGTTCGTTCGTTCGTTCGTTCGTTCGTTCGATTGTTTCTTGTTTGATCGCTTGTCTGGTGAAATAATTCCGACCGCCCGCATTCTGTGGGATAGCGGCTTCCACCTCGTCCTCTGCCCCATCGAAAGCCATCCCGCTTGCATGATCTGCATCCGCATCCTGAACCTTGCTTTCTCGCTGAGGAATCCCGAGAGCTCCTGAAATCTCGCGAGCGAGCTCCCCAAGCTCGGCGGATTGGCTCCAGATGCCGCGAAACAGGTTGTTTTTTCGTCGTCCCCTTCCCGGGGAGGAAGGGATCGTAACGGGATAGCGCGAAGGAAGCGCGGGTGTGAAGAGAGCATGGGGAATGGGATATGATGTAGAGGAGACAGGAGCAAAGAAAGATAAATGACACGAGAGGCGGCGGGCCGGGGGAAAGCTTGTCTCCAAGCCGCTTCAGTACGACACTTTTACGCTTGCTTCACATTCGTAAGGGAAAGCAACACTAGCAGACGTATGCGTGTGTATAATATGTAGTTTGTCGGAGAGAATACGAACCGCTGAGAGTTCTCCGGACACACCGCAGCTCGAAACCATGGGTCGAGAAAACGGGAGGGATTGCGAATGTTTCCTGATTTCAGAAGTCGTTTCCGAATGCGAATTCGTCGAGATTTTCTGCAAGTTTCGAGTGAAGTTTCTTTCTAGAGGAGATCGTTCACTGGAGCTCGAATAAGCGGCTGATCTTCCGCAGATACCTTGGATTCTTGTTCGACGTGCTCGTCTTGCAGTTCTGAATGCGACTGCTCTGACGAAGAGTGTGATGAACGAAGGAGACGTCGACGCAAGAAAAACAGAAAACCAGGGAAGTTCGCACAGGCCTGCTCGCGTTTCAGGACCAACATAAAAATTCTCGTCGATCATCCAAGGTTTCAGGTGAGCGCCCGGGCGTCTCGCGGCGATCTGATTCCTCTCCTTCTGTGCTGAACGATGGCTCCTCGACGAATGACATGAAATCTGGGGTCTCGAATTAAATCTTCGCTTGCAGCGTGGAATTTTAGCAGCGATTCTGGTGAATACTCTCTCGATGGGCATTGAGTACCATCAACAGCCAGCTGAACTCACTCTGGCTGTGGAATTGTCGAATATCCTGTTCACGGCCGTTTTCGGCCTCGAGATGGTCCTCAAGATTCTCGCGGAGGGCTTCGGGAAATACATTCAATCAGGTTTCAATGTCTTCGATGGCGTGATCGTCGTCTTATCGTCCGCCGAATTGCTCAACCAATCAGAAGGCTCCGGGCTCTCCGTGTTGAGGACCTTTCGTCTTCTCAGGATACTGAAACTAGTCAGGTGAGTTCGGCACCGTCTTGGGCGGAGGGGAAGTACGATACGATCGAAAAAATCCCATGCTAGCCTTGCGAGGGAGCTCGATCTGAGGTAACAAGCTTCGCGGAGCGAGTTGGACCGGCGCACCATCTTCGAGAAATATGCGAGAGGCATCACGGAAGCTCCGAAATTGCCGAGGAAACTTATCACAGCGTGCGTTCATCCCACCAATTACGCGGAAGATTCTTGAGGCGGGCTAGCGTAACGCCGAACGCCTGAGTGAATGAGAAGCTCCTCGCTTGCTCAACAATTGTTACAACGGCAAAGGGATCTTTTGGCACGTTGAGAATCGGAGCTCGAACACCCCCTTCATCTGCTGCTATATTCTCAAGTCGCTCAGAGTTCCGGGTGCTTCTCGGGAGTTGTGGGGAGTTCGGTTCGCAGAGTAGAATCGGGTGCTCCCGAATTCGGATTCAGCTATTGTTTTCGACCTACGGAAATCACGATCGGAACGTTCGCGATCTGAAATGTCCGAAGAGAGTCGCAGGTCCCCGAGCTCAACACCTGAAGCGTCGCTTCACTGTCTCTCCAACTAACTACCGGAATCCTCCGCTCCTCGGGGCCTGCGAGATGTGGCCTCTCGTGGGCAGCGCCTTCACGGTACTTGAGCTCCACAATGTCACTGAGACCATTTGAGAAACAGAAACAGAAAACCTTCTCCTCGTGAGGCTCATACCTCATACGTCAGGCTCTCATTGAGACTCGAGATCAAATTCTGTAACATTTTGTTACCGAATCTACGGGAGGGTCTCGTCTCGGAGGATGAGAATTGCGCATTTTCATCACTGCTCCCTGGTAGCTCCTCCATGCCGGGGAACGGGAGGAAAACGAAACTCCGGCCGAACCGTGGGGAGCTCCGAAGCGGATACCGCACTGGTCCTGACTTTTTGCCAAACCGACTTGAAAGAATCCTCGTTTCTAACGGCGAGAATCGTCCACAGATTTATGCCAGCATTGCGACGCCAGTTGTTCATTATGCTAAGAACTATGGATAACGTGGCCGTCTTCTTTGCGCTTCTAATGCTGTTCATATTCATATTCAGGCGAGTTTCTGAAGTCCCATAGCCTAGATCGAGGTTCCATCTCATTGAGAGTGGAACTCGATGGAGTTCTCCATCCTCAGAAAGACCCTCTCTAACTGATACCCAATTCTCGATTGCAGGTGAGACATTAACCCGCGCTAGATCAGTGAATATGCTAAGCCGAATCATGAGTATACCTATACGCTCGTCTAGGGGCAGAACGAAGCTCAAGCCCTGCGCTGAGCATCGGCTGTTGAGGTTGCCGCCTGAACTGTTTCGGTTAGTCGAAGCCGAACGCGGTATCGATTCGCCGTGACCGAAGGAAAGGGAAAAATTCTATCGCGGGTCGTCGGGTCCAGAATCGTACCTTCGTCGGGATTGTTCCGAGATTTATCGTCATTGAAAAGCTTGGTGGGCTCAAAAAGAAAATCGAAATCAAACAGACTAGCTCTCAGGAATTCGCACTCTAGAAATCCTTTTAGCGCATGTGAGCCATCCAGATATCTGTCAAAGAATCCGGTGTATGTTTCGTCCGTATCTAGCAGATTCCTTATCCCAACCCTCTATTATCTATCCATCGGGAATCCGCCTGGTGCAGGAAGACACGCTTCCCCTCTGCAGTTCGCAATGAGGCAGCGTGAGCGGACTCTTTCGGAAAGAGACGTGACAATTCGTGGTCTCGGTCTGCCGAAAAAAAACGAGTCGACCCCTAGCACAGGCTCAAGTACACGGCGTGTATTCCGCAACCTTGAGCTTGCCGCTACCTCCACAGCCTCTGCTGGAGCTGCCGCCGCCGCCTCGCTATCGCAATGTCCTCAAGCTTCTCGACTGACCTATGAGAGCTTCGGAGGGTTGTTCGGCTTCTTCCGTATGATACGATATGCCTGGCCAGCTTCTCGACCTGCTTTCTCCGCTTCAAAGCTTCCAATGTCCGAATTGATGTCCGACTTTTTCGTGTGTATTTTTCCGATCTCGGGTCCACCGGCTCCCCGCTCCATCCGGAGGAACGGTGTCCCAAGGTACCATGTGCCATCTTGTCCACACCATTCGTTCTTGTGCGTGGGAAAATTCGATGATTGCCTATAGTCCCGTTCGTCCCTCGATGTTTCAGGCTCTTCTCTCCCTCCCCGTCTTTCACTCTCTTCGACTTTCTCCCTCTCTCTGTTCCACCGTCCCCGTTTTCAACTTTATCTGACCTGTGGAACTCTCAGGCAGGTCTGATGCGTCGGATCTGATCGAACGAATTCTGGAGAGCGCAGACAGAGCTCCAGGGAGTTATCTTCGAATGGTCACACCGAGTTTTCTGTCTCTATTGAGCTGAAAGCAGGACTGAAACCGGATGATCCATCTGACTAGCGTTGCCATGAGCTCCGACTCACGTCTAGAAAGTCTTGACATCCTTAATCCCTCCCACCACAGAATAACGGTGACGGAGGCTTAACAATGGACGACGTTGCTGACGATGCTCGAATCGATTGAAAAGTTCCCTCGAAGCTCGAGCACTTCCGGCCAAGGGAGGAGGGGGCATGAACTTGCTTCTTGTTCTCTGATCCTCGTCAGCTTGGATTTCTCTATCTGATCGAATTTCCTCTGACACTTGTGAGCTCAGGAGGACGGGAGGAAATGGGTCACATTCCTCGGGGGATAAGTGTTCTCCCTTTCGGTCATCTTTAGTTCTCCCTTGATTCGAAAACGTCACCGAGTCCCCCTATTGTATCGAACACTACCAGCCAGCAAATGAAGCTTCGGATTGCAGTCTGTTGGATGCATCGGGTGGGCTTCGGGGCTCTTCTCCAGGATATGCGCCGAAGATATACGAATACACCCATCGGCCGTCGACGAGCCGAAATTGTATAGCTAATCAAGCGTAGGAAGCAAAAACGACGACCGAGACATCAATGATAGTCGCTGACGACCGTAACTCACACTTGCTCATCTTATCTGATTGGTTCCTCTCGTGATGTAGCATCCTGGGAATGAATTTATTCGGTGGAAAATTCTGTACGGTCGACGCTCTGACTGGCCAGCGCATCTGTGATAGAAAAAATTTTGACACGTTACTGTGGGCGCTCGTCACCGTGTTCCAGGTACGCCGCTGATTTTTCATTTGCTATGGATATGAACATTAATCAATCCACCATCACTCCATCGTCATTGAACACACTCGCAGCTACACTTCAATCCATGAATAATCAGTTTCTGGAGCTTTCTCTGGCTCGTTCCGAGAGTATCTTATCACATATAGCTGGAAGCGGAAGCTAAACTGCAATGATTTCTGAGGACCTCGTCTTCGAGGTCTCGAATTCTTTGATTACCAACGCTCGTCACCAAAGCTCATGGCCCCTGAGCATGTGGCTCATGACTCATCATACAAGCAATCTTTCGTGATTCCGAGTGTCCCCACAGGACCACGCCTCGGATCTTTTCACATAGAGCGACACATATATTTCTCGACGGAGGAAAACAAATCATTTTAAAATTCGCCTCATCCCATAATCTTAAAAAAGCTTCAATAATCGCCGACCTGACTTGGCTTCATTTCCCAATTAAATGACGTCGCTGATTCCGCTCTGTGAGGCCTCTGTTCTGAATCATCCAGAGGAAGCGATTCATCTTCAAACGGTAGCTGCTGATCCACAAAATATTCTCCTGATCTCATTGAATGCATCTCATCCTGTCGCTGGAGACCCAGAACTCAGGCATTACTCGAGTCTGAAGGGAGGCTTGGATCCACAAAATTCATGAGTTTGTTTCAAGCGAGCAAATAACCCATGATATCCGATACCTTCCTCGCAAGACGACACGTTCGGCGTTTCTTCTCTCTCGGAGTTCCTTCCGTTAATCGCTGTCGGGAACAGAGACCTCGTCAGAGCGCTTTCAACACGTTCGCTCGCAGCCTCATCTCTAAACTTCCGATTTCGGATCCTCGCTCATATTTATCCGCATGTTATCGATCTCTTCACACCTATCTCCGCGGCTCTCGTTGACAGCCTCATGTCGACATATTACTGCTATCTCCAGTGATAATCATCATCGTTCTTATTGGTGTCATCCTCATATCTACTCCTCTACCCGGAGCTGGAAGTGTTGACGACGAACTCAAATCTTGTAAAACTAACCGTCACTGCGAGCTACTACACTGAACACTGTTCTACGCCGACACGCTAGAGAGGGTCTCGTTCCTGACTGGAATTCATCCGATTCCGACCACTGGAAACACAGGCACAACATCACTGTTGCAATTATTATTGGTTCTTGTTGTCGGAGCTGGCGCTGATGCTGTTGCTGATGTTGTCAATGTCGCGGTTTGCACTACCATTATCAGAGTCAGCGTTGTTGCCAATGCTGTAGCACACTCGCTTGATGCCAAGATTACTCGCGAATCGTTGATCAGGCCACCACACCGTGCCCGGTCACATAGTCCGGAGCAACTCATGATCAGCGCACCACTGCATGTTCCTGAAGGAACCGGTGCTCGATCCTCCGGGAGTCTGAGGGCGAAAAGCAGAGGACTGGAGAACCCAATCAGGTCACTCAGGCAGCTTTCAGCACCCTGGTCAGCTGGCTTCTTCGTCCACCTCAAGGGTGACCTTGTCCCTACACGGGTCGAGGCGAATCCCGAATCACCACACCCGAAGATGTGCGCTCCTCCGCCTCTGGGCGCCGATTAGGGAGTTTCGAGCTGAAGAGCGAGGTCGACTCCTGAGCTGTCACCCTGAATGATATACCGAGAAGCTCAGTTCGTTATCAGGAGCGCGAATGAGCGCATTATGGAATATGAAATGGGTTTCGGCCCGGATCCTGGTTCCTTCCTGGAAGTCGCTCGAAGTTCCGTGCTCCGCGACAAGTCTCGGTTGAATTGCTCTCTCCCCAAAAGAGTCCATAGAAAACCCTCACCTGGAGATTGG